>NC_140584.1:960748550-961066050 GCF_964204655.1 Triturus cristatus | reverse complement strand
TAGCTCACAGGAAGGAGAGGGAGGTCTAACAGGGGGATAGACTTTCTTGAGTCCTTGCAAGAAATCCTTCACTACCTGCACTTTAAAAAATGACTGCTGTGAAGGCGAACGCCTGTATGCTGTTATGGCTGCTAGGTGAACCTTTATGGATGAAAATTTCAACCCTGCCCTTGCTAAATGTAGAAGATAGGGCAAAATTACATCCTCCTGGCATTTAGTGGGATCATAATGATGCTGAGCACACCATATATAAAATCTTTTCCACTTACAGAAGTAGGAGTGTCTTGTCGAAGGCCTCCTGGCTTCCTTCAGTATGGACATACACTCTTGAGGGAGGTTCAGATGGCCATACTGGAGGACTTCAGGAGCCATGCTGTTAAGCTCAGCGAGGGAAGGCTGGGATGGTAAATCTTCCCCTGCATCTTGGATAACAAGTCCGGCCTGCACGGCAGCCGCTTGTGGGGGCGGATCGACATGTGTAGGAGATCCGTGTACCACCACTGCCTCAGCCAGTCCGGTGCTAGGAGTATCATCTTGGCAGATGAATTCTGTAGCTTGGTCACCACCTTGGGAATTAGTGGGAGAGGCGGAAAAGCGTACACAAATGTCATTGACCAATTGATCAAAAGGGCATTCCCTAGGGATCCTGGTCGATGGTATCTTGAGGCGAAGCCTCGGCATTTTGTGTTTTGCTCGTCCGCGAAGAGGTCCACTTGCGGGCGCCCCCATTCCCCGAAGATGTCTTCTAACACTTCGTCGTTGATTACCCAGTCCTCTGGCTCTTGAAAATGCCGACTGAGCAAGTCTGCTTGCACGTTGAGTTCTCCTGGTAGGTGCACCGCTTTCAATGAGATGTTCCTTGCTAGGATCCAGTGCCACAGGGACTGAGCTTCCAGCGAGAGCGTTCTGGATCGAGTACCCCCCTGCTTGTTCAGGTAGTACATTGTGGTGGTATTGTCCGTCTGTACTAGAATGGTACTCGTCGTTATCGCAGGTAGGAACGCTTTGAGGGCTAGGTGGACCGCCCTGAGCTCCAGCATGTTGATGTGGTACAACTGCTCGCTGCTGGACCACCGTCCTTGAGTTTGCAGAGTCCCAAAATGCGCACCCCATCCCTGAAGGGATGCGTCGGTGATTAAGGTCTGAGTTGGGGGCTCTTGATGGAAGGGAATCCCCACTTGCAGATTCCTTGGCTTCAGCCACCACTTGATTGACTGTTTGGCTGCAGAGGAGAGGCAAACCTTTTCTTCCCACAGGGAGTTCCTTTGATCCCATTTGTCCTCGAGATCTTGCTGGAGAGGACGCATCCTTAGCCTGGCATTGGGCACTAGGAAGATGCAGGATGCCATGGCCCCTAGCAGAGATGAGATTTGCCTTGCCGACGACAGATTGCTGGTCATAATCTGTCTGCCTTTTAGCATAATGGATGACTGTCTTTCCTCCGAAGGAAACACTTTTCCTACTACGGAGTCTATAGTTGCACCCAGGTAGTGGATCCTCTGCGTTGGTGAAAAATTGGACTTTTTGACATTCACTCTGAGACCCAACCTGCGACATAAGTTCAGGCATAGCGACAGCTGTGTCCGCACATTCTGTGGTGATGAGCCCTTTATTAGCCAGTCGTCTAGGTAGGGATAGACGAAGACTCCTGCGCGCCTCAGAGCAGCCGCTACTACTGCCACGCATTTTGTGAATACTCGAGGAGCTGACTTCAGGCCAAATGGGAGGACTTTGAACTGATAGTGAGCGTTGCCTACCACAAACCTGAGAAATTTTCGATGATTCCTTAGGATGGGAATATGGAAATATGCATCCTGAAGGTCCAGTGAACACATCCAATCGCCCATCCGGAGAAGAGGATATATTTGGTGGAGCGCCAGCATGCGAAATTTTTCCTTTCTTATGTGCTTGTTCAGTATCCGTAGGTCTAAAATGGGTCTGAACTCCACCTTCACACTCCTCTTTTGGATGAGAAAATATCTGGAGTAAACTCCCTTTCCTCTCTGGTTTATGGGCACTTTCTCTATTGCAGATTTGAGTAGTAGCGTCGCTACCTCTTCTCTGAGTTGCTTTAGATGCTGGGATGACTTGACAGGAGGAATCGATGGGGGGTGACTTCTGAAACGAAGCGAGTACCCATGACGCAGTATATTGAGTACCCACTTGTCCTTTGTGATTGTCTGCCACTCTGGAAGATGATGCGCAACACTTCCTCCCACCGGAGCGGTGGACAGCATCGGAGGAAATGGTTTCTCATTGCTTCCCCGGTGCTTTGTTTCCAGCATTAGACTGCCTGTTGTTACCTCGTCCCCTGGATGGCTTGCGGGACTGGTATTGCTGTTTCTTTTGACCTCGCTGGTCCTGGTTCTTTTGCCAATGAGGGGTTTGAACCCTCTGTTGGTAATTGCGCCTGTCATTTCCCTTGCGGCGTCGAAACTCTTTCCTCTTTTCAAGCCCGACTGCTTTCATGGTCTCCAGCTCTGCTTTCATACGGGCCATTTCCTCGTCTGCATGGGACCCAAAAAGAGAACTACCGGAGAAAGGCAGATTTAAAATTCTTGCCTGCGCTTCAGGTTTCAAGGCCGTCAATCTAAGCCAGGATGTTCTTCTGGCTGTGACTCCATGTGCATATTCATGCGCTGCCAGTGTTGCCCCATCCGCCGCTGCACTTATGATCTGGTTAGAAACCAGACTCCCCTCATGCAAAATCTCTTCAAAGTCCCGTCTGTCCTCTGATGGAACTTTTTCAATGAACCTCTGAAGAGAGTCCCATAGTGACCTATCATAGCGCCCCAGAAGCGCCGAGGCACTTGCCACCTTCAAGCTTGAGGATGCTGAGCCGCAAACTTTCCTCCCCCAGGAGTCTTGCGTTTTACTGTCCTTATCTGGTGGCACCGTTGAAGATCCAGCTACTGCATGCGTCTTTCTGGCAGCGGCGGTGATGACGGAGTCCGGTGGAGGATCTGTTTTAAGGAATAGCGGATCCTCCGGAGCTGGACGGTACTTTTTTAGAATTCTCGCCGGCGCCGTTTTGGTGGTTGCTGGCGTGAGAAAGATATCCATTACCGGTTGTAGCAAACCGGGGACTAATGGCAATAACGGGCGTGTCACTGTGCGTTCATGAAGAGTTTCAAAAATTATGGATGCGGTGGTCTCCTGAACCGGCATAGGGATATTTAATTTTGTAGCTCCTCTACACAACACTTCTTGAAATGTAGAAATATCATCTACCGGAGATACCCGAGAGGGTGGCGTCTCCGAGAGTGTCGGTGAATAATCCCTTTTGGATGATCTGGAAGAAGGGGAGGTAGAAGGGGTCCTACGGCGCCTTCTCTCTGATCTGGTCGACTCTCTTCTGAGGGAGGCAGACCTGGATCGCCTTCTTGGTGCTCGAGAGTGACTTCGGGATTCTCTTTCTCGAGATCTTGGTCTGATCGGTGTCGCTGGGAATACCACGCCCCTTATTCTTGTTAGCGATGCCTTTATTGTGTCTGTCATAGCAGGGTCCTGAGGCATCTCCCTTACGGGACTCTGAGGCACAGCATTGTCCTCCTCCTGCGAACTTTCTCTTGCAGGAACTGGAGATTGATGTACAAGCTCTGGTGATCCTGACCTTGAACCTGAGCCCTCTGATCCTGAAGGCGAGATAGAAATGATACGCGGTGACTCCGGAGCTGTATATATCAGTCTATGAGGAGATTTTCGCCTTGAGACTGGTCGAATCGTGAGGCGAATATGTGAAACCTCCTGCGTACCCTCAACATAGGGCTGCCTCGACGGTGATAGGCCTATCACCGGAGATCTTTGACTCGAATCTTCGAGGCTCCGAGCTTCTTGTCTCGACGTCGAGATTATCTTCGACGGAGGCTTCATGTACCTCACCAAAGCTTTGGAGACCTGTGAGGACGGAGGCACCTGCCTCGACGTCGACTCCGACGGAGGCACCTGCCTCGACGTCGACTCCGACGGAGGCACCTGCCTCGACGTCGACTCCGACGGAGGCACCTGCCTCGACGTCGACTCCGACGGAGGCCTCTGCCTCGACGTCGACTCCGACGGAGGCCTCTGCCTCGACGTCGACTCCGACGGAGGCTCCTGCCTCGACGTCGGCCCTGACGGAGGCGTCTGCCCCGACGTCACTCCTGACGGAGACTTTTGTCTCGACGTCGAATGCTCCGACGACGTCGAAAGCCTCTTCGCCGTCGAACGATGTTTCCTCGACGGCGATCTTGATCTTGACGGCGATCTTGGTCTCGACGTCGACTGTGGAGATCGCCTACGTACTTCTCGCGACGTCGAATGATGTCTCGCCGACCTCGACGTCGAACGATGTCTTTCTTTCGACGACGAACGATATCTCTGTGCAGACGTCGATCGATCTTCTCTTGACGTCGACAGATGCTTTTTCGACGTTGAACTGTGGCGCCGAGACCTCGACGCCGAGCTTTTAGACGCCGTCGACGTCGAACGCATCCGCTTCGACGCTGAATCTAAAGTCGACGACGATTTTCTCTTTGCAGCATGACTTCCCCTTGACTCCTCACCTCTCCGCGACGATCCCGCCGCCGGAGTCTTCGACGCCGAGCCCGACGTCGATGGGGAGCAAACAGGGACCAACTGCCTCGACGTCGACCGTTCTGCTAGGCCATACAGCCTAATCCTCTCCCTCTCCTTTAAAGTCCTTTTGGAAAGGTCTTCACAATGACGACATGTTGCTGGAGAGTGAGAGTCCGGCAGACAGATGATACACACCTCATGTGTGTCTGACGCAGCCTTCTTTTTTCCACAAGATGGGCATGGAACAAATAAAGAAGGCATTTTTCTGACAAAACGGCTGAAAAATCAGTCAGAAAAACACAGGATACTGACTTCCTCACAGAAGTTGTAAGAAGAAGTCCAAAAAAATCTTAAAGTTGTAATAATTCTTGACTAAAGAGTCAAAAAAGAAGAGAGCTGAATTCCAGGGTCCTGACTGAAGGAGCCGGAAAGAACAACTGACCTAACTGTCACCCCTGAGGCATGATGGGATATGGAAGTCAGGGCTGCCTTAAAGGCACGGTGCCAGTTTTTACCTGTACAGGGCTTTTTAGTCTCTATGGTATTATATTGCAATGCAGCCTGCAGGCTGGCAATGTGTTGTACATCTGTGTTTTTCCACAGTTTGTTCTCTTTATTTTTTGCTTTCTCATGAGTGTTTACCTCATTAAAAAAAAAAAAAAAAAAAAAAGAGATTTAGGTGTATTGTTATACCTTTATATATATATATATATGTGTGTTATTGGATGTGTATATTTACATTGCCTAGCCTTTTATGGGAGCTGCATTTGCTTGGAAAAAATGATATATGTTTATACATATACAGAGCTGTATATATGTATGTTTTTTACATATATAATTTTATTATTTCCGGGGTCCCCGCACATGGGCGGGAATATTCGGTGCTTATGACTATTGATGAGGATCCCCTGGAAGAGAAAGGGGGTGTACCCACCCCAGGACAGCCCACCCCAGGACAGACTGCCCTTCACCTACCTGTAACGACCCAAAATCTAGTATTTAGGGGCACCCTGAACCTTCCTTCCCCAGATTCCAGATTCCAAAATCCGAAGAAGAGCTAGAAGAAAGAAGACCTGCCCTGCAGCTGCTAAGAAGAGGAAGACACCAACTGCTTTGGCACAAGCCCTACCGGCCGGTCGACCCTCGAACCTGCTCCTGCTCCAACCCGGCATCTCTTGTGGCCAGCAACCTCACAAACCCCGGAGGACCTGGCTACCTTTTGACTCTAAACCCTGGGACTCCCATGAGTAGAGTCTCTACTCAAAATCTGCTTCTAATCCCTGGCAGCAGCCCGGAACCGCGAACCCAGCACACTCTGCACCAGCCAAGCCTGGCCTGTGGCGGGTGAACAAAGACCACGAGGACGACCCCACGGCGACTGTGACTCTGAGTCAGGCACCCAAGGACCTCCCTCGACACTCCTGAAGAAGCCTGCAGCCTCAGAACAAGATGCCCCCCCCCCCAACCGCGATCAACAGAGGGTAAGATTTCCAGACACCAAAAGGCACCCCTGCACCCGGTGCCCCGCGGCCCCCTGTGCCCAATCCCGGGGTACCTACCTATCCTCCAACTACCCAACTTACCTCTCAAAGTGGTGGTGGCACCTGAAGAATCTTCGTCCCCGAGCTTGCAGTCTTTTTCTAAACTGGAGATTTCCCATTGAAATCAAATGAGCGCCCGAAGGCTCAAAAGTACCCTGCACCCAGCCGCCCGAGTGGCCCTGGCAGTGCAACCTATACACCTATCTACTTCCCTACTTGCCCTGAGTAAGCCGCCCGAGTGGCCCTGGCAGTGCAACCTCTACACCTATCTACTTCCCTACTTTCCCTGAGTAAGTGACCAGGAGCCCAGCTCCCACAGCCGCGTGGCCTGCTAGTCAGCAGCCACCAACCAAGGTCCCCTACCTCTCATAGGATAACATTGGGTCTAACTCTCTCTGCACCCGGTCGCCCCTGTACCGCTGAGGGTGAACCAACTGTACATACCTGACCCTGGGAGATCCCTGAGTCTATGCCCAGAACCTTAACTCTGCCAGCCGAGTACTTACCTTTAAACCGATAACTCAATTTTCTCCATAGGGTAACATTGACTGGCTTTTCCTGAAATTTCTTCTAAGTGTGGACTTTTCAAAACTTAATATATTCACCAAAAATCAGCCGAGTAACGAAAACACTCACCTGCTCTTAGGTGAGCTCCCTGTGCTGGATCTTGGTGCCCAGCACTGACTCTAAAAAATACTTACAACTGTACTTACCAGTAACCCAATTTTCTTCCACAGGAAATCATTGACTGTTTTTCTGTGAAATTTCTTCTAAGTGTCAATTTCTGCAATCTTTAAATATTCTTTAAAAATCGTATAATATGTGAAAACGTAAATAAATACCTGTTTTGGATAAAAGGTCCCAGTACGGAGTCTAGGCACCCAGTACTGGATTACAAAAGTAACGAGAACATACTCTACCTGCAACTTGAATTTTCTGCCATAGGGAATCATTGACTGTTTTCTATGAAATATTTTCTAAGTGTCAACTTTTAAAATAGCAAAATATTGTCTAAAAATCATCACCGTAATTAAGTCGACTTTTATCACTTGATTCCAAGTACTGACCCAGGACTGAATCTAGGATCCAGCCCTGGAATTCCAAAAGTAATCCTAAAAGTAATCTGTGGCAAATAAGGATTAGTTACTTACCTGTAATCCTAGTTCTCCTCCAGGGGTATCCTCATCAATAGTCATAAGCATTAGAATATTCCCGCCCATGCGCGGGATCCCGGAAACAGTATATTATATGTGCCCCACATATATATATATATATCTCCATACATATATACCTATATGTATAAACAAGCAACTGCAGCCAATAAACACTCTCTAAAGTGGTAGCTTGGTCGAGCAGTAAGGCAGTATCAGAGGACAGTGTAAAGCATTTGTTGTACACACTCAGTCAGCAAATGGTCTCACACACTCAATAACTGAACTCTAGGCCAATGGTTTATATAAAAAAAATATATGCTTGTTTTATTTTATAACCAACAATAAGGTATTAAAATATACTTTCTCAGGATGAGATGCTTTATATAAATACTTTTGCAATATGCAATTGACTTTTGTAGAAAGTTGCAAGTGGTTGCAATAGGCAACACAATTCTAAACACAATAATGCATTGAGTTCAATGGAAGTTTCAAGTTCTCTTCCAGGGGATCCTCATCAATAGTCATAAGCATTAGAATATTCCCGCCCATGCGCGGGATCCCGGAAACAGTATATTATGTGCCCCACATATATATATCTCCATACATATATACCTATATGTATAAACAAGCAACTGCAGCCAATAAACACTAGAGCTGAAACATGCTGTAAGAAATTTCCACTATACATAAAAAATAGCATTATAAACATGAGAAACAACATAACTTGTTTAGAAACTGTTTTAATGCTCAGAAAACAGAAGAAATTCTTATAAATCACTGAAAGCATAGGAAGCTCCCAGGCTGCATTGCAAATACCCAGTCTAAAAAGACTGAAAAGCTAACTAATAGCTGCATAGCAATAAACTGACACCGTGCCTTTAAGGCACACCTGACCCCCAACTTCCCATCATGCCTCAGGGGTGACAGTTAGGTCAGTTGTTCTTTGCGGAGACTGAAAAGTCATGGCACAAAGAAATAATAACCTCTGAAAAAGATAGCACACCTTTGCCCGGGGAGGCGGGAGGGTTGCTTAGGACTTTGATGAGGATACCCCTGGAAGAGAACTAGGATTACAGGTAAGTAACTAATCCTTCTCTTCCAGGGGATCCTCATCAATAGTCATAAGCATTAGAATAGAATAGCGAGCCTCACCTCATCCCCCTGCGGGCAAAGGAAAGAAACAGAGAATGAATAGTATGCTTAGATAGACCAAGCTACCCAAAAAGGTTCCTCAAGGAGGCTTGGCCTACTTGAGCATCCGCTCTGGAATCGGATTCTAGGCAGTAGTGCCTGGTAAAGGTATGAACCGATTTCCAGGTGGCCGCCTTGCAAATCTCTGCCATTGGAACGTCATGCAAGAAAGCTACTGTGGCCGCTTTCCCCTAGTAGAATGAGCCTTAGGGGTCAAAGGTAAGGGCCTTTTCGCCAGCTGGTAGGCTAGGGTAATGCAGGAAACAATCCATCTGGAAATGGATCGCTTAGCTGCTGGGAAGCCTGTTCTCATGGCGCCATAGTTGACGAATAGTTGATCCGTCTTCCTAATGCCTTTGGTACTTTCTAGGTAGAATTTAAGTACCCTCTTGAGGTCTAAGGAATGAAGCGACCGCTCAGCCGGGGTCGCTGGGTTGGGGAAGAAGGATGGAAGAGAAATGGACTGATTAATATGAAAATCAGACACTACCTTAGGGAGAAAAGATGGATGTGCCCTTAAGACCACTTAGTGCTGGTGAAAAACTGTGTAAGGTTCTTTGGTACACATCGCTTGGATCTCGCTTACTCTGCGTGCCGATGTAATGACTACCAGAAAAGCGGCCTTCCAAGACAGATGCTGCAAGGAAGCTCTGTGGATTGGCTCAAAAGGTGGACCCATCAATTTGGACAATACTAAGTTCAACTCCCACGGAGGAGAAGGGTTTCGAACAGGGGGGTAAACTTTCTTCAACCCCTGTAAGAAGTCCTTGACCACCTGCATCTGGAAAAAAGAGGGTTGATTGGGAGACCTCCTGTACGCTGTAATGGCAGACAAATGGACCCTGATTGATGCATACTTTAAGCCTGCTCTTGCTAAGTGCAGAAGGTAAGGGAGAATGACATCCTCCTGCCCCTTCGTAGGATCAAGGTGATTCTCTCTACACCAAATGAAAAACCTCCTCCACTTATGTTGTTATGTTATGTTATTTGTACACTTCTATAGCGCACGGCCACTCCACTGGAGTATCCCGGCGCTTTAACGAAGACTCCCAACCGAAGATGGGGAAAAACATAACACCAAAAGGGCATACAAACACAGAAACAGCATCAAGATTACGGGAAGAGCAAAGTCTTAAGAGCCTTGCGGAAAGACAGAAGACTAGAAGTCTGTCTTAGAGAGATTGGAAGATCATTCCAGGCATGAGGGGCTAAGTGACGAAAAGACCGTCCTCCTGCTCTTGCTCGTTTGATAGTGGGAACACTCATCTTTGATAAGGACGAGGATCTAAGAGATCTGGGAGGGGTATACCAAGACAGTCGTTTGGAGATATATTTGGGGCCTATGCCATGCAAGGCCTTGAAAGTCGTGGTCAGAGTTTTAAATAGAATCCTTTTCGCAACTGGGAGCCAATGCAATGTGGCAAGAAGATCCGTGGCTCTGACTTTCCTTGGAAGACCAAAAATGGCTCGGGCTGCAGAATTCTGGGCGATTTGCAGACGCCTGACCAAATATTTGGGAAGTCCCAGAAACAGAATGTTTGCATAATCCAGCCTGGAGCAGATCAGTGCCTGGACAATAATTTTTCTGTGCTGGATAGAGACTAGAGGGAGAAATTTGCGAAGCATCCGCAGGATGCCGAAACATTTCCCAGTAAGAGATGAAATATGTGGTCCGAAAGATAGCTTGTTGTCAATCACCACTCCCAAATTTTTGGCTTTCACAGACGAGCTAGTGGGAGGAGACATATCTTTCGGCCACCAGGTTTTCCAATCGGGTTCAGATGTACAGCTTAAACGCATAAGACGCTCTTGTGGAGGGTCGCTTCGCTTGTTTCAGAATATGCATGCAATCAGGAGGCAGACCTAAATGTCCGTATTGCAGGACCTCAGGAGCCATGCTGTTAAGTTCAGTGTGGGAAGGTTGGGCTGAAGAATCCTCCCGCCCATCTTGGACAGCAGGTCCGGCCTGCAAGGCAGTCGCCTGTGAGGTCGCACCGACAGATGTAGAAGGTCCGGGTACCACCACTGGCGTGGCCAGTCCGGAGCTATGAGGATCATCTTCATGTTGGATCTGAGCAGCTTGGATACCACCTTCGGAATCAGAGGCAGGGGCGGAAAGGCGTAGGCAAATTTCCCTGACCAGTCCATCAAAAGAGCATTCTCCCTGGTCCCTGGACGGTGGAATCTGGACGCGAAGGCGTGGCATTTTGAATTTTCGTCTGCAAACAGATCTATTTCTGGACGACCCCAACAATGGAACAGGTCCGCCACCACCTCGTCGTGTAGCACCCAGTCTGGCTGATCTTCGAAGTGCCTGCTGAGTGAGTCTGCTTTGAGATTTAACTCCCCCGGAAGGTGCACTGCCACTACCGAGAGGTTCCGGGCGAGCAGCCAGTGCCAGGTCGCCTGTGACTCCAGGGAAAGAGGACGTGACCGAGTCCCGCCCTGTTTGTTCAAGTAGAACATGGTCGTGGTGTTGTCAGTCTGCACCAGGACTGAATCGGCCTTGATTGCAGGGAGGAACGCCTTTAGAGCAAGGTGGACTGCCCGGAGTTCCAGCATATTTATGTGGTAGCCCTGCTCTCTTGTAGACCACCGACCCTGTATCTGGAGGCACCCCATGTGTGCCCCCAACCTTGCAGAGACGCGTCTGTCACCACCGATTGCACCGGAAGTGGCTGGTGAAAAGGGACTCCCACCATCAGATTGTCCTGACGAGTCCACCATGCAAGGGAGCATTTCGCCGCCTGGGAGAGAGATTTGATCTCCCCAGCGGCCTGTGGACTGATATTGGTCCTCTAGAGCTTGCTGCAAAGGTCGCATCCTCAGCCTGGCGTTGGGAATGAGAAAAATGCAGGACGCCATGGATCCTAGCAGTGATGCTACCTGCCGGGCTGACGGCCTCTGCATCTGCTGCATAAGCCTGCATTTCCAGTTCATTGAAGACAGTCTCTCCTCCGAAGGATACGCTTTTCCCACGCCTGTGTCCAGAACGGAGCCAAGGTAGTGGATGGTCTGAGTGGGCTGCTGCACGGACTTTGCCATGTTGACGTGAAGGCCGAGATCGTGCAACTGTCGCAGACAGGTCTGGAAGTCTTTCCTCACCTGTTGCTGGGATGGAGCCTTCAGCAACCAGTCGTATAAGTAAGGGTAGACGAATAGACCCTGCCTGTGTAGGCAAGCCGCCACCACTGCCATACATTTGGTGAAGACTCGCGGAGCCGACTTGAGCCCGAATGGAAGGACCTTGTACTGATAATGCTTGATTCCGACCACAAACCGCAGGTATTTGCGGTGATGTCTTGCAATTGAAATGTGGAAGTACGCATCTTGGAGGTCCACCGAACACATCCAATCACCTACTTGCAGATGTGGACATATTTGATGAAGCGCCAACATATGAAACTTCTCGTTGACGATGACTTTGTTTAGGAGACGAAGGTCCAGAATCGGCCGAAACTTGTGCTCTTGATCTTTTTTGGGCACAAGGAAGTACCGGGAGTACACTCCTCTTCCGATTTGCGAAGGAGGAACTTTTTCTATGGCCTGTTTTCGAAGAAGGGCCCTCACCTCCTTTTGGAGCAGCTTTAAGTGGTGAGGAAGGGACTTTTTTGGCGGTATGTCTTTTGGACACGCTCGAAAACGTAGCGCATATCCATTTCGCAGTATATTCAGCACCCAGCGATCTTTTGTGATGCTGTCCTACTCTGCCAGATGTTGTGAAGCACTTCCCCCCCCACTGGAGTGGGCAACGGTCGTAGAGAAAGCCACAGCTCATGACTTTCCTCCTCTTGTGGTAGTGGAGGACTATTGCTGGTGTCCACCTCTCCCCCTGGTGGACTTTCCGCCTCTAAACTGCGATTTTCCTTGGGTCTTATTCTGAGACCACTGAGGGGTTTAAACCCTCTGTTGAGGCCCCTTGCGTTGGGTGGGTCTATAACGGCGCTTGAATTCTTTTTTCTTCTCCAACCCAACAGCTTTGAGGGTGTCCAGCTCAGTTTTCATGCGCCCCATCTCCTCATCCGTGTGAGTGCCGAAGAGGGAGGAGCCAGAGAACGGGAGGTTTAAAATCCTTCGCTGCGAATCCGGCTTGAGCCCTGTCAGCCGCAACCAGGATGACCTTCTGGCGCATACGCCGTGTGCGTAAGAATGGGCTGAGAGCAGCGCACCACCCGCCGCAGTGCTAAATCGACTGATTAGCCACCAGGGACCCTTCCGTGACTATTTCTTCGAAGTCCTTTTGGTCCTCCTTTGGGAGCTTGGACTTGAACCGCTCCATAGAGTCCCAGAGAGCCCTATCGTATCTGCCCAACAGCGCCGCCGCGCTGGAGACCTTGAGGGAAGCCGCTGCGGATGAGCAGGCCCTGCGCCCCCAGGAGTCCTGGGTTCTGCTCTCCTTATCCGGCGGGACGGAAGAGGACGCAGATACAGCATGACCCTTTCTTGCTGCCGCCACTATTACTGAGTCCGCAGGAGGGTCCATTTTGACAAAGACAGGATCAGAGGTAGCCGGCTTATATTTTTTGAGGATACAAGCCGGAACCGCTTTTACTGTGGCTGGGGTTAGGAAGGTGTCCATGACTGGTTCCATGATCCCTGGGACCAAAGGTAGCAGTGGACGAGACGCAGACTTCTGGTGAAGTGTTTCAAAAATCACCGACGTGGTGACTTGCGGGACTGACATCTCAATCCCCAGCTTCTGCACACCCCTTTGCAGCACCTCATGGTAGGTGTTGATGTCGTCTATGGGCGAGACCCTGGACACTGGGCTGCCCGATAGCGTGGGTGAGTAGTCCCTTATTGAGGACCTGGTGGACGAAGAAGATGACGTTTATGGTGACCTCCTATCCCGGCGACAATCACGAGCCCGTGATCCGTCTGAACGCCCCTCCCGCCTGGGGGAGCGCGATCTACCTCGCCGCCTCTCAGGTGACTTCTCACGTGCTGGCCTGGGAGGACTTGCTCTGTCCACTTCCTCCACCAACCTTTGCAGCGGAGAGTCATGCACTTGGCTGACATATTCCCGCATTCTCCTTGTAGCCCCTGAGTCCTGCCAATGATGTGCTAGCAGCAGCCATCTGGGCGACAGTCGTACCGCAGAAATGGTCCCTTGAGTCTGAGGGGATAGTCCTGCGGAGTTGGCTGGCAGACTCTCTTGGAATTGCTGGTCTTGGAGATGCCCCTGAGCGTGAGGAGGAATGGCGCGAAGCCGACTCCGTTACCAGGACCACCGACCTGTTCGAGGCCTGTCTCGACGTCGAGCGTGGTCTTGACGTCGATCTGTGGCTTCGCCTTCTTTCTCGCCGGGACTCTCCTCTTCTCGACGTCGAACGACGCCTCGATGTGGGCCGGCGTACACGTTCAGCAGGCGAAGAATGCCGCCTCGACGTCGAACGGCGGTGTGAAGCCGACGGAGGCCCCCTCTCTCTCTCGACGCCAAACGCCGTCTCGCCACCGGCGGAGATGCTGCCACTCTCGACGTCGACATAGATGGTACCCTCGACGCCGATCGCCGCCTGGATGACGACGGCGGAGGACTCTTCCCTCTCGACGTCGATCGCTGATGGAATCGCGATGACGGAGGGGATCCTGCCCTCGACGACAGAGGGGTGACACTCCTCGACGCCGATCGTCACCTGGTTGATGACGGCGGAGGCGCCCTGCTCCTCGACGCCGATCGTCGTCGAGATGACGACGGCGGAGGTTCTCTGCTCCTCGACGCCAATCGTCGCCGGGTTGACGTCGGCGGAGGGGTGTTGTCTCTCGACGCCGATCGTTGCCGGGTTGACGGCGGCGGAGAGGGTCTGGTTCTCGACGCCGAGTTGACGACAGCGGTCTAGACTTCAACGTCGACGACGTACCTGCTCTCGACGGCGAGCCCGCTGTCGAAGGTCTCTTCATGGAAACATGACCTACTGGATCTTTTCTCAGCGCCGGTCCCGACGCTGAGGTGGAAGGACGAGAGGACTTGCTTCTAGAGGTAGCTCTAGGCCTCTTGGAGCCCTTCCTCACCGGAGATCGTCCTCTGGATGGTTGTGCCAGGCCATAAATGCGAATTCGCTCCCTGTCCTTCAAAGTTCTCTTGGACAGGCTCTGGCAGTGAGGACATGTCTTGGAATCATGATCCTCCGGTAGACACAGGATACAGACCTTATGAGAATCAGTCCTGGCCTTCTTCTTGCCACAAGAAGGGCAAGGATCGAAAAGAGATGGCATTTTAAGGTTGAAAAAATGCCCAAAACTGCCTAAAAAAGACAGCCTCTTACTTCTGTAGATGTAAAACGTCGAAGTAAGGGAAAAAACTGTTGAAAAACAGACAATATTTTCTGGCAAACTCAGAAAAAAGTGGAGCTCTGTTGCCAGGATCCTTCCAGAAGGAGCCGGAAAGAACAACTGACCTAACTGTCACCCCTGAGGCATGATGGGAAGTTGGGGGTCAGGTGTGCCTTAAAGGCACGGTGTCAGTTTATTGCTATGCAGCTATTAGTTAGCTTTTCAGTCTTTTTAGACTGGGTATTTGCAATGCAGCCTGGGAGCTTCCTATGCTTTCAGTGATTTATAAGAATTTCTTCTGTTTTCTGAGCATTAAAACAGTTTCTAAACAAGTTATAATGTTGTTTCTCATGTTTATAATGCTATTTTTTATGTATAGTGGAAATTTCTTACAGCATGTTTCAGCTCTAGTGTTTATTGGCTGCAGTTGCTTGTTTATACATATAGGTATATATGTATGGAGATATATATATGTGGGGCACATAATATACTGTTTCCGGGATCCCGCGCATGGGCGGGAATATTCTAATGCTTATGACTATTGATGAGGATCCCCTGGAAGAGAACTTGAAACTTCCATTGAACTCAATGCATTATTGTGTTTAGAATTGTGTTGCCTATTGCAACCACTTGCAACTTTCTACAAAAGTCAATTGCATATTGCAAAAGTATTTATATAAAGCATCTCATCCTGAGAAAGTATATTTTAATACCTTATTGTTGGTTATAAAATAAAACAAGCATATTTTTTTTTATATAAACCATTGGCCTAGAGTTCAGTTATTGAGTGTGTGAGACCATTTGCTGACTGAGTGTGTACAACAAATGCTTTACACTGTCCTCTGATACTGCCTTACAGCTCGACCAAGCTACCACTTTAGAGAGTAAGGTTATATCTAACTTTAGCCTCTGTCAAACCTCTGGGGACTGTGGACTTTGTACACCCTATACCTATTTGGGAACAGTATATACAGAGCAACTTTCTCACACTTAAGCATTTACCGTTTATGCTTTCAGCTTTTGGAATTTTTTTGAATCGCTCTTTTTGCCTAAACAGTTTTTAGGTCTCGGCTGACCCAGCGCATGCGCTGGTCTGGCGAGACTTATTGAGAGGGCTCCAAAACGTGCTACCAGGCCAGCCTGGAGCTACAGTGCATTTACCGCAATTACTTTCACATTAGCGGACGCACGGCCGCTTTGATGTTTGATCGTGATCACGATCACTTTTACTTTCGCGGCCGCACGGCCGCTTTGCATTGCCAATAGGTCTCGCTTTTGGGACCTTATAAGTATTTAGTTATGCAACTGTTGCATGGCTAAACACTTATAAGGTCACAAAGGTGAGACCTATTGGCTATGCCAATGCTTGTTACTTCTATTTTGAGGTGCTGCGTGTGCTGATGGCTGAACAGATTTTACGGGAGATGGGGAAAATTTGAGTCTCACAATGTAGCCTTTTTTCACATATATCACATACCTGTCACTTGTGATGCATTTACACTCAGCTAATTGTCGAGAAGGATTAGTTACTTACCTGTAATCCTAGTTCTCTTCCAGGGGTATCCTCATCAAAGTCATAAGCATTAGAATATTCCCGCCCATGTGCGGGATCCCGGAAACAGTATATTATATGTGCCCCACATATATATATCCATACATATATACCTATATGTATACACAAGCAATTGCAGCCCCTAAACCCTAGAGCTGAACCATGCTGTAAGTAATTTCCACTACACATAAGAAAATAGCATTATAAACATGAGAAACAACATTATAACTTGTTTGGAAACTGTTTTAATGCTTAGAAAACAGCAGAAATTCTTAGAAAACACTGAAAGCATAGGAAGCTCCAAGGCTGCATTGCAAATACCCAGTCTAAAAATACTGAAAAGCTAACTCATAGCTGCATAGCAAAAAACTGACACCGTGCCTTTAAGGCACACCTAACCCCCACCTTCCCATCATGCCTCAGGGGTGGCAGTTAGGTCAGTTGTTCTTTGCGGAGACTGAAAAGTCATGGCGCAAAGAAAAATAATAACCTCTGAAAACTAACACACCTTTGCCCGGGGAGGCGGGAGGGTTGCTTATGACTTTGATGAGGATACCCCTGGAAGAGAACTAGGATTACAGGTAAGTAACTAATCCTTCTCTTCCAGGGGATCCTCATCAATAGTCATAAGCATTAGAATAGAATAGCGAGCCTCACCTCATCCCCCTGCGGGCAAAGGAAAGAAAAACAGAGAAGGAACAGTATGCTCAGATAGCTCAGCTACCCAAACAGGTTCCTCAAGGAGGCTTGGCCTACTTGGGCATCCGCCCTGGAATCGGATTCGAGGCAGTAGTGCCTGGTAAAGGTGTGGACCGATTTCCAAGTGGCCGCCTTGCAGATCTCTGCCATTGGAACGTCATGCAAGAAAGCTACTGTGGCCGCTTTCCCCCTAGTAGAATGAGCCTTAGGGGCCAAAGGTAAGGGCCTTTTCGCCAGCTGGTAGGCTAGGGTAATGCAGGAAACAATCCATCTGGAAATGGATCGTTTAGCCGCTGGGAAGCCTGTTCTCATGGCGCCATAGTTGACAAACAGCTGATCCGTCTTCCTAATGCTTCTGGTACTGGCCAGATACAATTTAAGTACCCTCTTGAGGTCTAAGGAGTGGAGCGACCGCTCAGCCGGGGTCGCTGGATTCGGGAAGAAGAATGGCAGAGAAATGGACTGATTAATATGAAAATCAGACACTACCTTAGGGAGAAAGGATGGATGTGCCCTTAAGACCACTTTGTGCTGGTGAAAAACTGTGTACGGTTCTTTAGTACACGGAGCCTGGATTTCGCTTACTCTGCGTGCCGATGTAATGGCTACCAGAAAAGCGACCTTCCATGACAGATGCTGTAAAGAAGATTTGTGGATCGGCTCAAAAGGTGGGCCCATCAACTTGGATAACACTAAGTTCAACTCCCACGGAGGCGAAGGGTTTCGAACAGGGGGGTAAGGAATATGCTACTTACCAGTATGCATCTGTTCTTGGCATGTAGAGCTGCAGAGTCACACACTGAGGATAAGATCGCCATCTGGTGTTGGGCTCGGATGATTGCAGGTTGTTGTCTTCGGAAGAAGCCTTTGGTCACGAGGTTGGTGACTCCTCCCCTGGACAACAGTGCGCATGGGCATCCACTCCATCGTCAGATTGTTTTTCGCCATGATGGGAAAAGATGGAGTGTATAGAAATGAAAGAAAGGATGTCCATGTGTAATGTCTAAGTAAGACGGATGCTGGAACAGATACAGGTCCCGGGGAGGCGGGCGGGCGTGTGTGACTCTGCAGCTCTACATGCCAAGAACAGATGCATACTGGTAAGTAGCATATTCCGTTCGAGGCATATGAGCTGCAGATCACACACTGAGGATAGATTATACAGCAGTGCTTCCCCTTAGCGGTGGTCGCCTGTATCCGTTGCAGCAGCTTGAAATAAAGTTTTTAGGACAGCCTGGCCCACGGAGGCCTGTTGTTTGGCCTGCACATCAACACAATAGTGTTTAGTGAAGGTATGCGTGGTAGACCACGTGGCTGCCTTGCAAATGTCTTCTAAGGGAATGTTACCTAAGAAGGCCATAGAAGCCCCTATTTTACGGGTGGAGTGCGCCCTAGGGGGAACTGTAAGTGTACGTTTAGCCTTGAGGTAGCATATTTGGATGCATTTAACTATCCACCGGGCTATACCTGATTTGGAGATTGGGTTGCCTTTATGTGGTGGTGCGAAAGCAACAAAGAGTTGTTTTGTCTTTCGAAAGGGTTTTGTCCTGTCGATGTAATAAAGCAAGGCTCTTTTGACATCTAAGGTATGTAGGGCCCTTTCAGCTACGGAGTCTGGGTTTGGGAAAAAGACCGGTAGCTCTACTGATTGGTTAAGGTGGAAAGGGGAAATCACTTTTGGAAGAAATTTAGGGTTTGTCCTAAGAACCACTTTGTTACGGTGTAGTTGTAAGAAAGGTTCCTCTAGTGTAAGGGCTTGTATTTCACTTACTCTGCGTAGGGAAGTGATTGCGATAAGGAAAGCTACCTTCCATGTTAGGAATTGTAATTCACATTTGTGCATAGGTTCAAATGGGGGACCCATGAGTCTTGTTAGAACCACATTGAGATTCCACACTGGTGCAGGTGGCAATCTTGGGGGAAGGATTCTTTTGAGACCTTCCATAAACGCTTTGATGGCTGGTACCTTAAAAAGGGACAGGTGTTGCCTATTTTGCAAGTAGGCTGCCAAGGCTGCTAGGTGTAAACGTATAGAGGAATACGCTAGATTGCATCTTTGCAAGTGTAGTAGATAGCAAATGATGTTTTGGATGGAAGCGTCCAATGGATGTATGTCATTATTAGCGCAGTAGATGGCAAATCGTTTCCATTTAGCGGCATAACACGCTCTAGTAGTAGGGCGTCTGGCTTCCTTTATGATATTCATACAGTCTGGAGGGAGATTGAGGTAACCGAACTCTAAGACCTCAGGAGCCAGATCGCTAGGTTCAGTGTTTGAGGATCTGGGTGTCTGATTTCTCCATGGTTCTGGGTTAATAGATCCGGGGAGAGGCGTAGCCTTTGATGTGGAACTAAGGATAGTTCTAGAAGCGTGGTGAACCATGGTTGACGTGCCCAAGTGGGAGCCACTAGTATTAGTGTTAGTGACTGTTGTTTCAGTTTGCGTACCACAAATGGAACTAGTGGGAGAGGCGGAAAGGCGTACGCAAATCTGCCTGACCAGTTCATCCATAGGGCATTGCCCTTGGACTGTGGGTGTGGAAATCTGGCGGCGAAGGTTGGGCATTTTGTGTTTTCGGGAGTGGCGAACAGGTCTATGTCTGGTTGTCCCCACTTTTGGAAGAAGGGGAGTAGAACCTTGGGGTGTAGTTCCCATTCGTGGATCTGCTGTGTGTGGCGACTTAGGAGGTCGGCCACTTGATTGTGGATCCCTGGGAGATGATCTGCTAACAGATAGATGTTTTGGGGAATTGCCCATCTCCAGATTTGCTGTGCCAGTTGGGACAGTTGGGGAGAGTGTGTCCCTCCCTGTTTCTGTATATAATACATTGTCGTCATGTTGTCTGTGCGTATGAGGACAGTTTTGTTCTTTAGGTGAACTTGAAAGGATTTTAGTGCTAGGAACACTGCTAAGAGTTCCAGGTGGTTGATGTGGAGCAGTTTTTGTTGACTGGTCCATCTGCCCTGAGTGGTATGGTGAAGGAGGTGGGCTCCCCACCCCGTGAGAGATGCGTCGGTAGTTAGCACAACTTGTGGAAGAGGCTCTAAGAACGGTCGCCCTTTGGACAGGTTGATGGTGTTCCACCATTTCAGTGAGCGAAGTGAGCGACTGTCCACCAACACCAGATCGGTAAGTTGTCCGTGAGCTTGGTTCCACTGTTGTGCTAAACATTCCTGTAAGGGACGCATTTGAAGTCGTGCGTGTGGGACTATGAAGATTCATGACGCCATCATGCCTAGGAGCTGCATGAACACTCTTGCTGGAAGAGATGGATGAGTTTGAAATTGAGAGATGAGATTTTGTATACTGGCTATCCTGGCAGTGCTGGGATAAGCAATGGCCTTGGATGTATCTATGGTTGCTCCTAGATACTGATGTAAGTGGGAAGGTTGTAGGTGGGATTTGGGGTAGTTGATAGTGAATCCCAAATCGTGGAGAGTTTGAATCGTGCGATGAGTGTGGAGAACGCATTTTTGGTATGTATTGGCTTTTATGAGCCAATCGTCCAGATAGGGGAAGACATGGATCTGTTGTCTTCTGAGGTGCGCTGCCACGACTGCTAAGCACTTGGTGAACACTCTGGGTGCTGTTGTTACTCCGAATGGGAGAACTGTAAATTGATAGTGTTGCCCATCTACCACAAATCGTAGATATTTTCTGTGAGCGGGATGCATAGGGATGTGAAAGTATGCGTCCTTGAGGTCTAATGTGGCAAGGAAGTCTCCCTGTTGTAGGAGTGGGAGGACTTGTTGGAGAGTGGTCATATGAAAATGATCCGAATGTATATACTGGTTTAGTAGTCTGAGATCCAGTATGGGCCTTAGTGTTTTGTCCTTTTTGGGAATGAGGAAGTATAGAGAATATACCCCTTTTCCCTGATGTTGAAGGGGGACTGGTTCTATCGCATGTTTTTGTAACAGGGATTGAACTTCTTGTTTGAGGAGAGAGAGATGATGTGAGGACATTGGGCGTTGTTTGGGTGGTATGTTTGGGGGGGATTGTATGAGTTCGAGGCAGTAGCCAGACTGGATAATTTGTCTTACCCATCTGTCTGTGGTGATGGAAGTCCAGACAGGTAGGAATTGTTGGAGTCGCCCCCCGACCGGAGTGGAATGGTCTGGGGGGAGTGGTGGCAAGTCACTGTTTGGTGGCTGGGGAGGTGCGGGTGTTGTTGTTATTGCCCCGCCCTCGGCCTTTGTTATTGTTTCCCCTATAACCTCCCCGGAAATAACCTCTGTTAGGGGATGTTTGTCCAGAATTTTTAAAGGTGGACGTGGTCTCAGTTGATGTGTTTTTGGAGCCTCCTCTATAAAAGGAGCGACGAAAGGAACCCCGGTTTTGAGGAGACTGCAGTGCTCCCATAGACTTGGCAGTTTCATTATCCTTCTTCATTTTTTCTAATGCAGTATCCACTGCAGGGCCAAATAACTGCTCTTGGTTGAAAGGTTGAGCCAGAATTGCGGTTTGAACCTCCGGTTTAAAACCGGAAATACGGAGCCAGGCATGTCGTCTGAGTAAGACGCTAGTATTGACCGCCCTAGAAGCAGTGTCTGCCGCATCTAAGGCGCATTTAATGGAGGCATTAGATATTAATTTGCCTTCTTGAATGAGGTCAGTGGCCTGGGACTTAAAGGGTTCAGGCAGATGTTGCATAAGGTCCTCAAGTTGGTCATAATGTGCCCTGTCATACCAAGCTAACAGGGCCTGGGTATTGGCAATACGCCAGTGGTTCGCCGCCTGTGCGGCGACTCGTTTGCCTGAGGCCTCTAAAAGCTTAGACTCCTTGTCTGGGGGGGGCGTTTCTCCAGTTGTCTGTGAGTTAACGTGCTTCCTGGCATTTGATACGACCAAGGAGTCTAAAGGGAGCTGGGCTTTAATGTATGCAGGGTCATGCGGGGCTGGTCGGTACTTTTTTTCGATGCGGGGGTTGAGAACCCTCGCTCGAACAGGGTCTTTAAAGACGTCAGTGGCATGCTTTATAACCCCTTTAATCATGGGAAGTATATGAACAGTTTTTTGTGACTGCTCAAAGGTATCGAGGAGAAAATCCTCCTCAAGGGGGTCCGTGTGCATAGTGACACCATGGAACGTTGCTGCCCTATTTATTAGTTGGCCAAACCCTAGGTGGTCATCAGGAGGGGAGGGCTTGGAGGGGTAGGTAGTGGGGTCAGGCATGTCAGGCATTGGATAAGACCAGTCATCTACCGGTGCTGTGTCTGGAAAAGTAAACGGGTCGGTTGGATCAACAGGATCATTAAATAAATCAGGGTCCGCCCCTCCCCCTAAGTCATCATTATCATCCTGTGGAGGAGGTGAATGATAGGGAGGTGGTAAAGGTAAAGGTAAAGGAGAAACAGGAGGAGGAGGGGGGGACGGGTTAGAAGGTAAAACAGGAGAAGAAGGACGAAGTGGTGAAGTGGCACAGTCCTTTTTCCGTATGGGAGCTGGGGGAGGTGTAGTGTCCAGCTTCCGTTTTTTATATGGGATGGCAGTCACATGTCCAGTGTTAGGATTGATGTAGATCCGCTTTTGAGTAGGATCTGGTCGAAAAAGTTCATCTGGCTCCGAAGGTGGTGGCGGCGACGCCCGCTTCGGGTCTTTATGAGCCGTTTTTGGTGTGGACGTAGTTTTCGGTGCCGATGAAGGTTTCGGTGCCGAAGGATGTTTCAGTTCCGATGGATTTTTCGGAGCCGATGGAGTTTTCGGTGCCGATGTATGTTTCGGTGCCGATGTATGTTTCGGTGCCGAGGGACTTTTAGGCATCGATGTTGAAGAACGTTTCGGCGCCGGTGGAGACTTCGGTGCCGAGGAACGTTTCAGTGCCGAAGGAGATTTCGGTCTCGAAGCCTGTTTCGGTGCCGACAGTGGTTTTTTCGGTGCTGAGGGTGTTAAAGGCACAATCACATGAGGTTTGCTCGAGCCCGAGCCACCTACAGGCTTAGATGTCTTCGGAGCCGGGCCCGAGGGCGGGGCTTCTGAAGAGGATTTCCGGTCGCGACTGGGCCCAGCTGGCGGAGTCTTGACCACTGTCTTTTTGGATGGGGCAGGGCAGGGGGGGTGGTACTCACACGCTGCCCTGGAGTGATGAGGTCATCGGAATGGTCGGCCTCGGACACGATCTCGAGATCTTCGGTGTCGTCTTCGGGAACATCTTGAGCAAAGATGTCCTCCGGTTCTGGAGCTGGTTTGGCCATAATATGGCGTCGAGCTCTTCGGTCCCGGAGGGTCTTCTTCGAACGGAAAGCGGCACAAGCTGGACAGGTGGACTCGTTGTGTTCCGGCGACAGGCAGAGGTTACAAACCTCGTGGTGGTCACTGTGGGGGAACTTCGCTCCACACTGGGGGCATTTTTTGAAGGGTGTCCTGTCCATCAGCCGCTTCCGGAACCGGTCCGAGTTGATTTCGAAGTCGATGGAATGAAGATTAAGGAGTTAAATTGATTGCTAGAAGTTTTCTGCTGGAGCGGAAAAAAGTTCATCCGAACCCAATGGCGGAAAAAAACAATCTGACGATGGAGTGGATGCCCATGCGCACTGTTGTCCAGGGGAGGAGTCACCAACCTCGTGACCAAAGGCTTCTTCCGAAGACAACAACAACCTGCAATCATCCGAGCCCAACACCAGATGGCGATCTTATCCTCAGTGTGTGATCTGCAGCTCATATGCCTCGAACACTTTTTTCAACCCCTGCAAGAAGTCCTTGACCACCTGCATCTGGAAAAAAGAAGGTTGACTTGGAGACCTCCTGTAAGCTGTAATGGCAGACAAATGGACCCTGATGGATGCATACTTCAAGCCTGATCTAGCTAAGTGAAGGAGGTACGGAAGGATGACGTCCTCCTGCCCCTTTGTAGGATCATGGTGATTCTCCCTACACCAAATGAAGAACCTCTTCCACTTAAACGCATAAGACGCTCTTGTGGAGGGTCGCTTCGCTTCCTTGAGAATATGCATGCAGTCAGGCGGTAGACCTAAATGTCCGTATTGCAGGACCTCAGGAGCCATGCTGTTAAGTTCAGTGAGGGAAGGTTGGGATGCAGAATCCTCCCGCCCATCTTGGACAGCAAGTCCGGCCTGCAAGGCAGCCGCCTGTGAGGTCGAACTGAGAGATGAAGAAGGTCCGGGTACCACCACTGGCGCGGCCAGTCCGGAGCTATGAGGATCATCTTCATGTCGGATCTGAGCAGCTTGGATACAACCTTCGGAATCAGAGGCAGGGGCGGAAAGGCGTAGGCAAATGTCCCTGACCAGTCCATCAAAAGAGCATTCCCCCTGGTCCCTGGACGGTGGAATCTGGACGCGAAGGCGTGGCATTTTGAATTTTCGTCGTCTGCAAACAGATCGATGTCTGGACGACCCCCACCAACGGAACAGGTCCGCCACCACGTCGTCATGCAGCACCCAGTCGGGCTGATCTTCGAAGTGTCTGCTGAGTGCGTCTGCCTTGATATTCAACTCCCCTGGAAGGTGTACTGCCACCACCGAGAGGTTCCGGGCGAGCAGCCAGTGCCAGATTGCCTGCGCCTCCAGGGAGAGGGGGCGTGACCGAGTCCCGCCCTGTTTGTTCAGGTAAAATATGGTCGTGGTGTTGTCGGTCTGCACCAGGACTGAGTCGGTCTCGATTGCTGGGAGGAACGCCTTTAGAGCAAGGTGGACTGCTCGAAGCTCTAGCATATTTATGTGGTAGCCCTGTTCTTTTGCAGACCACTGACCTTGTATTTGGAGGCACCCCATGTGGGCCCCCCATCCTTGTAGCGATGCGTCTGTCACCACCGATTGCACCGGAAGTGGCTGGTGAAACGGGACTCCCACCAACAGATTGTCCTGACGAGTCCACCATGCTAGGGAAGATTTCGCTACCTGGGAGAGAGAGATTCGATCTCCCCAACGGCCTGTGGACTGATCCCATTGGTCCTCCAGAGCCTGCTGCAAAGGTCTCGTTCGCAGTCTGGCGTGGGGAATTAGAAAAATGCAGGACGCCATGGAACCCAGCAGAGATGCTACCTGCCGGGCTGACGGCCTCCGCATCTGCTGCATAAGCCTGCATTTCCTCTTCATTGAAGATAGTCTCTCCTCCGAAGGATACGCTCTTCCCACGCTTGTGTCCAGAACGGAGCCAAGGTAGTGGATGGACTGAGTGGGCTGCTGCACGGACTTTGCCATGTTGACGTGAAGGCCGAGAGCGTGCAACTGTCTCAGACAGATTTGGAAGTCTTTCTTCACCTGCTGCTGGGATGGAGCCTTCAGCTACCAGTCGTCTAGGTACGGGTAGACGAAGAGACCCTGCTTGTGTAGGCAGGCCGCCACCACTGCCATACATTTGGTGAAGACTCGCGGAGCCGACTTGAGTCCGAATGGGAGGACTTTGTACTGGTAGTGCTTGCTTCCAACCACAAACCGCAGGTACCTGCGGTGATGTTTCGCTATTGCAATGTGAAAGTACGCATCTTGGAGGTCCACCGAACACATCCAATCTCCGACTTGTAGATGTGGACATATTTGGTGAAGCGCCAACATACGGAACTTCTCCTTGACGATGACTTTGTTTAGGAGACGAAGTTCCAGAATCGGCCGAAACTTGTGCTCTTGATCTTTCTTGGGCACCAGGAAGTACCGGGAGTACACTCCTTTTCCGACCTGCGAAGGAGGAACCCTTTCTATGGCTTGTTTTTGCAGAAGGGCCCTCACCTCCTGCTCGAGCAGCTTCAGGTGGTGAGGACGGGACCTCTTTGGCGGGATGTCTCTGGGACGCGCTCGAAAACGTAGCGCATATCCATGACGCAGTATATTCAGCACCCAGCGATCTTTTGTGATGCTGTCCCACTCTGCTAGATGTTGTGACGCACTTCCTCCCACTGGAGTGGGCAACGGCCGTAGAGGAAGCCACAGCTCATGACTTTCCTCCTCTTGTGGTAGTGGAGGACTGTTGCTGGTGTCCACCTCTGCCCCTGCCAGACTTTCCGCCTCGAAACTGGGTTTTCCCTTGGGGCTTGCTCTGAGACCACTGAGGGGTTTGAACCCTCTGTTGAGGCCCCTTGCGTTGGGTGGGTCGAAAACGGCGCTTGAATTCCTTTTTCTTCTCCAAGCCCAAGGCTTTGAGGGTGTCCAGCTCAGTTTTCATGCGCCCCATCTCCTCATCCGTGTGAGTGCCGAAGAGGGAGTTGCCAGAGAACGGGAGGTTTAAAATCCGTTGCTGTGCGTCTGGCTTGAGCCCTGTCAGTCGCAACCAGGACGACCTCCTGGCGCAGACGCCGTGTGTGTAAGAGTGGGCTGAGATTAGCGCACCATCCGCCGCTGTGCTAATCGACTGATTAGCCACCAGAGCCCCTTCAGTAACAATCTCCTCAAAGTCCTTTTGGTCCTCCTTGGGGAGCTTGGACTTGAAACGCTCCATCGAGTCCCAGAGAGCCCTGTCGTACCTGCCCAGAAGCGCCGCCGCGCTGGAGATTTTGAGGGCCGCCGCCGTAGAAGAGCAGGCCCTGCGTCCCCATGAGTCCTGGGTTCTGCTCTCCTTATCTGGAGGGACGGAAGAGGAGGCCGACGCCGTCTGACCCTTTCTTGCAGCTGCCACTATGACAGAGTCCGCAGGCGGGTCTATCTTCACAAAGACGGGGTCAGAGGTAGCTGGCTTGTATTTTTTCAGGATACGAGCCGGAACGGCTTTGACGGTCGCCGGGGTGAGAAAGGTGTCCGTGACTGGTTCCATGATTCCTGGGACCAAAGGCAGCAGCGGACGAGAGGCAGACTTTTGGTGAAGTGTTTCAAAAATCACCGACGTGGTGACTTGGGGGACTGACATCTCAATCCCCAGCTTCTGTGCTCCCCGCTGCAACACCTCCTGGTAGGTGTTGATGTCGTCTATGGGCGAGACCCTGGACACTGGGCTGCCCGAGAGCGTGGGTGAATAGTCCTTGATGGATGACCTGGAGAACGAGGAAGAGGACGATGATGGAGTCCTTCTCCTCTTCCGGCGATGATCACGAGCCCGTGACCCAGGTGAACGCTCCTCCCGTCTGGGGGAGCGCGATCTGCGTCGCCTGTCGTCCGGCGATCTCTGACGCGCTGGCCTGGGGGGACTAGCTCTGTCCACAGCCGCCACCAGCCGTTGCAGCGGAGAATCATGCACTGGACTGATGTATTCCCGCATCCTCCTTGTAGGCCCTGAGTCCTGCCAATGATGTGCTGGCAGCAGCCATCTGGGCGACAGATTCATTGTCTGAGTCTGAGGAGAAGACCTACGGGGTTGAACTGCAGGTTCTCGTGGATTTACCGGTCGTGGAGAGTCCCCTGAGTGGGAGGAGGAATGGCGAGACGCCGACTCGGACACCAGGACCACCGACCTGTCCGAGGCCTGTCTCGACGTCGAGCGGGGTCTTGACGTCGATCCGTGGTGTCGTCTCCTTTCTCGCCGGGACTCTCTCGACGTCGAACGACGCCTCGATGTGGACCGGCAGCAATGTTCAGTGGGCGAAGCATGCCGCCTCGACGTCGAACGGCGATGTGAAGCCGACGACAGAGGCCCTCTCTCCCTCGACGCCGAACGCCGTGGGGACGCCGGCGGAGATGCTGCCACTCTCGACGTCGACACGGATGCCAACCTTGACGCCGAATGCCGCTTGGAGGACGACAGCGGAGGATCCTGTTGTCTCGACGTCTAACGCCGATGGAGCCTCGACGACGGAGGGGATGGTGCCCTCGACGACGGAGGGGTGACACTCCTTGACGCCGGTCGTCGCCTGGTTGACGACGGCGGAGGGTCCATGCTCCTCGACGCCGATCGACGTCGAGATGTCGACGGCGGAGGGTCCCTGCTCCTCGACGCCGAACGCCGCTGGGTTGGCGACGGCGGAGGCTCTCTGCTCCTCGACGCCGATCGTCGCCTGGTTGACAACGGCGGAGGTTCCCTGCTCCTCGACGCCGATCGTCGCCGGGTTGACGACGGCGGAGGGGTGGTGTCTCTCGACGCCGAACGTCGCCGGGTTGACGACGGCGGAGAGGCTCTGGATCTCGACGCCGATCGTCGCCGAGTTGACGATGGCGGTCTGGACTTCGACGTCGACGACGTACCTGCTCTCGACGGCGAGCCCGCTGTCGAAAGCCTCTTTTTCGAAACACGACCTACCGGAACATCTTTTCTCAGCGCCGAGCCCGACGCTGAGGCGGAAGGACGAGAGGACTTGCTTCTAGATGAATCTCTATGCCTCTTGGAGCCCTTCCTCACCGGAGATCGGCCTCTGGATGGTATTGCCAGGCCATAAACGCGAATTCGCTCTCTGTCCTTCAAAGTTCTTTTGGACAGGCTCTGGCAGTGAGTACATGTCTTGGAATCATGATCCTCCGGTAGACACAGGATACAGACCCTATGAGAGTCAGTCCTGGCCTTCTTCTTGCCACAGGCAGGGCAAGGATCGAAAAGAGAAGGCATTTTAAGATGGAAAAAATGCCCAAAAATGCCTAAAAAAGGCAGCCTCTTACTGACTTAGATGTAAAACGTCGAAGTAAGGGAAAAAACTGTTGAAAAACAGACAAAATTTTCTGACAAACTCAGAAAAAAGTGGAGCTCTGTTGCCAGGATCCTTCCAGAAGGAGCCGGAAAGAACAACTGACCTAACTGCCACCCCTGAGGCATGATGGGAAGGTGGGGGTCAGGTGTGCCTTAAAGGCACGGTGTCAGTTTTTTGCTATGCAGCTATGAGTTAGCTTTTCAGTCTTTTTAGACTGGGTATTTGCAATGCAGCCTGGGAGCTTCCTATGCTTTCAGTGTTTTCTAAGAATTTCTGCTGTTTTCTAAGCATTAAAACAGTTTCCAAACAAGTTATAATGTTGTTTCTCATGTTTATAATGCTATTTTCTTATGTGTAGTGGAAATTACTTACAGCATGGTTCAGCTCTAGGGTTTAGGGGCTGCAATTGCTTGTGTATACATATAGGTATATATGTATGGATATATATATGTGGGGCACATATAATATACTGTTTCCGGGATCCCGCACATGGGCGGGAATATTCTAATGCTTATGACTATTGATGAGGATCCCCTGGAAGAGAACCCCCCCCCCCTATTCCCCCCAGAGTAGGTAACGAAATGGTTACTTACCAGGAGGAGTAAATTTGCAGCTTGAAGAATTTTCTGGATTCACATGCTGTGCATTATTCCGCCATCTAGTGGTTGGGTCCGGAATTGTCTTTTTTTCTTATTTTGGTCGCTGTAGACCACCTCTTGGTGCCAGGTACGTGTGTGACGTCAGACGGTATCCTGGAGGTCAACGTGTGTGGTAGCCATCTTGGGATTGGTTTCCTGTTTTTATTCTTGTGTGTAATCCATGATGGTTATTTCCTAACTGATGAAATCAAGTGCTTCCCCACCTGTTTGTCACATGGGTGGGCCGAAAGTAAATACAGAAAATTCTTCAAGCTGCAAAACTACCTCTACTGGTAAGTAACCATTTCGTTTTGCAGCCTGAATCCTTTTCTGGATTCACATGCTGTGCATTAGAATATGTAGCGGTTTCTCCCGTGACTGGGAGGCTGTGGTGAAAGGAAGGCCTTGCAAACAGTCGTTGAAGCACCTTTTATCCAATTTGACCTTCCTTATTCATTTGTATATCCACACAATAATGTTTTGTAAAGATGTGTGGTGATGCCCATGTTGCTGCTGCACAAATTGAGCCAATGGGTACATTGGCTATAAAAGCTAGAGTTGCTCCTTTCTTTCTAGTAGAGTGAGCTGTTGGTTGAACTGTTCGCTCCTTCTTGGCATTGGCATAACATACTTGGATGGCTTGTACTATCCATCTTGCAATAGTTGCCTTTGTGACAGGTGATCCTGTGTTGGTATGTGCATAGGCGACGAACAATTGTTTTGTTTTCCTGATTTGCTGTTTTCTTTTTTTTTTGCAAATAATACAATATGCCCTCCTTACATCCAGGGTATGGAGGCTTCTTTCTCCTTTAGTTTTTGAAGAAAACCGTTAGGAGACTATTGTGATTTAAGTGATACTTAGATACCACCTTTGGCACGAATTGTAGGTTAGTTTTTAAAATCACTTCATCCTTGTGTATTTGTAAGTATGATTCTTGTATTGTCAATGCTTGCAATTCACTTACTCTTCGTAGCGATGTTATAGCAATGAGAAAGGCTGTTTTTAGAGCAATTTGTTTTGAGGTCCGCTGTATGCATGAGTTCGAAGGGCTTTTCCATTAGTTGCGAAAGTACCGTATTTAAGCTCCATGTGGGTACTGGAGCTGCTCTTGGTGGTGCAATTCTTTTTGCTCCTTCCAAAAACCTTTTAATTACTGGTCCGGTTAAAAAAAAGTACACGTTTTTCCTTTTGTGTATGCTATGGCCACAAGGTGCACCTTTATGCTGGAGTAGTTTATGATACTGTAAGAGGTAAGTAAGGTATGTAATAACTGTTTCTTGCGTGTTGATTGAACTTCGTTTGTTAGCGGCACACCATGTGGTGTAGCGCCTCCATTTTGCAGTATAGCATTTTCTTGTTGACTATTTCCTTGCCTCCTTTAGAATTTCCATGGTCCATAGAGGCAGATTAGGGTGGCCAAATGCTATGTATTCAGGCGCCAAACCGCTAGGTGTACTGTTCCTGGCTCTTGGTGAAAGATTTGACACTGCTGCATTGTTAGCCGGTCCTTTTCCGCTCTGATCCGGACGATCTCCCCCTTGGATAGTTCTAGGAGAGTAGAATATCATGCTTGCCTTGGCCAGCGAGGAGCAATGAGAATCATATTTGTTACTGGGTTTTTTGCTTTATGTAACACTCTTTGCAACAGAAGTATCGGTGGAAAGGCGTAGGAAAATATATGTGACCAGTTGAGTGAAAGTGCATTTCCCTTTGGTAGGTGGTGTGGAAACCTCGAGGCAAAGGACTGTCATTTTTTGTTCTGCGCTGTTGCAAACAGGTCTATCACTAGGGTTCCCCAGATTCTGAACAGATAGTGTACTGTTTTGTTCTTCAACTCCCATTCGTGGGAGCAGTTCTGTATACTCAGCTGGTCTGCTGTAATGTTGTATACTCCTGGTAGATGTACAGTTTGTAAGTTGATTTTTTGAATTATTGCCAGGTTTCCTGTGCAAGTTTGCTCAGGGGAAATGATTTTGTCCCCCCTTGCTTGTTCAGATAGAACATTGTTGTTTTATTGTCTGTTTGGATTAGGACGTTTTTTCCCTGAAGATGTTTCTGGGATGCTTTTAAGGCCTGAAATACTGTTTTCATTGCCAAGATGTTGATGTGCTTCGTGGAATCCTACTTGTTCCATTGACCATGTACTTTCAGCAGGTTGAAATGCGCTCCCCAACCATTATGGGTGCGTACGTGGTGATTGTCACTGTTGGAGTTGGGTTCCTGAAAGGTCTCCCCTGTGCTATGTTGCTGGATGCCCACCATTGTATCTCCGCTTGCACCCTTTGTGTAACAACCACTAGATCCTCCCAACTTACTGTGGCTTGAGACCAGCTGTTGGTAAGCCATTCTTGGAATGTTCGCATGTGTAGTCTGGCATGAGGGATCAGTGGGATGCATGATGCCATCATGCCCATTAGTTTCATGACCATCCTCACTGTATGAGAGACAGACCTCTCTGGTAAAGGCTTGTTTCCTGAGTGATCGCCTGTATCCTGGCTTGAGTGGGGCACGCCTTTTGTTTGGTTGTATTTAACCTTGCTCCCAGGAAGGTTCTCTCTCTTTCTGGTGTTGACGATTTCTTGTGATTTATGGAGAAACCCAGTGTTTGAAACGTTTGGATTGCTTTTTGCACATGTTTGTGACATGTTCGTTTTGAATTTCCCCTTATGAGCCAGTCGTCTAGATATGGGTAGACATGGATTCCTTCTGTTCTCAGGTGCCCGCCACAGTGGCCAGACACTTTGTGAACACACGCGCCGCTGATTTTATTCCGAACAGAAGTACTTTGAATTGGTAGTGTGTTCCGTTGTGCACTAATCTTAGGTAATCTGTGTTTTTTGTTCACAGGGATATGAAGGTAAGCGTCTTTGAGGTCTATTGTTGCCATGTAATCCCCTTTTTGAATCTGCAGGATTATTCCCTGGGTCGTGCACAATTTGAAGCGTTGTGTCAGTATGAACTTGTTTATGAACCTCAAGTCCATGATTGGTCTTAGAGTTTGATCGTCTTTGAGTATTAGGAAATATTGTGAATAGTTCCCCGTTAACCACTCCTGTCTTTGTACTTTTTCTATTGCCTGTTTTAGGCATAGTTTCTTGATTTCTGCGTTTAACAATTTTTGTTCTGACTTCCATAATTTTCTTGTTTTTGGTGGGTTTGCAGGTGGTACGTGTGTGAGCTCTATACAATACCCATACTGTATCAAATTTAATATTCACTTGTCTGTTATCCTTTTCCATTATTTTTGGAAGAAGGATAGTCTCCCCCCCACAGGTGTTGTGTGGTCCTTGTTTGAGATTAAGTCAGTTTGATCCATTTCCTCTTCCTCTAGAGGATTGGCCTCTTCTTCCATTGCCTCTTCCTCAAATGGGCTCTTTCTGTTGTGGTTGCCAACCTTGGTATCTGGACTGCTGACCCATTTGCTAATGTGGGTTCTGCATGAGTTTGCAGCGACATTTGTTGTCCTTGTGTGAAGGTGCCTCTACCTGTGGGTTTTCGGTTACTGAATCCTCCTCTTTTAAAGTAACCTCTCTGTTGCAGGGCACCCATTGCCCTTGCGGTTTCGTTGTCCTTGTTTTATTTGTTGAAGGGACTCATCCACCTCCTTGCCAAACAGTGCTTCTCAATTGAATGGCCTATTGGTGATGGAGGTTTGAACCTCCAGCTTGAAACCGGAGATCCTAAGCCAGGCTCGTCTTCGCAGGGTGGTTCCTGTGCACATCCGCCTACTATCAGTGTCTGCAGCATCCAAAGCTGACTTTAGACAGGAGTTAGCCACATTTTTCCCCTCCTGAACAATAGCCTTTGCCCTCTTTCTGTCTTCTCCAGGACGTAACATTTCCTCGATCTCATCCCACTGTTGGTGGCCATATCTACTTAGTAGGGCATTTGAGTTAGCAATATGCCATTGTGTTGCTGCATCTTTCTCCATTCTCCTCCCCACCATGTCCATCCTCTTACTTAATGTTTCTGGTGGTGGCACTGTGTTGGAAATTGCATTGGCTCTCCTCCTGGCTGTGTTGACAATAATAGAGTCAGGTACTGTACGTCCCCAAATATATTTTGGGTCTTTTGAGGAGGGTTTATATTGTTTCTCCACCCTGGGTGTCACCCCCTTGTTTGAAGCTAGTTCCTTGAAGGCTTCTTTGTTGTCTGGTTCGGTCACCAGCATCTTTGGGATTAGAAAATTCTTCAGTGAGGCGTTTAAGTCCTTTTTCTTTGGCAGGATCGCTGCCATCTCCACCTCGAGCCTCTTCCTTTCGACCTCAAGGGTCCTTTCGTCGTCTGAGGCTGGAGATTTTCGTTTCTTCCCAATGTAGACTTGTCTACAACGGTGTTGTGCCCTTTTTTGCGGGTTCTGTGTCGACCCATGGCTTCGGCGTCTTAGGTGATTTTCCCTCCTTGGTAACCTTTGGTTGGGCTCCTTGGAGTTCTTTTAATCGCGGCTGACCCTCGATCGCCTTTTTGGCCGGCATCGGGGCTGCCTTGTGCGCCTTATGCTCATGGCCCTTTGGTTTCGACGGATTTTTAAGGTGTCCTACCTTTTCTGTCGTCTTCTTCGGATCTCTCACCTTCTTCTCATCGTGGATTTTTTGGGCGTTTCCTTCTAGGACCTCAACATCAGATCCCCCATGCGTCAATTCCGCTGGTGCCCCATGTTATTCCTGGTCGCTCGAGAACCCTAGGTCTTCAAGGAAGTGTATTTCGATGTCTGCGACATTGTGGCGTAGTGGGCCCATCTTGGTTTCTGGCGTGTTCTCAGCGTTTTGGGCAGGAATACTGCACCAGCCTCACAGTCCTTGTCATGGTGATTTTCAGGTAGGAAGAGGTTGCAGACGTCATGCGGGTCGCGTTGTGCGGATTTGTGGTGGCACTTTGGAAATAATTTGAAGGGGGTATTCTCCATGACCCCTCCCTCGCCATTTGTGGACCCAAGTGGTCCTTTTCCTGTCCGACGTCGATGTTCAATATTTCTTGACAATCTTCTTCTTTCTTGAAGTTTTTGGGAAAAATTTGAATGTTCTTCAGCACTTCCAGTCTTGCTTCCAGACAATGGCGGAAAAAGAAGCTGAAGATGGCTACCATGCACGTCGACCTCCAGGATACCGTCTGACGTCACACACGGGACGTACCTGGCACCAAATGGTGGTCGACAGCGACCAAAACGAGAAAAAGAAAAAAAAAAAAGACAATTTCGGACCCAACCACTAGATGGCGGACTAATGCACAACATGTGAATCCAGAAAAGGATTCACGCTGCAAAACAGCAGTTTTAGTAACAGTTGGAATTACGGAGTAGACTCCTGTCGTTACGATCTTGCTAGCAGTTCTGCTAAATAGTGTAACTGACCTGGAGAAATAGGAGCACCTTACTCCCAAAACAGTGGACAGCCACACAAAGAGAAAATGATTTTCCAAATTGAAAAAAGCTACAGAAATGCCTACTATTACCCACAGGGACACTACTCTCTCGTCAATTAAGTGTAACATGTGCTTGTAGTCCCAGAACGCACGTACGATCATGTCAGTAGCGGAGTCCTAAATCCAGACTGGATAGTAGATCAGATGGAAAGTGTGTCTAGAAAATGTTCAAGTTTTAACACCACAGTATTATCTACTACTTTAGCAAAGGATGGCAAGGTAACAGCTGGCTGGAAGATGGCTGCATTAGATAAAGGGAGGCAGGGTTTAATAATAAGAGGAGTTTAGTGCAGACGGCAAAGAAATTTGGACTGAGCTTCCAGACACACACTGATTAAGGCCACGTAATCAGGAGGCTGTACCTCTCAAGTAGAGATAGGCTGATTTCAAATTTGTATAGGCACTAAAAGCAAATAAACCTTTTCAAACTAGAGCCTCTTGACAGGAGAACAGTAGTGAGCTCATTAACGAGAAAGAATGGAAGTATCTGCTTCATTTTAATTACCTGCACAGATTTCTAGCCTTATTGAAAACTGGAAAAATATATTGAGGGAAGCCATTCTCGTGCTTGAGATATAGGACCAAGGAGCTTGGCTTCCACCATATGGTCTGGTCCTGCCAAACAATAGTGGAACTCAAGCTGTGCACTATAAAAGGTAACATACCCAAGCTCATACTGAAGAAAATTAATTACGTACCTGTACTCCAGTATTGGCATCTTTCATAGATCACATGCTTTAATCATTCCCCGTCGTCTTAGTGGGAGTCCCACAGTACCATAGTAAAGTAGTATGCATCAATATAGTTGGCTATTAAACTGACTTTGCATTGCCATTATAGCCTATCTATGGCATTCGTAACTGCAGTACCTTGTGCATAAGAGAGTAGCAGTTGAACCGTTTTCCGGATTTGTTTAGTGAAATTAAGATAGAATTTAAGACATCGCTTAATACCAAGGTATGAAAAGACCTTTCTGCCAGAGATGCCGGATTTAGGGAAAAAAGAACGAAGTAGGATAGATAGGTTCACTAAGATGAAATTGCGATGGGACCTTGCAGATAAATGTTGAATTTGTCCTTAGAAGCACGCAATCATCAGTGAAATGCAGGAACGGTTCCTGCGTCGCTAAGCGGGAATTTCGCTTACTCCTTTAGTGGAAGTGAAAGCCAAGAGTAAAGCGACCTTCCATGCGAGAAACTTCAGGTCAGCTTTGTGAATGGGTTCGAATGGATGCTTCATAAGTTTTGATAGAATCATATTGCTGGGATCCTGTGCCAGACACACAGGGACTTTGTGTCCTAGAAGGAGAGAGGAGCCTACCAGCACCTGGGACAGCTGATACGCGCTGTCGAACTCCCGCAGCATGGACGCCGTAGCCAGGATCCTTTGCCAGACACATAGGGACTTAGTTTGCAATAAGCAAGAGAGGAGCAGGAGGAGCCTACCAGAACCTGGGACAGCTGATAAGCGCTGTCGAACTGCTGTGGGACGCCGTAGCCGGTATTGCCAGGATCCTTTGCCAGACACACAGGGACTTTGTGTCCCAGAAGCAGAGAGGAGCTGGAGGAGCCTAACAGCACCTGGGACAGCTGATAAGCGCTGTCGAACTCCCGGGGTACGGGATGCGCCCGGGCCTAGGATAGGCCCGTCCATGCCAGGCAGGGCAGGGTCACCCACCCCCTCCCCCTGGTCCACCTTTTGAAAAGCCCACAATATCCTGGTAAGATTTTGCCCTGCTAGTTTGTACTTTTTCCATATTCACTGTTCGAACTTCTAGCTCGTTGTACCCAACATTTCACCCAGACTCTCAGGACGACTTCTTGAATCGATGGTCTTTGCACATAGCTCCAGTCCTCTTACTGCTTATAGTTATAATGGTTGGCTGAAGATCTGGCTGAAGGACTAAAATAAGAAGACTTTATAAAACGTGTATAGTCTCATAAAGAGAAGAACTATTCCCATCAGTTTTTTGACGCTTTTGTTGTATTGTATGCTAAAGTCTATTGAAGAAGGGGAAAATTAGGGTGGTTACATAATTTCGGCAAGGGCAAAAAGTAGGCTGGGGTCCCTATACTTTATATAATCCTCCACCCGCTGGGATGCCCTATACCTACCAACTTTGAAACCAGAAACTAGCACTGCATTATGTTGGTGAAGGTGAGTTGTGCAGATTATCTGCATCCTGGTGGGCACTGGTCAGAGGAGGAAGGAGTTAAATAGGGACAGATATTGCATTCTGCGTTCAGGCTTAGATAAGTTCATTAAAAGACACACAACTGATGGACGGAATGCAGAACAAACCAAAACATTCACCCCCCAGTCAAGAGATCTGGATAATTCCTTCATTCTTTTGCTCACCATGCCACCCCAGTTTAGACCTGGCCATGTGCAAATCAGTCTTGACCTTGTGCCTCATGGGAACAGTCCAGCCCGAACTGCCAAGCCATTCTGCATTCTGTCCATCAACTGCTCTTTTAGCATTAGACAAGGTAATTGGCGGCAAATAAGGGGTTACCTTTTTGTCACCACCAAATCGAAATCTTTAATGTAACCAACATCAGGTGTTTTCACCTAAGGGGTCACCCTTGTGTGCTCTTTGAGGAGAGCAAAAGCACACAAGGAGGAAACAAAGTCCAACAGTTTTAATTATGGTGAAACTGAAGCTACTGGCAAGTCCCAAGAAGCTGGGAAAGCTAAAATACAGCCAAGACAGCTGAAAACTGCACTCTAGAAGAAATAGATGTGCTGCTAGAGGAAGTAGAAGGGCTATTAGCGAATAAGGCAAATGAGGTGCCTACGGCCAAAGGGATGCCCCAAGGGAAGGAAGATGTCCAATCCCTTTTTTTTTTTTTTAAATTGAAACCCTGGGGAATTTGACAAATAAACGCTGAGATCAGCGAGGATGACAACTGTGATAAACCCTAGATGCCCGAGGGACAACCAGCCTGGTCTGATGACCACTTGTTAGATCCTTCACCTCCCCCACCTGTAATAATGATAGACTGTCGTAAACGGCTTCATGTGCTAGGGGACCCGGAAGAGCTACTAATAATTAATCCTGAGCACGCACTACCCACTCCGGAGCATAATAAATCCATAGCACCTGGGAAAGATGCCACACACAAAAAGATAAGAGGCCATACATGAACAGATAGCAAAACTGCAAGAATATAGGAGTCACATGATGAAGTCGGTAACTAAAAAGGTTGTTAAATTAACAACTCTAGTACTGACACAAAGTTCAGAAAAATCGCAAAATACAGAGGGAACTAGGCCGACTACCCAAAGCGAAGCATGGTGGTAGTTTCTGTAGCAGGCAAACAGTCTGTCCTACTACTAGGCTGCGTGCAGTAACCTACTATGGCTACCAGAATGGAAAGGGAGAAACCCACATGCCAGCAGGTCAAGGGCATCGAACCAGTCGTATAGACGCATGATGACAGTGAGAGAGCCTGAGAGGGGCGAAAGACCGTCAAAACACAAAACATTAACACCTCTGCTAAAAAAATCCAGTAAGTCCAGTGGGGAGGCAACAAGAACAGTGGGACATTTATATGGTGAATGTTCCAAATCTTCTGCCCACGGCAAGAGAATAACAGGCCACTCACTGGCTAAGAAAAGAACAGGGCTTTAGATCTGTTATAAGAGAACACTTAACAAGTCTGATTACATCATCGTAAAGCCAGCAAGCTATGACCTAGAAGAAGGATTATTAGGGCTGGAACGTAGGTTTAGGGCCTCAATAGAATCTTGCATTTGACATCAGGTCAATCCCCCACCGTCTATAAAACAGACTAGCAACACTCATAAAATGAACTCAGCTGCTAGCATTTGTATTAACAAGCAAAACCGTACTTGCACTTTACCTTGATATAAACTCTATTGCACTATTGGGGAGATCCAGACCCTTCAAGCCAAAGGGGACACCATGGTGGAAAGTGTTCCTGGCTTGAAGGGTCTGGATCTCACCCACCGACTTGACCCCAACCCTACCGCGCTGTCCGCACCTTGAACCTGCTCCAGCGAAATCCCCATGTGTCCTGCAGCCAGCAGCCCTCAAGTACTCGAAGGACCTGCCCTGCCTTCCAAAAGCAAGACTTTGTCTCCCGTGAGCACCGGATTTGCTCAACAACAAACATTGGCTGTGGCCAAATCCGCGAGTCTGCACCACTCTGCACCCGACGCCCACGGCCAGAGTTTGAGTGGCCCAACACCACGAGGAGTTATCGCCAGCGATCCTGACCAGAGATCTGGTGATCTCTGACCTGCCTGGAATCTCCAATAGACACCTGCAGCCCCTTTCTGGAGGATCCACCTGACAGAGACCAGCTCTTGTAAGAAAACCTGACACCTAAAGACAACCCTGCACCCAACCGACATTGTCCCAGCATTCCAACTTACCTCTCCAACCAGTGGTCACCTCTAGAAGAGCTTAGTCCCCGAGCCTGCAGTCTTTGTTGCAACCAGAGAATCCCCATTGAAATCAACAGGGCACCCAACGCCAAAACAGCACCCTGCACCCAGCCGCCCCTGCAGGTGTACTTTGGGTGCTAACTCAGATCCCTCTTTGCCCTGAGCCTAACACCAAGAGCTTTTCTCACACAACCTTGTGGGGATGCTCTTGAGCAGCCACCAACCTGAGGTCAACTGTAAATAACTGCATAAGTATTATTTCACTTGGCCTGGGAAATGGAGTAGGGTGTGGGGAGCATGGAATCATTAAAGAGGTGACATTTGTCTCCCACCTTGTCGGCAGATCAACACTGAAACTCTTGCAACCCCTTGATTTAATCAATATAATAACTGTAACCTATCTTGAAATGTTTATGATGGTACTGAGAAATGATTAAGTAGGCTGCTTGCAATCAATTGATGTGATTTTGGCGAAACAGTTTAATAAAAAGTCATATAAAAAAAAAAGTATTATTTCACTTACCTGCACCAGGCTTGGTTTGGTTCTAGAAATAAAATTAGGGATAATGTTACTTACCCAGTAAGCATCTGTTCTTGGCATATAGAGCTGTAGATTCACATGCTTTGCATACTCCTGCCATCTAGAGTTTGGTCTGGATGTTTGCAAGTTGTTTTTCTTCGTAGTCTTTCCAGTCACAAGGTAAGGTGACTCCTTCTTTCGGTGATAGTGCGCATGGGCATCGACTCCATTGTTAGAATGTTTTCCCGCAGAGGGTGAGAATGGAGTTAGTAAGTGTGGAATAGAGATGTTCATGCATACGTAGGTAAACTGAGAAACTGCAATGACTACAGGACACGGGGGAGGCGGGTAGGCGCATAAGAATCTACACCTCTACATGCAAAGAACAGCTGCTTACTGGTTAAGTAGCATTATCCGTTCGAGGCATGCAAGCTGTAGATCACATGCTTTGCATTGATTACACAGCAGTATACAAGTGCTGAAGCCTTGTCCTTTTCCTGTGGAAGTTGGCGGGATAGGGGGTCTTTGGTACGCACGTGACCCAGTCCTTGTGGCAAGTCCTAGACGCCGAGGTCAATCTCGAGGTTCGATCCGGAGCCCTGGTCGGAGATTTCTTCTTCCTCCGCCGCTGATGCCCCCACATCTTCTTGATCGGAATGTTCACCAAAGATGTCTGGTGTATCTTCGATGCTTTGACTCTTCATTTCTCGACGTTGGGCCCAACGATCGCGACGAGTTTTCTTCGATCTAAATGATTGGCAGTCGTCAGTCTTCCTCCTTGTGCTCTGGAGACAAGCACAAATTACACACTTTGTGTAAATCAGTGCACGGATACTTCGCGTGGCACTGAGGGCAAAATTTGAACGGTGTCTGTTCCATCGACGTTAGGCCCGAAGGCCGTCCCCGAAGCTTTCCGATCGCAAGTAGGTGAACAAAACGATACACAGAGAAGTGGGAACGCATACGAGAACAATACCGTCGAGGTAGAGAGGATTGTGCATCAAGGGGAACCGAAGAACGGTTTCAAACCGGAGCGCAGCAACACACGTCCGTACCCGATGGCGGAAAAAAACACAATCTAACAATGGAGTCTATGCCCATGCGCATCATCACCGAAAGGAGAAATCACCTCACCTCACCTCGTGACTGGAAAGACTTATTCGAAGAAAAACAACTTGGAAACATCCGGACCCAACACTAGATGGTAGGAGTACGCAAACATGTGATCTACAGCTCACATGGCTCAAAACATTTTGTTTTCTCCTTTCTTAGAGGGTCTTTATGGTGAATTTTTCAGGCCTTCCTGCTCTCCTCAGATGTCCCTAGGTCAGAAGATCTTGACCTTTTGTGGGCTCTCACAGATGAAACACTGTCTTCCACAGAAGTGCTGAATAATATTTTTCTGTAGCCACAGAAGTAGCTTCCCCTCCCTGTCCTTTAAGGTCTTAGAAGAAAACATGCAACATATTTGGCACTCCTTTACCTGATGTCGAGGGTAGAGGCAACCACATGAAGCCTTCTTTTTCCACACGTTTTGCAGAATCTGAAGAGGCCTCTCAGAAATATCTGACATATCAGCTGTAGATAAATCTGGAACTCTAAAGAAAAAGCTGAGCAGAGCTCATGGAGACTCCCTTCACATGACGAGTGGGCGAAAATCTGAGGAACACAGCCACTGTTGGAAGTATTCTTAGAGGGTACTGTCACCAGATTGGTTATAATTCCAGGTTGTTCCTTTTTCAAACTGAATTTTCATTGCCATTATGGCCTATTATACTGATACATACAGCTTTACTATGGTACCGTGGGGCTCCCACTTCGACGAAGGGAATGATTCAAGCACATGAACCATTGAAAGATGCAATACTGGAGAATACATACTGGAAGTGGTTCCTCAGCCTAAGAAGGAGAAAAATTAAGACAAATTTGCAGCGCTTGGCATTGCAGAAAAATTCATTGAATGCAAGTCAAGGGGCCATTGATGTAGGTTCGGGAGAGGGAAATAAATTTAATATGCGACTGCTGAGGAGCAGAGGCTGAAAGAGTCCAGGAGGGGTGATAAATTGACAGAGGACTTTGGTCAACAAGGATACAGAAACGGTCAGGGCCACCTTAAGCACCAGAAAGGGGGGCAAGTAGTTGACAAAGGGGAACTGTGCACAATAGAAGAAGAGGGGGGGATGGGGTCTAGGGGAAAAACAAAGCAGGAGACCTAAAGCAGAGATTTGAGATGTTGTACATGGGCACATGGCCCACCAGGAGTTAATAGACAGATATGAGCCACGTGGGAATAGAATGTTTAGATGGTAGATGGAAAAAGTTCACAGTGAAACTGGACTATGCATCTGGTAATTATAAGGCCCTAAAAACTATTAGTTCTGCCTGGAATCTGCTGTCTCAATGTAAAAAATAATTTGTGGAGCGTTTTCTTTGTATTGGCTGGTGTTATTCAGAAATCTGAATATTTCTTAGCAGGCTTGACTGTTAACCAATTCAAAAGAATAAAGGACGTTTTTTTTTTTTTAAATTTAATAAGAGGTGTTTAAGTTAACTTAAGGTTGAATGGCTCATGGATTGGCACAACTAGGTGGAGGATGATTGCTCAAAGATAATTCTGGTTTTCATTCAGCAGACAGGCTGTCACAGGCCCTCTCGTAGTTCTGGGGCTTCAAATATTTTAAGAGTATATTGATTTCTTCTAAGGTGAAAGGTTGAGGCAATCACGGGTGTGGAATTCAATAAAATATTTACTTGTCCATGGGCCAGGTTGCTTCATACATCCACTTGTCCTGTAACAAAATCCACTTGTCCCGTTTGTGCCATGTAACGCGGCAACAAATTATGGAAGCAAGATCATTATATAAAAGCTCCGATATAGCCTCCCCGATTATGCCAGGGCTCATACCATAGTAAGGTTTGAATACTAGCCATTCCCTTATGTTGCCACATTTCCGCAGATCTACATACTGGGGCTGAAGGTAATGGTAAGCAATAGTTCCAGGATTTGTGCAAACCTACTATGATTTAAGGGTTTTTACCAACTCTTCTTTAATCTTTTCCCATACTGAGAGAGGTTGGAACTTTACTCCTGACAATGACAGATGTGAAACTTCTTCCAGGATTGGGGAAACAAGTGGTTAGAGGGAAAGTGAACTTGCAAACACTCAGATTTTCACATGATCAAATCTACATATGCACATTTGCTCCTACCAAAATGCAGTTCACAAATATTTTCTAGGAGTACAATTACTTGGCCTACTTCTGTAAATACTTGTGAATTCACGAAAGTTGTATATCTGCACTTAATGCAAGGACATATTATCATGGGTGCACTTTTGAGACTTTCTTTAATATTTGGGCACCTAATTAGGTCTGGTGTTAACCATGCATGACCTTTTGTGCTTATTAAAATTCTGTCTCTCTCTGTGAATCAGCTGGCTTCACTGTGAGCGATAGCATTCTGTTCTTTCACAAGGAGGATATCGGCACACAACGTAGTTCTGTTCAGTGCCAGAAACTGTGAAAATGTGTGCTTTTTGGGACCAAAACCAATTTTTGCTTAAGCCAATGTTTGTTAAAATGGTGAGGGCGCGGCAGCTCCCACAGCAAGGTTTTACAAAAACCATGCCAAAACAAGTTGCACATTGACAGAACCAAAAGGCTGATTACCAATTTCAGACCTGCTGGCTTTGCCAATACTTATTTATTTTGATGTTTCCCATAATCTTATTGAAACTAGTTACACTGATTTTCCATTATGAATATCTTTGGGAAATACTAGCATACATTAACACATTTTACTAAATGATGCTGCAGCGAAATGGTACCGTACATTTTACAGAAGTTTAGCTAAATGTTTTTTTTTCTACTTGCATTTTTATGTGAACTTTTTTTTAAAGCTAAGACTCTTCAATCTGGCTTTCAAACTTCTGCACATAATAAAGACTTTGCATTAGTGAACCATAAATACAAGTTTGAACAGCATTACCACATGGACACAAATATTACATTAACTGCAGACAATGCCCTTCCCTGGTCAATAATGTGTTACTGTAAATTGGCAGCCAAAGGGTTTATGCTGTAGGGGGTTGGTCCTACGTGTCCCAAGGACAGAATACAAATTACAACTTGTTGCCCTTGACCCCAAACAATATGTCCTGGTCGTCTGGCTATACGAATTCCATATCCCTATGAGGGTTTGTCAACAACTAACTCCTTCAACCTTCCTTTGCTGGTTAAAACGGAGGCTCAATGCTTGAGGTGAGGTATTTTATACATGCGGCCAACACTGACACGCCCTACCCCCACTTATGGGGTCTACCAGCCAGAAAAAGGCACATTACCGGTCTGGTGCTACAACACTGGAGAACTGTGGGAACTGACACTGTTTGGGACCTTTTCCTCAATGGCACTTTAATGAGCTTCCAAACATTAGCAAACAAATTGGTGATCAGTTTCGGGCAGTTCCTCTTACACAGTAAAATGCTGCAAGCCCTCAAAAGCCTATGGAACATAAATGATACTGAACCCCTGACCCACACCTTGCTACAACACTGTACACAATGTGTGATGGCTGTAGGAGGATCACCTGGCTTTTCAAAGTCCTACTTGAGATGACCGGAACCTCACTTACCCCATTGAGGGACAAATGGGAAGAGGATGTGTCATTTTCAATGACAAAGAATGGCAAAAAGCGATGGTATACCCGAAGAAAGTTTCCCAAAATGCTGGGTTCAAATACATCCAGTTTAATATATTACATAGAGCATACCTTACTCATTACACACTGGGGAGAATATGAAATTAATTACTTACCTGTAACTTCAGATCTCCAACATTAATCTCTCATATATGCAGATGCTTGAACCATTCCCTGATTTAAGTCTAGGAATCGCTGTTATATTGAAATAGCAGTATACAGTGTAAAATGGCCACAGTGCATATTTAGTTGCACACTCACCCCATTTGAAAGCATCCAAACTTTAGCAAAGTGATTGGAAGCTTAAGCTCTCCTACTCCCCATAGAGCCACTATAGCTCAGATTTCTACTGCACGTTGTGTGGGAGGGAATCAAATTCTGGGCCAGGGAGCTCTTTATACCGGATAGACAACTGGCACTATGGATCAAAGAGAGAAGAAATCTCTCTTCAAACCTTGTTTATCTTGTTGCTTTGAGATTTACGCTGAAGATCCTCATTTTCAGTGCAGTTATTGCCTCGATCCAACTCTTAATGCACCTAAATGTAACATTTGTAAGACTGTTACAGCTAGGACTCAAAGATAGCGAAAGGAGTTGGGCATTGTAGTTGATGGCGAAAGAGAATTTTCCTAAAGGAGACGCCCCCTCTTCAGGGGAAGATTCTGTGAAGAGAGCTCTTCTAAGCACTCCCATGAAGGCATGACAAAATTTAGACAGGTTTGGTGCAGCACTTGCATCCACCTCTTCTGTCACTAATCACAGAAAAACATTCCTCTAAAGGATCATTGTTTGCGCAGCATACATCAAAATCCATGGAGGATCAACGGGTTGTTAAAAAGAAAAGAAAAAAAACTTCAAACTTAGTTGTCAGTCACAATGTCAATGACAAGACCATTGATGTCATTGTCGACACTGTAGTCTATGAAAAATGTATCGCCGTTCCCGTTGATGGGAGCAGCCCAGTCGGTAGCGTCGTTGACGATGATCAAGTTGACTCGGACACCGTTAACTACAGTTTTAATAGAACCTGTGCTTTCACCATTAAAGGTGTGAACCTTATTACCAGCCCAGATTTTACAATCAGATCAAGATGATGATGATGCAGCGGGATGCGTAGAAAACCCATACCCGTTCAATGGGTTGAAATAATGCAGACTTTGAAGACTGAAGGGGAGAATGGCAACAGACCGCTATGAAAGTACAGCACCTAAACTTATCTAACGCATAATAATCAAGTGCAGAATATACCACCCGACATGCCCTTGTGCACCACCTCCTACTAAGTCAGATGAAGCAGAAGGGTGGAATATTACACACGTCTCGCAACGTTTTGTAGACAACCATGGAGGTGAGTAGAAGAAAGCTCAACTCACTCTGCCCCACAGAGAGAAAAGTAAACAAAAGGATATGTGCTTCCCAGGAAGCATAGTGTTTGGGAGATGGAGGTGAAAAGTTTGCTAGTCTAAAAAAAAAATGTTCAGAAGCACTACACAGACAATGAAAACACGCTCAGGTCTTGATACAAGGTTATGTATGGATGAACAAGTAACTTAACTACTGTAACGCTATAGCTGTAAGAAACATAGGTTAACGAATAGTTTCTTACCGGTCGGTGTAGTTTTGCAGCTTGAAGATCTTTCTGGATTCACTATGCTGTGCATTATTCCGCGATCTGGTGGTTGGGTCCGGATTCGTAGTCTTTTTCTTTTTTTTTTTGTAGCCCAGGTGGGCGTCGACGTCCCACCATTTGGTGCACCTCTCGTGACGTTGTCGTGCTTCCTGCGGAAGTCCCACCTTTGGGGCGCCATCTTCGGGTTCTTTTTTCCTCTCGTTTTTTTTTTTTTTTAACCCTAGGCGAATGTTTAAATTATATGTCCACTTTTCTGTAGTATTTCATTCCTTCTGTTCTTCTTTGTTTTCCCCACTCTTTCTCCAGCCTCATCTTCCTGGCGGAGGTGGGTGGGTTCGCTAGTGAATCCAGAAAGATCTTCAAGCTGCAAAACTATACAGACAGGTAAGAAACTATTCGTTTTGCAGCGTGAATCTTTCTGGATTCACTATGCTGTGCATAGACTTTGTAGCGGTTTGTTATCTTTGTGGCGGCTGGGTGGTAGATGAGCGTTGAATATGTGTTGAAGCACCTTCTGTCCTACTTGTGCTTCCTTGTTCATCTGTATGTCCACGCAGTAGTGCTTGGTGAACGTGTGCACCGAAGCCCATGTTGCCGCCAGGCATATGTCCTGAATGGGCGTGTTTGCCAGAAAGGCAATGGTTGCCCCCTTCTTCCTTGTGGAGTGAGCTTGAGGCCCCTCCGTTAGCTCCTGCCCTGCCTGTTTGTGGCAAAACTGTATAGTCAGTGCAATCCATCTAGCAATGGTGCCCTTTGTCACTGGTCTACCCATGAAACTCGTTGCAAAGGACACAAAGAGCTGCTTAGTTTTTCTGTGCTCCTTGGTCCTCTCAATGTAGTGCATCACCGCTCTTCTCGCGTCTAGAGTGTGTAGAGCCTTTTCTGCGTTCGAAGTTGGGTTTTGAAAGAAACTCGGTATCTGAATACTCTGGTTCATATGGAACGCCGACACGACTTTAGGCATGAAGTGCGGGTCCGTCCTCAGGACAATTCTATCCTTGTGTATGTAGAGCTCTTGTAGCGTTAGTGCTTGCAGCTCGCTCACCCAGCGTAGCGAGGTTATGGCTACCAGAAATGCCGTCTTCATAGTCAACATTTGCATTGGGGCCTTGTGGATGGGTTCAAACGGTGCCCTCATAAGCTCCGTTAGGACCACGTTGAGGTTCCATGCCGGCGGCGGCAATCTCTTAGGTGGCGCGATTCTTTTCGCTCCTTCCATGAATCTCTTTACTACCTGCGACGTAAAGAAACTTCCACCTTTCTCCCCTCTTGTGTAGGTTACCATCGCCGCTAGGTGTACCCTTAGGGAGGTCGAGCATAGGTTACTTTTCAGAAGGTGCGTGAGGTATCTCAGCACTGTTGAGTCCTTTATCATTTTATTTTGCAGCCCATTTTTCCTGCACCATATTGTAAATCTTTTCCATTTCGCACAATAGCACTTGCGTGTAGTTGGTCTCCTTGCCTCTCGTAGCACTCGCATAGTGCTTGGAGGCAATCTAAGGTCTGCAAACTCCAAGTCTTCAGGAGCCATGCTGCCAGGCTGAGGCTCTCTGGTTCTGGATGTAGAACCGCTCCGTTCTGCATGGAGAGCAGGTCCTTTCTTCTCGTGAATCTGTGGGGATTGCCTTGAGCCATTTCCAGAATTTGGGAGTACCAAGTCTGCCTTACCCACTGTGGTGCCACCAGGATTAGTGTCATGTTGCTGGTTCTGCACTTGTCGAGCACCCTGTGTATCAGTGGTATCGGCGGAAAAGTGTAGGCAAATGTCCTTGACCTTGTCCTAGGGCATTCCCTTGGGATTGCTGATCTGGTTGCCTGGACGCGAAGCTTTGGCATTTTGCATTCTGGCGTGTTGCAAACAGGTCTATTGTGGGAGTTCCCCATTTCTGGAAAAGCTTCTGCGTTTCTTGCCCATTGAGCTCCCACTTGTGTGAAGCCGAGGTCTGCCTGCTTAGCCAGTCTGCCTCCACATTGTCCTTTCCCGGTAGGTGAATTGCCAGCAGGTCTATCTTGAGAGGTATGGCCCATCTCTAAATCTCCTGTGCCAGAGTGGAAAGGGGGAACGACTGTGTCCCACCCGGTTTGTTGATATAAAACATGGTTGTGGTGTTGTCCGTCTGAATCAACACTCTCTGGTTGTACAGGTGCTTCTGGAATGCCTTCAGGGCTAGCAGGACAGTCTTCAATTCTAGGTAATTGATATGTCCCACCGCATCTGCCGGAGCCCACAGACCCCTCACTCCGAGTTTGTCCATGTGTGCTCCCCATCCCCCTTGAGATGCGTCCGTGGTGATGGTCACAGTTGGGTTTGGTGGGGCCAGGCTTTTTCCTGTAGTTATGTTGTCCCTGTTCCACCAAGTTCTCTCTTCCTGCACTGCGTGCGTAACAACCACTAGATCTTCCCAACTTCCGCTTGCTTGTGACCATTGCTGTTGTAGCCATTCTTGGAATGGTCTCATGTGAAGTCGTACATTTGGGACTAGGTGAATACATGACGCCATCATCCCCATGATCTTGCTCACTGTTCTCACTGTCAGAATTTGCCCCTTCTGGTAGAGGCGTGTCTCCTTCAGTAGGGCTGCTGCTCTCCTGTCGCTGGGCACGACCGTTCTGTTTATGGTGTTGATCTTTGCTCCCAGGAAAATCTTCACCTGTTCTGGCTTCATTGATGACTTCCCCCAGTGTTTCGAGAACCCCAGGTTCGTCAGTGTCTTTGTCACCAGTGCTGCGTGTTTCTCGCACTTCTCGTGGGTGTTTGCTTTGATCAGCCAGTCGTCTAGGTAAGGGTACACATGAATCCCCTTCCTTCGTAGGTATGCTGCGACTGCCGACAGGCATTTCGTGAATACCCTTGGTGCCGATTTCAGGCCGAAGGCCAGGGTCGTGAATTGGTAATGATCCTGGTTGATGCTGAATCTTAAAAGCCTTTTGTGCCTTCTGTTTATTGGGATGTGCAGGTAGGCATCTTTGAGATCCACGGTGGACATGAAGTCTCCGTCCCTTATTTGGGGCAGCACCTCCTGTAGTGATGTCATTTTGAACTTCTGTGTTCTGATGAATTCGTTTAGGTATCGCAGGTCCAGGATGGGTCTGAGATTTCCATCTACCTTCGGTACCACGAAGTAGTTCGAGTAGACCCCTTTGTTCCTTTCCTTGTAAGGCACTGGCTCGATGGCTCTCTTTGAGCAGCTTCAGTGTTTCCTCTCTGAGTTGAGCAAGCTCTTGACCCGAGCGTTGCCTTCTTTTTGGTTTTCTGTTTGGAGGCGTTTCCTCCAAGTCCACGCAGTAACCGTGTTGCATGACGTTCAGTATCCACTTGTCTGTGGTTATACGTTGCCATTCCTGTAGGTAGAGTCCGAGTCTTCCGCCTACCGGTGTTGGATGCTCGTAGGCGATCGGGTCCCGTCCCCCCCGTTGTTTTTGCATTGCGCCTCACCCCTGGGGGTATGTTGGGGGTGAGCGTCCCCATGCGTGCCGAGTCACTTAGATGAGGGTTGGTCGCCCCCTCGTCTCCTTTGGCCACGTCAGTTTCCCCTCCCGCGAAAGGACTGGCCCCGAGGCTGGTACTGCCAGTTTTGTTTTTGCTGACCTTGCTGGCTGTGACTGTCACCCTGCTGTCCTTGCAGGAACGTCTGGTGCGACCCTCCCTGCTGGTTACCTCCTCTACCGTAGGGTCTCCTACTTGGAGTGCCTCTTCTCATCCCCCTGAACTGTAGGGCCCCCATGGACCTCGCCGTCTCGTTCTCTTTCTTCAGCTGGATGAGTTTTTCGTTCACTGTTGCCCCGAACAGCGTTTCCCCGTTGAAAGGAGTGTTTAGTATGTTGCTCTGCACCAACTGTTTGAATCCAGAGATTCTCAGCCAGGCCTGTCTTCGTTCGGTGATCCCTATGGCCATCAGTCTGCTTGAAGTTTCCGCCCCGTCCAATGCAGTCTTAATGCATGAGTTGGCTAGGTTTTTACCTTCTTCCACAAGGTGGGAGGCTCTTTGGCGGTACTCTTCAGGGAGGTGTTTGACTAGTTCCCCCATCTCGTCCCAGTGCTGGTACTGGTGTCGATTGAGAAGCGCATTGGAGTTCGCCATGCGCCAGTGCATTGCGGCGTTCCTTTCGACCTTCCTCCCAGTGAGGTCCATCCTCCTGCTTTCCTTATCGGGGGGTGGCCCCGAGGTCGCTGGCACGTTGGCCCTTCTCCTGGCCGTGGAAGCGATGATGGAGTCGGCCGTGACCGCTCCCTTGATGTAAGGCGGGTCCAGGGAGGAGTGCTTGTACTTCTTCTCCGTCCTGGGCGTGATGGACCGGCATGTTGCTGGTTCCTTAAAGGCCTCCTTTCCTTGGTTCATGACACTTTGGAGCATGGGAAGGAACTGGCTCCTCGTCTGAATGGGGAGCAGAGTCTCGAGAAGGAAATCAGCTTTCGGTTTCTCCTAGTCCAGTTTTACCCCAAAGGCTGCTGCAGCACTCCTGACGACCATATTGTACACCCCGATGTCGTCGGGCGGCGAAGGCCTCGAAGGATACGTGTCCACGGGCTCTTCGGGATTTTCGGCGTCGATGTCTTGCCATTCCAGCTCGTGAGTGGTTGATGGCGCTGAGCAGTAGAACGACTGCTGGTCGTCTTCCTAGTCTTCGCCTTCATAGTAGGGGCCTTCTTCCTCCTCCTCAGGATCTCTCGGCAGCCCTTCGGCGTCGAATTCGTCCTGTTCCTCGATCTCGACGACGTCCGTCGACGGAGTCGTTGGAATTCTGAATTATTTCATTTTGGCGTCGAACTCCTTCTTCCTCTGAAGGATGCTCTCCATCTCCGTCTCGAGCCTTCTCTTCTTTTTCTCCATCTCGGAGATGCTCTCGACCGCAGGTCTTTACGACGGAGCTTGCGTCGACGCTGGCTTGTCTTTCTGCGTCAAACGCCCCGCTTCGTGGGCTATCTTCGACGAACTTTGCCTTTCGGCGCCTTTCGGCACCAGGGAGTCCTTTTCGCAGGATCCGCTCGGCCTTTTGTCCATGGATCCACCCTTGGTCGTCGAAATTTTCGGCGCCGGTGTTCCTTTTGAGGACTTTGACTCAGATTTTCGAGAGTCACTCTCAGGTTTTCGAGGCCCTTTCGGGGGTTTTGAACTCCACGATTCTCTTACCTCGTCAGGCGTTTTCTTGTCGGTCTCTACGACCGTGAAGCTTTCAGGTCCCTCGGCGATGTTGTCCTCATCGTCGGTGGAGAGGCCCAAATCGTAAAGTGACGGGGCCTTACCCTTGCCTTCCATGCTGAAGTTGGCTCTTCTCTGGCGTTCTCTCACCCGGAGAGTCTTCGGCGCGAAAGCTGAACAGGCGTTGCAGTCCTTGCTCGGGTGGTCGATCGGTAGGCAAAGGTTGCAGACCGGATGCTGGTCCTTCTGCGCGAACTTGTGGTGGCACTTAGGGCAGAATTTGAATGGTGTCTTGTCCATTGTGCTCAGAGCCTCTGAGTGCGCATTTTCCAAGGGCGTCGAAGAAAATTCGTGAAAACTCTTCCTTCTTCGCGTCCCGGATGTAAGTTATTCCTCTGTGTGATCAGTAGTTCTTTCCTCGATGAAACTCGCGTTTTCTCCTTCTTCCTTCGATTGAAATCCTGGAGCTTCTCGATGACGATCCAGACCCAACAGCGGAAAAAAGAATCTGAAGATGGCGCCCCAAATGTGGGACTTCCGCAGGAAGCACGACGACGTCACGAGAGGTGCACCAAATGGTGGGACGTCGACGCCCACCTGGGCTACAAAAAAAAAAAAAAAACAAAGGAAAGGAAAGACTACGAATCCGGACCCAACCACCAGATCGCGGAATAATGCACAGCATAGTGAATCCAGAAAGATTCACGCTGCAAAATTATAGATTCCTTACTTTAGAATTACCCCCAGGCGTCAGACTACATCCGGAAAGTTTTTCGGCAGCAGTACCCCTGCACGTCAGAAGATGGCGTTGGTCGACTCCGCGTTCGTTGTGGTCGCTGGGATGACGCCGTGGTAGCTACATAGACACCTCCCTCGTGTGCTGACGTCAGTTCTGTACACGACTTCCCACGCCGGAAGTGCAGAGCCATGCAAGACACTGACCACTGGTGCACAAAACAAGGGCCCTGAAAGGTTGCCTTTTACCCTAGAAGTCAGTTCGCAGGACGGAGAGGATGGGTGGGGCGGTAAGGAATCTATAACTAACCTATGTTTCTTACAGATATATCGTTACCGAAGGTATGTAACTTGTTCATCTGAAATAAACAGTTAGTAATAGATTCCTTACCTTAGAATAGATACCCCAGCAATACCAACCCCGGAGGTGGGTATGCGAACTATGTTCACACCAGAAAGTCCTGGAGAACAGAACAGCCAAAGAAGCGGTCTCTGCGGACTTGGCTGTCCAGGCAGTAGTGTTTAGTGAACTTGTGCAACGATGGCCACGTAGCTGCCTGACAGAAGTCATTTAGGGGAACTCCTCATCCCAAAGCAGTGGCAGTCGCTCTGGTGGAATGGGTGCGCAGTCCCACTGGAGGCTCCTTCTTTGCCACAGAATAGCAGGTTTTGATGCACAGAACGACCCACCTGGAGACGGTCTGTTTGTGCACGGCCCGACCTTACTTAGCGCCCACATAACCAACAAAGAGCGGGTCGTCCACTCGGAATGGTTTGGTGCGATCCAAGTAGAAGGAAAGCACACGTTGTGGATCCAGGCAGTAGAAGGATGCGGAGTCGGAAAGAAGGTGGGCAAACTGATGGTTTGGCCAATATGGAAAGAAGTAACCACCTTTGGAAGAAAGGAAGGCCTAGGACGACCTTGTCCGGATGGACAACCAGAAAGGGAGGCTTGGAACAAAGAGTTTGTAGCTCACTCACCCTGTGTGCAGAGGTGATGGCCACCAGAAAGAGTTTTTAAAGTGAGAAGTCTGATAGGACAGTTATGTAGTGGCTCAAAGAGTGCACATAAGATAGGTAAGAACCACGTTCAAGTCCCACTGGGGCATTACGAAGGGAACAGGAGGAAAAAGAGGACTAATGCCCTTAATGAATCTATTCACAACAGGTGACTTGAAAAGAGAAGGCTGTTCAGGAAGCCTAAGGAAGGCTGAAATGGCCGAAAGGTAGCCCTTTAGAGTGCCCAGAGCAGAGCCCTGCTGGGCCAAAAAAAAGGAGGAACAAGAGAACTCAGAAATGGGGGCAGAAAGGGGATCCACAGCCTTTGCTGTGCACCATGCCACAAATCTATTCCATCGACAGGCGTATACCGTCTTAGTGGCAGGACGCCTGGCTGCCAAGATAAATTCGCAGACTTTGGGAGGCAGGTCAAAAGACAACTACCGCCGCTCAATCTCCAAGCAAGGAGGTGGAGGCTGGACAGGTTCAGGTGGAGGACCGTCCCCTGCTGCTGCAACAGAAGATCCTCCCGAACAGGCAGTCGGATCGGAGGATCGATGACCATGTTGAGCAGCTCGGGATACCAGACAATTCTTGCTTAATCTGGCACCACAAGAATGACTTGGGCCCGGTCGCGCTTGATCTTCTTCAGCACTCTGGGCAGAAGTAATATAGGCGGAAAGACGTATATAAGATCGCTGCGTCTCTCCTCTCGGCAACTGCACGGGAGAGTACGGGGGCCCGGAGCCGACCCTAAGGGCTTCGCACGCGGAGAGGGGCACCACCCACATCCCTCATCGCGCCAGCCGGTGGACGGGGAGAAGTCAAAGAGCGACAATGCTTCTTCAACTTCTTTTTTGTGCTTCGACTTACTGGACCACGAGTGCGAAAGAATGGTGTTGGCTCTTCGAACGGTGCCTCAACCTCCTACGTGACTGGGACCTAGAGCGGCGTGGAGCAGACTGCCGGGCCTCGAGTAGCTTTCGCGACTGCTCCCACAAAGACTTCGGCCTATTGTCTGGCAGTCGGAGAATGACTTGGTGTCCAGGCAATAGAGGCACACGCGGTGCGAATCCATTACCGACATTAGTTGGAACCGCGAGCCTTAAAGCCGGGCATCCCTCGTGCACCAGGAGTCGATTGACTCAAAAAACAAAGTCGACAAAAGTTGAGAAAAAGTTTAGTCAAAAAATGACTGGGGGTACTGCTCTCTCCAAATCTGCGCTTGCTGGCGCAGAAAAAGAAAGAACTGACGTCAACGCACGAGGGCGGCGTCTATGTAGCTGCCTCAACGTCATCCTGGCGACCACGACGATGAACCCGGAGTCAACCGACGCCACCTTCCAACGCGCAGGGGTACTTCTGATGAAAAACTTTCTGGATCCAGTGGGACGCCTGGGGGTAATTCGAAGGTAAGGAATCTATAACTGTTTCTTTCAGATTCATGTTTTGGTATGTTGTCTGACACAAGATGTAGAATAGTAGGCAACTTAACATGTTCTGAAGTACGGTTCTAAAATATTGGCTGGTTAAAAGGTGCCATGTTGAGCTGCACAATCTGAAAATGGACAAAAGTTTTTTTTTTTTTAAATAAACAACTAACCTCTTTATGAAGAGGCAGCTCACTGACCAGTTGCAACCAGTGGTTGATCTATTTCACAAATTTTTACAGCAAATGAAACTTTAGAACCAGTCACAAAAGTCTCTGGGTGAGACGAGAGCATATAATTTGTAAGAATCATTTGTAACAACCATGAATATAAAGAGAGGCTAGTTGGACAGAGTCCTTGTTAGTTTCCACATCCCAAAAGGATCTCTTTGTTGCTAAAATAACTTTCATGCATGTTTTCATAGAACTTGCTATTCATCTTTAAAAGCAGGATTACTTTTTTGCCAGCCATTTATCTTCTAATTTTCTAGTGAGTGTTTTGGGATTGAGCATTGGACTGCCAATATGTAGGTACTTGGTCCAAGAATAGATCCACAGATGAAGAGAAAAGGTTTATTCCTTCCGTTCCCGGAAATATGAGTGGATTTCTTGTAACATTCTTTGTTGGCATCACAGAAAGTATAGTTTCTTACCGGTTGGTGCAGTTTTGCAGCTTGAAGAATTTTCTGGATGCTTCGTGAACATGTGCACTGAGGACCATGACTTGAATGCAAGTATTTGCTAGAAAGGTGACTGTTGCTCCTTTCTTCCTCGTTGAGTGAGCCCGTGAGACTCCTTGTAATGTTTGACCTGCCCGTTTGTGACATAACTGTATGGTTTGTGCAATCCATTTTGCAATAGTGCTTTCGGTCACTGGTCGTCCAAGAAAACTATTGGCAAAGGATACAAAGAATTGCTTTGTTTTCCTGTATTCCTTGTTTTTTTTCTATGTAATACAGGACTGCCCCTTTGGGTGTTAAGAGTGTGCAATGCTCTCTCAGCTTGAGACTTTAGTTTTTGAAAGAAGCTTGGAATTTGTATAGTTTGGTTTATTTGGAACTTTGATACCACCTTTGGCATAAAGTGTGGATCTGTTCTCATGACAATTCTGTCATCATGTATTTGGAAGTAGGGCTCTTGTAGTGTCAGTGCTTGCAATTCACACTCTATGTAGCGATGTAATTGCTACTAAAAACGCTGTTTTTAGTGTGAGCATTTGTAGTGTTGCTTTGTGTAGTGGTTTGAACGGTGCTTTCATCAGCTGTGCGAGCACTATATTGAGATTCCATCTGGGTGCTGGCATCCTTTTTAGAGGTTGTTGGATTTGGCCCTTTTTGCAGGGTCATCCCTAAACAATTTACCTTTCTCCTAGCCTTTTTTCTGACATGGTGTTGGTGGTTTTAGGACTCTGGGCACTTTAGCACAGCTGTCCAGTGTAAAGTGCGTGTGCTCTCTCTGTTAAATATGGTAAGATTGGTCTACACCTGTTTGGCCTATTTAAATTTACCTGTCAGTCCCTTGTAAAGTGGTATCTCAGATACCCAGGGCTGGTAAATGAAATACTACTGGTGGGCTTTCAGCACTGATTGAGACACCCACCAAAGTAGCCTTTCAAACCTATCTCAGGCCGCTGTGACGTGGCACCGAAAGTGAGTGCCATGTCCGTGACCCCCCCTCCCCCTTTTACTACATGTCAGTCACCCCTAAGGTAGGCCCTAGCTAGCCCTATGGGCAGGGTGCATTGTAGGTAAAAGATAGGAAATGTACCTTAAGTGTGTGACATGTCCTGGTAGTGACAAACAACCATTTTGGTTTCTCACTACTGTGGGGCTGCTCTCCTATAGGAATGTATTGGGGATTCCCTGGTAAGTGTTTCAGTGGTGACCCCGGATACGAGAGGCGCAGATGCTTGCACCTTGTTGTTGTCTTGGAAGAAGTCTTTTGTAGTCACGAGATAGAGGACTCCTCCCTTGGACGATGATAGTGCGCATGGGCATCGACTCCACCCTCAGATTGTTTTCCGCCATGATGGGAAATGATGGAGTCAGTAAGAAATAAAAGGGATGTCCATGTGAGTGTATCCAATTAAGATAATACTGGAACAGATACAGGTTCCGGGGAGGTGGGTGGGTGTGTACAGATCTGCAGCTCTACATGCCAAGAATAGATGCATACTGGTAAGTAGCATTTTCCGTTCGAGGCATATGAACTGCAGATCGTACACTGTGCATAGACTGTACAGCAGTGTCTCCCCTAGCGGTGGTCACCTGTATCGGTTGCAGTAGTTTGAAAAAGTGTTTTAAGAACAGCTTGGCCTACGGAAGCCTGTTGCTTAGCCTGCACGTCAACACAATAGTGTTTGGTGAAGGTGTGTGGTGTAGACCATGTTGCTGCTTTACATATGTTATCTAAGGGGATGTTCCCTAAGAATGCCATGGAAGCCCCTAGTTTGCGTGTTGAATGCGCTCTAGGGGGAATTGTTAATGTGCATATAGCCTTTTGGTAGCATACTTAAATGCATTTTACTATCCACCTCGCAATCCCAGCTTTCGAGATGGGGTTACCTTTATGAGGTGGGGAGAAGGTTACAAACAGTTGTTTTGATTTTCGAATGGGTTTAGTCCTGTCAATGTAATAAAGTAGTGCTCATTTGACGTCTAGTGTGTTTAGAGCTCTCATTGCTACGGAGTCTGGGTTTTGAAAAAAACACCGGTAACTCAACTGATTTGTTAAGATGAAAAACAGAGATGACTTTGGGAAGGAATTTTGGATTTGTTTTGAGAACCACTTTGTTTCGATGTATTTGCAAGAATGGTTTTGTATGGTTAAAGCCTGGATCTCACTTACTGTTCTGAGAGCTAATTGCGACAAGGAAAGCTACTTTCTATGTAAGGAACTGAAGTTCACATGTATGTAGCGGTTCAAATGGGGGACCCATGAGGCTGGTAAGATCAATATTTAAATTCCACACCAGAGAGAGTGGCAATCTGGGAGGAATTATTCTTTTAAGGCCCTCCATAAAGGCGTTAATTGCAGGTACTGTAAATAGTGACAAGTGTTGTCTATTTTGTAAATAAGCAGCCAGTGCTGCTAGATGTAATCGTATGGATAAATATGCTAAATTACATCTTTGCAAGTGTAGCAAGTAGCAAATGATGTCCTGGATGGAAGCATCCAGCGGATCAATAAGATTGTTAGTGCATCTTTTCTAGAGTGGTGTCTACAGCCGGTCCAAAACGTTGTTCCTGATTGAACGGCTGGTTGAGGATAGTTGACTGTACCTCCTTTTAGCATTGGTATTTGGACAGACTTCTGTGATTGTTCCAAGGTGTCTAGAAGGAAGTCCTCATCTGCAGGGTCTGAATGCATGTGGACACCATGGTAGACAGCAGTTCTATTAATAAGCTGACCAAAGCCAATATCATCTGGGGAAGATGGTTTTGTTGGATATGGCTGGGGTTCAGGGAGGCCTAGGGGATATATTGGTTCATCGTAATCGTCCCAATCCTTCTGTGGTGTGTCGGTCGTCATCAGGGTCAGTGAAAGGGTCATTGTTGCCTCCCCCACTCCCTAAATCATCATTATCATCATCTTGTGGTGGCGATTGTGGTGGAAGCTGTGGAGGAGAGACAGGTTTAGGAGGAAGAACAGGAGAAGAGGGTCCTATAGATGAAGTGGCACAGTCTTTTTTTCTTTACAGGCACAGCAGTAGTGTCTGGTGTGTCCAGCTTCCTCTTCTTGTGTGGAACAGCAGCCACATGCCCTGTTTTGGGGTCTATATGGAGTTTTTTCTGCATGGGATCTACAGAATCCGGTTTAAAAAGTTCCTCCTCTTCGGTAACTGCTTTCGGTACCGACTTCTTCGGGTCCGAGCGGGGTTTGGATTTCTGCTCCGAGGCCTTAGGAGGTGGTTTGGAGACTTTCGGCTTGGCTATGGAGACGGAAATCTTTTTCGGTTCCGAGGGTTTTGGCTTCGGATCCGATGGTTTATCTTTTGGCGAGTTGGTCGATGGCGACTTCTTTTTGGGAGTTTGTTCTCCCGTCTTCGGTGCCAAAGGTGCCTGCGGGACACTGATATGCGGTCTGCTCGGTCCAGAGCTGCCGGAAGGCTTGTCCCTTATCTTCAGAGCCGGGCCCGGGGCTTCTGAAGCTCGTTTTCGGTCGCCACTGGGGCCAGCAGGCGAAGTCTTGACCAGGGCCTTCTTTTTTTGGGGTGGTGTAGGGGCAGGGGCAATTGTACTCGTTTGTTGATCAGGAGTGATGTGGTCGTCTGAGTTGTCTGCTTCGGACACGATTTCCAAATCCTCTAAATCTTCCTCTGTGACATTGGGGCCTTTGTCGAAGATGTCCGCTGGGGCTGCTCTCTGCGCCATGATGTGTCGCTACACACTGGGAATATTTTTTTAATGGAGTCCTTTCCATGAGCTGTAGGCCCAACGGCGTCAATAGGCCCCGCAGCCCACGTCATCGACCGGAATCGATTAGTTGAAATGCGCGAAGATAACGCCATCAAAGACTATACCGTAGATAGTTTGCGCATCGAAATGGTTTGGAAAATAAGTTGTCGAACCGAAGTGCAACAGTTACATCCGAACCCAATGGCGGAAAAAACAATCTGAGGATGGAGTCGGTGCCCACGCGCACTATCGTCCAAGGAAGGAGTCACCTATCTCGTGACTACAAAAGACTTCTTCCAAGACAACAAGAAGGTGCAAGCATCCGAGCCCAACACCAGATGGCAATCTATGCACAGTGTACAATCTGCAGCTCATATGCCTCGAACCTTTTGTTTGGGTTCCTGCTTTGACTGCAGGACCTTTTCTGCATCTAGCGCCTTGTGAGCGATAAAGCTTATTTGCCAGGAGGGAGGAGTGGGTTCACCTGCAACGTGAGGCAGTGACTGAATCCCGAGATTGCCCCTGCGCTGCTGATTTGAAGCGGGAGCCCACCCCGCATGACTGCCGTGCAGCGCCGTGCTGCGTGACTTTTCCTGGAGGGAACCCCGGCATTAGGGGTTCCCCCGAGCTGTTGGAGAGGAGTGGGAGCCCACCCCGCTTTATTATTACTTAAAACGGCGGGTGGCCAACCCGCTTGCGCCTTACATTATTTGCGGGTGCCCACCCCGCATCCAGTTGCTGGGAATCACCGCCATGGCTCCTATCGCGTAAAGGAAGTCAGGCACGTCGGCCTGGCCTGGGGCGGAGCCTACGGACGGAAAGAAGAAGTCCAGAGAGGCGGCAGAGGCTGCCAATGGCAATGCGGGGCTCCTGTGAGTGAGAGAAGCCCTGCGTGCAGGAGGAAGACCGGCGCGGCTTAGCGGGGCTCTCGTAATGAGGAGAGAGCCCCGCGTCGTGCCGGCCTCGCCGAGAGAAGCTGCGGCCAGAGCGGAAGTCCCAGCCCCAGGAGAGGGACCGGGCGAAGAGGGGCAGAGTCGTCTGCCAAGAGAAGTCGCCGGAGGCCGAGCGCAGCACCGGAGGAGTCCAAAGGAGCCCCCGGACAGCCCCGGTGAGTGGAGCTGCCGCTTGGCACATTGCCAGTGCCAATTCCTAGTTCTGATCGGTCCAGCGAGAAAGAAAGGGTGTGAGAAAGTGCCATCTTTCTTGCATGGTATGCCCCCAATTTTTGCTGAATTGCTGAATGTACTTTGACTTGGTGTGCCCTGGACTCCTGCCAATCAGGTGCCCAGGGCCTATGTTCCTTCCCTAAAACACAAAACACAAATTGGCAAACCCTGGCCACATGTCAGCCCCTGGTAAATGGTACCCTAGGTACCCAGGGCCTTGTGACCAGGGAAGGCCTCTAAGGGCTGCAGCACTCATTGTGACACCCTTAGAGGCCCTGTACCCTTACACACACACACTGCCTTGCAGGCTGAGTGTCTGGGTACAAGACAAAATAAAGAGTCGGCAAAGGCACACATCCCTGTGTGCCATGCCCACCACCTACACTGCCATGGCATACATCAGCCACCCCTCTAGCTGGGTGCCCTATGCCAATGGTGTGGGCACAGGAGCAGGAGCCCTGTGTGCCCCTGCAGTACCCAGGTCCATTCCTGGGCACTGTAAGTGCAGTGCTGCCATTTAAGAGTATATGGTGCAGGGAGCTCATCAAACACTAACTCCACAGCACCATAATGGCAACACTAAATACTGAGAAGTTTGGTATCAAACTGCTAAGCACATTAAACCCACACTGATGCCAGTGTGGGATTTAATGTACCAAGCACCCCAGAGGGCATCTTAGAGATGCCCCCTGAAACCTAACCTACAATCCACGTCTGTTCTGAGGCTGCCTAGGCTGCCACACAGCAGACATGTTGCTGGACCCCTGGGTAGCAGAGCCCCTGCTCTCCTGGGTCTGCAACAATGCACATCCTGGGCGAGGTGCTAAATCTCCTGCCCCAGGATTGCAAGGGGGAAGCTTCAAAGGCATGCCGCCTCTGAGCTTCCCCAGGCCACTGCAACCCCCACTCTGGCGGGAAGCTTGGCCAGAAACCTCAAATAAGGACAGGGGATGTGCCAGCCAGCCAACCCCAACCCTCAGGTGGGGGAGGCGAGGTGAAGCACATCTCCGGGCTCTCGCCATCTTGAAGATGGGAAGCTCTGCCCAATCAGGACTAGGCTACTGCCCCCCCTCCCACAGGAGAGAGGTAGGATAGGGGGTGTACCCACCCCAGGATAGGGACCCATTGGTCCCTGCCCTTCACCTACCTGTAACGCCCCAAAATCTAGTATTTAGGGGCACCCTGAACCTTCCTTCCCAGGATTTCAGATTCCAAAATCCTGCCCAGCAGCTGCTGAGAAGAGGAAGACACCAACTGCTTTGGCCCCAGCCCTACCGGCTTGTCGACCCTCGAACCTGCTCCTGCTCCAACCCGGTGTGAGAAAGTGGCTCTGTATATACTGTTCCTTAATAGGTACAGGGTGTACAGAGTCCACAGTCCCCCAGAGGCTGATAGAGGTCAAAGTTAGGTATGACCTTACTCTCAAAAGTGGTAGCTTGGTCGAGCAGTAAGGCAGTATCAGAGGACAGTGTAAAGCATTTATTGTACACACTCAGTCAGCAAATGGTCTCACACACTCAATAACTGAACTCTAGGCCAATGGTGTATATATAAAAAAAAATATGCTTGTTTTATTTTAGAACCAACAATTGGAATTAAAATACTTTCTCAGAATGAGATGCTTTATATAAATACTTTTGCAATATACAATTGACTTTTGTAAACAGTTACAAGTGGTTGCAATAGGCAACACTATTTTAAACACAATAATGCATTGAGTTCAATGGAAGGTTCATGTTATTTGCCACAGATTACTTTTAGGATTACTTTTGGAATTCCAGGACTGGATCCTAGATTCAGTCCTGGGTCAGTACTTGGAATCAAGTGATGAAAGTCGACTTAATTACTGTGATGATTTTTAAACAATATTTAGCTATTTTAAAAGTTGACACTTAGAAAATATTTCATAGAAAACAGTCAATGATTCCCTATGGCAGAAAATGCAAGTTACAGGTATACTATGTTCTCGTTACTTTTGTAATCCAGTACTGGGTACCTAGACTCAGTACTGGGACCTTTATCCAAAACAGGTAAGTAATTATGTTGTCAGATATTATACGATTTTTAAAGAATATTTAAAGATTGCAGAAATTGACACTTAGAAGAAATTTCACAAAAAAATAGTCAATGATTTCCTATGGGAGAAAATTTGGTTACAGGTAAGTACAGTTGTAAGTATTTTTCAGAGAACACGCTGGGCACCAAGATCCAGCACTGGGAGCTCACCTAAGAGCAGGCGAGTAATTTAGTTTTCGTTACTCGGCTGATTTTTGTTGAATATTTTAAGTTTTGAAAAGTCCACAATGTTACCCTATGGAGAAAATTGAGTTATCGGTTTAAAGGTAAGTACTCGACTGGCAGAGTTAAGGTTCTGGGCATAGCCTCAGGGGTCCCCCAGGGTCAGGTAGGTACAGTTAGTTCACCCTCAGCGACTCTAGGGCGGCCGGGTGCAGAGTGAGTTAGGCCCAATGTTATCCTATGAGGGGTTGGGGGCCTTGGTTGGTGGCTCCTGACTAGCAGGCCACACGGCTGTGGGAGCTGGGCTCCTGGTCACTTACTCAGGGCAAGACAGTTTAGCCCTCTCTTTTTGACAAAGCATCTTTTTCTTGACTGTTTCCCTCCCCCCCCCCCCCCCCCTTAGATTTTTTGAGGGTCGTTGCCGTCTCGGAGTCTTTGTCTAGGGAACCGACGGTCTGTTTATCCTTGAACGCGCTTGCGGTCATCGAGTGTTTCGACGCAGAGGCTCCTCTGGAGGACTTTGAGTCACTTCTGCGTGACTCGCCTATCTTTTTTCGAGATAGACAGTTCTCTTACCTCCTTTGGAGTCTTCTTCTAGACCTGTATGTCTGGGACGTCTGTGTCCTCTTGGACTTCAGGCCCTTCGGCAACATTGTCGTCCTCTTCCCTGGAGAGGCCCAGGTCTCGAAGCAATGGAGGCGGGCCTTGACCCTGCATGTTATAGTTGGCTCTTTGTCTCTCTCTTACCCTCAAAGTCTTTGGGGTGAAAGCCAAGCATGCATTGCAGTCGTCACTTCGGTGAACGAGCGGCAGGCAAAGGTTGCACACTGGATGTTGATCCTTCTGTGCATATTTGAGATGACAATTGTCGCAGAACTTGAACGGTGTCTTGTCAAGTACCGCACACAGGGAGCCCCCTGCATGCGCATGCTTCGTGTGTTATCAAAGTTTTGTTTTCGGCTCTTCGTCATGCTCCGGCTCCTAGGATCGAAGTCTGCTATGTCGAAGAACTTTTTCTCCTGTTCTGTAGACTATTTGCTATTTTTGTCGATTCTTTTTTCCAATTTTCAGGAGTTCCGTCTGTATCGATCCAGACCCAATGGTAGAAAAAAAGAATCTGAAGATGGCGACCAAAGGTGGGAGCTTCCGGAGGAAGCACGTCGATGTCGCAAGACACCAAATGGTGGTATGTCAACGGCCACCAACAACAAAAAAAGAATACTACAATTCCGGACCCAACCACTAGGTGGAGGAATTCTGCACAGCATGTGAATCCAGAAAAGATTTACCTTGCAAAACTTTGCCTGAGAACTGAAGATAAATCCCACTACCAGAGGGGCATTAGTCAAAGAGAGGTGGCCTAAGAACTCAAGGAAGAAGCAGCTGAGGAAATCGGACTGTTTTTCCAAAAAAAAATTTAATAGAAAAGTCGCGAGTTTGGGGGGGGGGGGGATGGGAGGTGCAAGTTACTTACCTTCGATAACACTAATTTAAGTAAATACTCTAACCACAGTTTCCTCACCATGTGAATTTCCCCTAACAACAGTTTCGATCCGGAGAAATCAAAAGCAGTGCTCGTGTGCTATGAGGTGGCGCACGCAGGTTCAGATCCTATCACAACCTGCACCTCCACGTATGGACATGGACTGGCGACAGTTGATCCTCTTTGACCTTCCTCTCAAGATAGCAGTGTTACTCAACAAATTATGTGTATTCCGGACCCTGGGATAAGTCTGTGGCTTTGAGCCGTGCCCAGCAAGTTGGACTCGTTGCAGGCAAAACTGTTGGATGTGTTGTCGTTTGCTTTGTTTTGAGCCTTGGTAAAGTTAAAGGTTACGCATTTACCGTTTTGTACATTTGCTGGATAAACCATCCTTAGTCCAATTACTGGTTTTTATGCATTTTAGTACAAGGTTTACAACACCTTTCCACCCAAGCCCTTTGTAATGCCACAGTAGGGCTTAAATCAGTTTCTCACGTTTATAATGTGTACCCCTTTTAAACCAATACAAAGTTGACCATTGTGCTTACTCACCCTAAAGTGGTCCACCTGGTTACCATAACATCTGCATGATGTGTAAGTGAACTGCAGGCGCAATCGGTCCAGCCTCCTTAATCCACCTTTTTTTTTCCTGGACAGGCTGCTGTTAAGGATTCAAGCAGCATGTGAATTTCCCCTAATTACCCTACCCTGCTGTTGCAACATCAGGCACTTCCAAAGTAGCAACCTGACCGGAGAACCGATGCACAAGTCCAGCAGCTCCAGGTGCCACACACTACTGGCCCAATTCGGGCACACTGGAATGACTTGGGCCCAGTTGTTCCTGAATATCTTCAGATCTCAGGGCAGGATAAGTAGAGGTGGAAGGGCATACAGCAATCCAGTAGTCCACTCTGGATGGACAGTCTCCAAGAGAGTACCTTCTTGGGAATTCCAGCAAGCAAAAGTGCTGATATTGCATGTTCTCAGCAGTGCCAGATAGATCGAGCTACCCATTTTCTTTGTGATCCACTAAGTGCTGTCAGCTGAGTTAGTCTGTTAAGGCATTTAACGATCCCATCATGTGGTGTACCACCAGAGACATCCCTGAAGATTCAGCTTGCTCCAGGGCCACACCCGCCATGCTTGTTTTAGCACATGGCAGTGGTGTGGTCTTTGAGAACCTGCAACAACTGTCTCTTGACAGAGGGGAGGAAGGCCTTCAATGCCAAACAAAATCGCCCGATAATACAAAAAAATGATGCGGAGGCGGCTCTCTGCTGGAGACCAGTCTCCTCTGATCTCCATTTCTCCCAGATGACCTTCCCAACCCAGCAGTATTGCAACCGTCACCACAACTCTGTGGAGCAGGGAAAGGGGTCTGCCATTGTTCTAATTGTGGTCGAGCAGCCACAACGGCAGGTCTTTTGTATTGCCCTCCTACCCTGGATGGAATTGGAGAACATTCCCTTGATGCTGGGCCCAATGAGACTTCAGGTTCCACTGCAAAGCATGCATGCACTACGAGACATGGTCGTTGAGCAGGATGCAAGCCTTAACAGCTCAAAGCGAGCGATCCTCACTGAGACCCAAGTCACATTGAATTCATAGACCAAATATCCTTAACTTGTTGGTCTGGAGGAAAAGCTCAAAAGCGCACCGTATCCAGGACTGCTCCAAAGAAGGTGGAGTATCTCCAAAGGAGGCAGGTGCAAATTTGGCAGGTTGGTTGAGGTAGTCCGTGACTAACTGTGCCAAATCAGCCTTTAACAACCAGTTATCGAGGTAGGGGAAAGACTGGTACTCCTGAAAGTGCATGTTGCCCACCATGAACCGCAGGTAACCTGTGCCTGCAGGACGGATCGACAGGAAAATAAGTGTCATGCACGACCAACACTGGGTTCAGGGAAGAGAGAACATGGGCCAGGGTGAGGATTTTGCATTTGTCCTTGCAGACAGACATTGAGAGGGCAAAGACCTAGGGCAGATGGAGACCTCAGTCCCGTTTTGGCTCAAGGAAGGAGTGGGGAAAAACACCCAGTCTCTACTTCTGGGGCCGAGTCCCTCCCCTCCTTTCATCAAATGAGGTTGCACTTCCTGGCATAAAATGGTTATGTGGTGCTCCGAGACGCGGTCTGAAGTAGGTGCAGTGGATTGAAACAGAATGGCAGGACACTGCCCCACTGGACAATCTGCAGGACGTTTTGAATATGCTACTTACCAGTATGCATCTGTTCTTGGCATGTAGGGCTGCTGACATTCATATCTGTGCATAGATCGCCGCCTAGTGTTGGGTCCGGATGATTGCACAGTTGTCCTGGAAGAGTCTTCGAAGTATCACGAGATAGGTGACTCCTCCCCTGGACCACAGTGCGCATGGGCATCCTCTCCATCCTTAGATTGTTTTTCGCCATTGTGGCAGTGATGGAGTAGATACAGTAAGTGATGACCATGCTATACAGTAATTCTGAGTGCTGCAGCCGCTACAGGCGCCTGGGAGGAGGGTGGGCGATATGAATGTCAGCAGCCCTACATGCCAAGAACAGATGCATACTGGTAAATAGCATATTCAGTTCGAGGCATGTGGGCTGCTGAATTCATATCTGTGCATAGAATATATAGCAGTACCTCCATTAGCGGCGGCTACCCGTGCCAGCTGCAGCAGTCTGAAAAAGAGTTTTGAGAACAGCCTGTCCTACAGCTGCCTGCTGTTTTGAGTGTACATCTACACAGTAGTGTTTGGTAAATGTATGTATAGTGGACCATGTGGCTGCTCTACATATTTCCTGTAAAGGAATGTTTCCTAGGAAAGCAATGGACGCCCCTAACTTTCGTGTTGAGTGGGCTCGTGGGGGAATCGTTAATGTGCGTTTAGCTTTTTGATAGCAAATTTGAATACATTTAACGATCCATCTGGCTATACCTGCTTTGGAAATGGAGTTGCCCTTGTGTTGTGGAGAAAAGGCAGCGAAAAGTTGTTTTGTTTTCCTAAAGTCCTTAGTTCTGTCTATATATTACATCAGGGCCCTCTTTACATCTAGTGTATGGAGCATTCTGTCAGCGACATTCTGTGGATTTTGAAAGTAAACAGGCAGTTCAATAGTTTGATTCACGTGGAACTGCGATATCACTTGGGGCATGAATTTGGGGTTGGTACGCAGTACAACCCTGTTTGCGTGAACCTGTATGAATGGCTCTTGAATGGTTAGTGCCTGGAGTTCACTAACTCTTCTTAACAAAGTGATTGCTACTAGGAAAGCTACTTTCCAGGTGAGGAATTGAATCTCACATGAATGGAGAGGTTCAAAGGGTGGACCCATTAATCTGGTGAGGACCAAATTGAGGTTCCACACCAGTGCCGGTGGATGTCTTGGGGGAATTACTCGTTTGAGTCCCTCCAAGAAGGCTTTGATGGCAGGCACTCTGAATAAAAGAGAGGTGCTGCCTGTTTTGGAGATAGGCTGCTATCGCGGTTAAATGGATACGTATTGAGATGTATGCCAGATTGCATCGGTATAGGTGTAAGAGGTAACAGATGATGTTTTGAATGGATGCATCCAGCGGGTTAATGTCATTGTTGTTGCAGTAAATGACAAACCTCTTCCATTTAGCCGAATAGCAAGCTCTGGTTGTGGGTCTCCTGGCCTCCTTGATGATATTCATACATTCTGGAGGCAGGTTCAGGTAGCCAAACTCTAAGACCTCAGGAGCCAGATTGCCAGGTTCAGCTGTTGCGGATCTGGGTGCTGAATTTCGCCATGGTTCTGTGTTAAAAGTGCGGGTTTGATCCGCAGCCTTTGATGCGGCACCACGGAAAGTTCTAGAAAGGTGGTGTACCATGGTTGGCGCGCCCATGTGGGAGCAACTAGGATGAGTGTTAGTGAGTGCTGTCGCAGTTTGCGTGCCACTAGCGGTATCAATGGCGCTGGGGGAAAAGCGTACGCAAATCTGCCGGACCAGTTCATCCATATCACATTGCCCTGAGACTGCGGGTGTGGGAACCTGGCGGCAAAGCTTTGGCATTTTGCGTTTTCGTTTGTGGCGAATAGGTCTATCTCTGGTTGACCCCACTGTTGGAAGTACGGTTGGAGAACTGACGGATGTAGCTCCCACTCGTGCATCTGGTGGCTGCGTCTGCTGAGCAGATCCGCCATCTGGTTGTCCTTGCCCGGGAGGTGTTCCGCCATGAGGAATATGTTCCTTTGAATGGCCCACTTCCACATGCTCTGAGCCAGATGAGACAACTGTGGAGAGTGTGTTCCTCCCTGTTTCTGTATGTAGTACATGGCAGTCATGTTGTCCGTCCGGATCAACACGACTTTGTTGCACAAGTGTACTTTGAATGCCTTCATGGCTAGGAAGATTGCCATCAGTTCCAGAACGTTGATGTGCATCTTCTTTTGTTGCGTAGTCCATAGTCCCTGCACTGTGTAAATGAGTACATGAGCTCCCCAACCCTGGAGAGAGGCGTCCGCCGTCAGTATTATTTGTGGAACAGGCTCTTGGAACGGTCGGCCCTTGCAAAGGTTTTGTGGATTCCACCAATGCAGAGAGTTGTATGCCCGACCGCTCACCAACACTAGGTCTTTTAATTGTCCGTGAGCCTGATTCCATTGACGTGCTACGCACTCCTGAAGTGGGCGCATATGTAGTCTGGCGTGCGGGACTATGAAAATGCAGGAGGCCATCATGCCTATCAACTGCATGAACACTCGCGCAGGAAGAGAGTGTTGAGGTTTGAACTTTGAGATCAGCAGTTGCATGCTGTTGATCCTCACTAAATTTGGCTGAGCTGTGGCTGCCAGAGTGTTTATGGTGGCGCCCAGGTACTGTCGTACGTGTGCGGGTTGGAGATGTGATTTTGGGTAATTTAGTGAGAATCCCAGACTGTGAAGAAGGTGAATGGTGAGGGACATGTGGCTGGCACATTGCTGGGCTGACTTTGCCTGAACAAGCCAGTCGTCCAGGTAAGGGAAGACGTGAATGTGTTGTCTCCGTAGATGTGCAGCCACTGTTGCTAGGCACTTGGTAAAGACCCTGGGTGCTGTTGTTACTCCGAAGGGGAGAACTTTGAACTGATAGCGATGCCCCTGAATAGTGAACCTGAGATATTTCCTGTGTGATGGGTGTATGGGTATGTGGAAATACGCATCTTTTAGGTCCAGTGTGGCTAGGAAGTCTCCCTGACTGAGTAGCGGGAGAACCTGCTGTAGGGTGAGCATATGGAAATGCTCTGAGAGAATGTAGTGGTTGAGGGGTCTGAGGTCTAGTATAGGTCTGAGCGACCCGTCCTTTTTTGGGATTAAGAAGTACAGAGTACACCCCTGTCCCCTGTTGGTCGACGGGCACAACCTCTATATCACCTTTTTGCAGCATACTTAGCACTTCCTGCTGCAATAATGCCAAGTGCTCTACGGACATAGGACGGTGCTTTGGCGGTATGTTGGGTGGAGTGGATGTTAATTCGAGACAGTAACCGTGCTGGATAATGTCCCTGACCCACCTGTTGGAGTCTCCCCCCGACAGGTGTTATGTGGTCGGGGGGCAGGGAGAGGGCGTCACTGTTTGTTTTTGGGGGAGGACCTGGTGTTGTCGTAACCACGTCCCCTGCCCTTTGTGCTGGAGCCACGATATCCACCTCTGTTGGTTTTATCATAGGTACTTTGTGTGCCCCCTTTAGTGTACTGCTGCTGTGACCCCTGACCTCTAGCTGCTCCTCTATTCCCGGGGCAACGAAAGGAGCCACTACGAAACTGCTGCGTCTGCAGAGCCCCCATTGATTTCGCAGGGTCAGTGTCTTTTTTAATTTTCTCGAGGGTAGTGTCAACTTCAGGGCCAAATAAATAGTCTGGGTTGACCGGTTGATTTAAGATATTGTTCTGAATCTCCGGCTTAAAGCCTGAGATTCTCAACCATGCGTGCCTCCTCAACATGACGCTTGTGTTGATTGCCCTCGCCGCTGTGTCGGCTGCATCCAGTGCGCACTTGATGGATGCATTGGTAAGGAGTTGTCCCTCTCTGATGAGGAGCTCCGCTGCCTCTTTATACTCATCTGGCAAATGTTGGAGTAGTGATTCTAATGTGTCGTAGTGGGACCTATCATAACGGGCCAGGAGTGCCTGTGTGTTGGCAATGCGCCAGATGTTTGCTGCTTGCGCTGCAATCCGTTTGCCTGATGTCTCCAGCACTTTGGACTCCTTGTCTGGGGGAGGAGCATCACCAGTTGTTTGTGAGTGGGCTCTTTTGCGAGCATTAGCAACAACCATGGAGTCCAAAAGGTAACTGACCCCTAATGTACATAGGGTCTCCGGGTGCAGGCTTGTATTTTTTTTCCAATCCTGGGGTTTAGCACCCGTGCCCTGGTTGTTTCTTTAAAAATGTCTTTTGCAGGTTTGAGAACTCCTTTTAACATGGGCAGAGTCTTGACAGTTTTTTCGGAATAGGCGAAAGTGTCCACCAAGAAGTCTTCTTCGACAGTGTCAGAATGGAGTTCTACTCCATGATTGGCAGCAGCCCGTTCTATGAGGGCATTAAAGGCAGCAGTGTCCTCTGTGGGAGATGTCTTTACGTTATAAAGCTGCGTGTCATGGGTATCTGGTGCGGTACCCTGGTCTGTGGGGTCATCCCATGCCTGATCTGGGTCTTGCAGGTGATCATCAGGATCGATATCCCCAGGGTAGGTGGTATCATCCCCTACATAGTCCTCTCCTGCGTCTGCCTCTGAAGGCGTAGGAGAAAAGGACGGTGGATCCTGATGGGAGGGTTGAAAGTGTTCATGAAGCACTGGCTCTGACCCTGCCGGCAATTTGTGTTTGAGAGGAATTTTGTAGGAGTCCAATCACCTCTCTGGCGTGATTTTCTTTTTGCGGAGCATCAACCTACCAGTGTTGGCGTCGATAAATTGTGGCTGGGAAGGCTCGAAATCTGTGTGTCCAGTGGATGGGGACTGTGTCTGTCGGACACGTGTCCGAATCTCGAACAGTTTCGGCGCCGTGGGCGGCGGCAACCCAAACGTGATGCCGAGGGTGCTTTCGAAGTCTTGTGCGTGTCGGGAGCCGACGTAGAGTGGAGGGCTGCCCGTTCTCTGATGCGTTGCAACGATGCCGAGACCTGGTGCACGGTGAACGCAGATGGCTCCTTGGAAGGGATCGGCACCTTGGAGGTAGGCGTCTAAGCGGCATCCGACTTCTTTGCAGTCAAGGGGTCATCGATCCGAAGGGAGGTATCGACGCTCGTCGGAGTCGATGACTGGGCAGGCGCCGCCGTCTTAGACGTCGACGCAGACGGGGTGGCCACCTTGACATTGGTGGTTTGGGCCGATGTCTTCGGTGCCAGAGGCCGAGGCGCTTTGTGGGGACCGAGGGCCTTCTTCTTTGGCTCGGCACCCGTATCCGCTGCGGTGAGCTCGGCACCGAAATCCCTTTTTGCGCGGTCGGAGCCGATGACCTTTGCCGGCGTCGAAGGAGTGGAGGGCTTCGAGGCCTTCGAGCCGATCACAACCAGTTTCACTTTCGACGGAACTGGTGCGACGGATGGTTTCGCTGAAGTGAATCCAGTCGTCTTCGATAATAATGGCTCTTGCGAAATGTTCGAGGCCGGGCCGAAGAACCGTGAGACTGATCTTGGGTAAGGCCCGAAGGCGATCCCGCGACCTGAGCCATATGACGACGTATTTTTTCAGCCTCCGTATCGACGGGTTGGCCTAGCTCCTTGCTGGAGCTATCTTCCTCGGCCCCAAGGGCCTCATCGTAGTCTCCTACCTCTTCGACGACTTCTTCTCCCTGAAAGATCACCTCATCGTCATCTTCCGATCGGGAGTCGTGTTCGGAAACGGGGCTGGAGTCTACGTCTTCCACGCTCTCGGCGTCCTAGTCTTCGGTGCTAAAGATGTTGGCCGGGGCAGGCGCCGATTGCTGCGCCTCCAATCTCGCTGCCCGTCGATTCCGGAGAGTCTTCTTCGAGCGGAATCGGGCACAGGCCATACATTTCGACTCATCGTGATCCGGTGAGAGACATTTGTTGCATACCGGGTGGACGTCGATGTGTGGGTATTTCGCGTGGCATAAAGGACACATTTTGAAGGGAGTCCTCGATTCCATCGTCGATCGAAGTTCGATGTTCGGACCAAGCGGATCCGAAAAGCTTGAAGAAGGTGCTAAAGCACTTAAGAAACTAGTCGATATCGAACGGGAACAGTACCGACGATAACTAAAGGCCTTTTGGCCTTAAACTGAATTTTCCTAACTTGAGCTAAGATAAGCACATCCGAACCCAATGGCGGAAAAAAACAATCTAAGGATGGAGAGGATGCCCATGCGCACTGTGGTCCAGGGGAGGAGTCACCTATCTCGTGATACTTCGAAGACTCTTCCAGGACAACAATGTGCAATCATCCAGACCCAACACTAGGCGGCTATCTATGCACAGATATGAATTCAGCAGCCCACATGCCTCGAACTTGTTAGATCTTTGATGCGATTTGTTGCCTCCCATGCAGAAGTGGTTGATCCTGCCTTCTACCTGTGTGATGGTAAAGACAAAATAAAGGGGCTTGGAGGATGTGGCCAGAGGGGCAAAAACACTGGAATGAACGCTGCCCATTGCGGCAAGGTCGTAGTCTGCTAGATCCACAACCCTGACTTCAAAAAGGCTGGGAAGCTTGATGTGCACACGTAGAAGCCTTGCGTTGCCAATGCACCAAACAACATATTACCGATAAGAGCAACATTTTTTGGGAGTGGGAGGGGAAGTACCCAACTGCAGCTTGACAAGCTGCCTAGCCTATTGGCATCCTGTAGCTCCCCATACCAGTTCTCATCATGTTCTGGCAGATTTCGGTACAGGTGCAGATGTAAGAACCAATCCCACAAAAAAAAAAGAACAAAACAAAAAAAACAAAAAAAAGACTCAAACGGCACCGACGGAGCTCTGGGCAAGCCGGACGACGGTAACATGAGTAAGAGTTCCTGCGGAACCTTGTGGCTCAGAGAAGCAAAAGCGTGGCTATGATGCACAGCATGAAATCATACAAGACCTGCTTGGACACTGCCGATGGGCCGAGTAGCAGGAAAGAGACCCGGGGCATGGGAATGCCATAGCGCCTATTTTGGAGATAAAGAGTAGCAGGAAGGGTCAGAGTCCAGCGTGTGTCTTCGACTTCCCCGAAGACTTTGCAGAGGAAGAAATGCCTCGGGAACAACGCCAGGAGAACGCCATCACGGGAACCCGTTTTAGAGCCATTCAGGGTTTCGCCACACAGAGCTTTACCACAGATCATCAGAGGCCTTAGAGATGTGCGAAGAAATGAAACAGAGGCAGCGGGTATCTGTCACTTACAACTGTTTGTGACTGTCCCTACAAGGCTTGAATCCTCATTTTAGGAGTTGATATCCCCGGCACAATAGGAAATGTTTGAGGGGAATTTTTTTTTATTTCTTCACTCCGCAGCTGAAAATGTGTAAAGAAAGGAGCATACGTCAGCGTGCATGAGTGGAGCTTATATGTGGCACAGTTTGTCACTTCTGAAGAGGAATGGCAGTGGCGTTGCACAGTGCCACTGCTTTCGAGTTGTCCTGACCCAGTCTGGTGACTGGGCGAAATTCACATGGTGAGGAATCAGCAGTTAGAGGTATCCACCAGAAAAATAGCGGGGGAAATTGACGGACATTTAAATAAAGCTTTTAAAAGGACCGTTTTGGAAGAGATACAAAGCCGAATAAGGCAAAATTTTCAGGTACCATTAATTCACAGACTGGGTAATTGGACTTGTGCTAAATGACACAGCACTGCATTCTGCAACACGGGAGTAACTTGCTGTCTTAAAGTGATCATGTTACTTTAATGAGGGTGCTGCGTATGATCCAATGCCTTTATTTTTTCCCTTTTCAAACTAACGATTAATAAAGAAAGACGTTTCATTTTTATATCCATTTACAATTTTTGCAATAAAAAACAAAAAAACTCTGACGTTTCCTTTAAATAGGCACTTGTTTTAAATTTTTTTGGAAAAAACACTTCAATTGAACAAAAGTTTTCAGGACACTGTACATAGGCAAAGGAATACTGTACATAGGCAAAGGAATACTGTGCTTATGAGTATCAATGAAGACTTTACAAAGAAGAACCAAGAAATCAACAGTACCAGTACTATTTAATAACCGACAGCCCTGGCTATTAAAATGTAATAGTTATTAAAGACAGTCATAAGTTCTTGACCTCCGGCTGATCAAAATAAAAAAGATTATTCCACAAGTCATAAGCCAAAGTGCCTCACACATTTTAGCAACTTAACAATTGAAAATGAAATATGGAAAGGATTTGAAACTTACTTGGCATTTGAAAGGTCTCTCTGTTGAATGGACATGTTTCACGTGACAACTTAGGTGATCGGGCCTGGAAAAAGAGGGGAAAAAAAATCCATGTTCACTTCATAGCCAAACAAAGCTACTCAAAGAACCAAGAGTAAAAAAAAACTAATGTGAGTAAACAGAAAACAATAGCCTACTAAGTCAAACGAGACAATGGTACTGGAAGCAGAATACCCTGTGCATTATAATTCAAATGTACTTAAGTGTTTAAACAGCCGTCAGGATCATACAAACGCCAGCAAGGTCTTTTCATGGCAGTCATGCTCACATGGAGCAATCTTTCTGTATGAAAGTCTCCCTAGTTGGAAAGTAGGGCAAATTTGAAACCCAAAGAACACTAAAAACCCTGTAATAAGGGTGTTTTAAAGGTTTACTGCATAATCGATTTAAAGGAAGGGGAACTAACAATTGTCACATGTTTACGAATCACAACGTGTATATTTTCCTTCTTATACCCAAGCCAGTAAGCTCACCCGAGATTCTAAGGAAAGCAACAGTAATTGTTTTTTTTCATGTTGGTTTAGTTTCTGCTGGCACCATGTAGTAGTGACCACACATCAAATCAATCTATACATTACCTTGAGAAGCCTTTTCCACAAACACTGCAGGTGTAGGGTTTGGTGATCCCTCCCTCATGCGATCTTACATGGTACGTCATACGGTCCTTCCTCTTGAAACGTTGGTTACAAACAGGACATTCAAAGGGCTTTTCGTCAGAGTGGGACAACTTGTGCCGGTTGAGGTGGTAGACATCACGGAATGCCTTCCCACACATCTCGCAGGGGTGATTCTTCTTCACAGGCTTGCTGGGCTTTTTGGGAGTGGGAATTGGCGGCATGACTGGGGTACTTATGATGCCAGTACTACTACTAGCATTTGTAGACGAAGACGATGTAGTGACTGTAGACAGTATTCCTGCGATTGTTGAGACCAATGAAGTTCTGTTGTTGTCGCCAGCAATGGTCGAGATGAGGGGCACAACAGTTGTTGGAGGTTTCTTCGGCCTAGACACCAATTTTATCCCTGTGTGGCAGGATTCATGGCGCCTCAGGTGGTAACTGTCCCTGAAAGCTTTACTGCAGTAGGTGCACACAAAAGAAGTTTTGGGCTTTTCCTTTTTCACCACAACGGTCTCCTTCACTGGCTCTGGTGTTGGCTGGGGTTTCTGAGTAGTTATTGGTATAGGGAGCATGGGCTTCTGGTCAGGAGGCTCAACAGGAGTGCCCAGAAGGGGTAGTAAGCTATTCTGTGCTGTCTGTTGATGGTGATGATGGTGGTGGTGATGGTGTGAGGCTTCATGAGCCTAAAAAGAGACAGTTAGATTTAGAAAATGCCAACAGAATTACATTTGGGAAACTATTAAATGCTAAGACAAATAAGGAAATCAACTCAGAATTGGGGTCAAAGAGGCCCTCCCGTCAATGCAACAAACATTAACATTTTCTTAAGAATCCCACTTTAGGTGGTGTTGGCTCAGACAAAACACTCCTGTCAACGCTTACCTAAAATGCTTACTGCTACGAAGAAGTACATAAAAACAATTCAGGGGAATAAAAAACAAAAACCAACTTGAATTAACTTGCCATCAGTTTTCTTCTTGGAACTTGCCACGAGATCTCTGGTTCTTGCTGGGTCTAATCATTGAGCCCACATTAAGGGATGAAAAGAAAACCATCTTAAATTAACTTGCCATCAGTTTTCTTTTTGGGTTTTACCAGACATACCTGGCTCTTTCAGGGTGTAAACAGTGAGCTCACATTCCTTGCAGACAGCCAGAAAAGTGACAAAGGCATGCTTTGTCCACAACTTACAAGTTAAAGACATAACCATCCCTGTGTGTATCCCAAAATTTCACTTTCAAATAGGCAGCTGATATGAAGATTTAACAGACACTGCCAATGTGGTCAAAAACCGTAGTGCGTATAATATATATATACACACACACACACACACACACACACACAAATCAATACTTAGACTTGTCTGGCTGGGGACAGCAAGGGAGATGGGGGCTCACATAAAATCAGTCTCTTATGTTTACAGAAGTGTGTTAAAAGAGCACAAGCACACAAACAAAACATGCTATTGATAAAATACTGTAATAAACAATACAGGAAAGGTATCTCAGGTTTGATATTTAGCACTTTTGATGGATAAAAAATAGTGAATTTCACTGCACAAATTTGCCACCATTTTTTCATGCATTTATGATAGCAGCCATAACGTGAAATGCAGCAGGGGGTACGTTGCAGAAGCACTGTACTATTTGTTTAAACATAGCTTTAACCATTCAACACAATAAAAATTCAGATAAAATACAATTTAAATTTTCTAAGCCCACATTACCTTTATTTCTATGCAATGATCTTCATATGGCAATCCTAAGTTTTTCAGTAATATGGACAAAGGCTACTGTCTTGGTTAAGCAATAAAATATCACCTCTTAGCAAAGGCGAATATTGCTTGCCCCAGCCAGGGAAATGTAACTTAGTGACTCAGTTAAGGTAGGCATTAAATAATACAGCATTTTGGGGAAGATCATTCCATCTACAAGGCGACTTCCCCATTCCTTCAGTCAGGTTCCCACATTTCCTGTGTCGCGCCTTCTTTTATCTTTCTTTTACCACAACCACTCTTCCCCCTCACTGCTTGGAGACGATCTTATAGTGGTGTAACATACAGTATTGCATGAAAATATTTCCTGACCACTGGAAAGTGATCTGCACCTTGGTAGAGGAACGCAGACAACAAGTGGTTATCTTAGGAAACCCCTCACCCACCTACCTAGTAGGTGGCATGCTTCATCATCGGGGTCCAGCTAGATTGCAGAGTGCAATCCAGCTATGCTTCAACGCCTGATTTACAGCGGAGCAGGATATTTTGTGGAAAGTGAAGTGCTATGTGAAGTGAAAGTAAATGATAAAAATGTCTCTAGGAAATGCCCTTATAAAAGTTTTAATTAAAGGGTCCTAGGACATGTGTAAAAACATAGTCGGGATATGTATGAGGTAGGAATGCGCCTCAATATCCCTTAAAAAGAGTAGGTCTACTAGTTTCGGCCTTCTGCGATATTCGGAAGGCTTTCTTCAGGACCAGTGGAGTGAGTGTAGCCAAAAAGGTTTTAGCGGCCACTGAGGTGTGTATATCAGCGCACACCCTAAAGTGCGCTGTGAGTGTAGTGGGATCTTGTTACTTACAGATCCTGTGTGATGAGTATCTGAAAAGAAAAAGTATGTTGTGATATATATATATCTATATATATATATATATGCGCAAACAGAAGTCTTTCACCACAGAACCACCAGGCAGGCAGCAACGAGGAAAAACCACGCAAGTCCCAGTCTTCTTTCGGCAAGTTTATTTAAAAAGGCAAGTTCACCAAATCTGACGCGTTTATATATATATATTTATTTTCACTCAAAAAACCATAGGTTTCAGGCATGTTGTAGTTCGGAATTAGCATTTAAAAAACCTTAGAAATTCACAGAAAAAACCATAGGTTTCAGGGACGTTATAGTTAGCTGGACATTTCACTCGTACAAAACCATAGAAATTTTTCCGTTATAGTTAGTTCAGCTAACTATAACTCGCACCTCCGCAATGCACTGCTGATGACGTCACATATAAACATCACTCATGACATGGTCAGTGACATCACTGATCACATCACTGATGACATCATCCAGTGACTGTGTTTCTGTAAAGTTTAAATATGTTTATTATTTATAGGGAAAGGAATATTGAAGAATGAGTGGGTGTATAAGTGTGTGAATGGATGATTTTGTAGGTGCGTGACTGAAGTGAGTGATTAAACGCATCTTACTGAATGCATGAGTTAGTGACTAAACTGTGTGAATGTCTGTATCCGTCTCAGTTGGTGTGTAAGCAGCTGCATGGGTTTGCAAATACCTACATGAGTGTCTATATGGGTTATAGATTGGTTGTCTGAGTAACTGTATGGGTGATTGTGTGGGTGGGGTGTGTGTGACTGTGCATAGATGTGTGAGTGGGTGATTCACTGGGTGCATGGTTTCAAGAGTGCATCTGTGATGGACTGTATGGGTGGGTGAGTTTGTGTATGGTTGTGTTAGTGAGTGAATGTATATTTCAGTGGTACACGTGTGAGTAGCTACATATGTGAAAGGCAGTATATATGTGTGTTGGAGTACATAAATGGCTATGAGAGAGAGAGTGTGTGATTGTGAGAGTGGCTGTATGGATGAGTGTGTGCTTGTATCATTGATTGCATAAGAGCGAAAGAATGTGCTAGTATTTGTAGGAGTAATTGAGCTGGTGTGTGTGTATAACTGTATAGGTGAATAAATGGCAGTGTGATTAATTATTTCCATGACTGAGTAGGTGTGCGAGTACCTCGATGGATGAGTGGCGGTGTGTGAGTGTCTATATAGGTGTATGAGTGCATATGATAGCCCTGTACTGAGTGACCAGAAGTATGAATGACTGTACGGGTGTGTGAGTGGATGGGTGTGTAGACCTAAGAATCAGTGAGTGGGTATGTAGTTATTGGTGTTGGAGTGTCTATGGTTTTGAGAATGGAAGTCTATAATTTAGAGTGGGTGTATCAAAGGTTATATTAGGGTGTGAGAAGATGCATCAAATTACCACATGGATGATATCAGTGATGTCATTTGAGATGTCATCAGTGATGTCATCAGTGACGTCACTTACCAGGTCATGAGTGATGTAATATGTGACATCATCAGTAGTGCATTGCAGGGGCGAGAGTTATAGTTAGCTGAACTAACTATAACAGAGACATTTCTATGGTTTTGTACGAGCGAAATGTCCAGCTAACTATAACACCCCTGAAACCTATGTTTTTTTTCGGTGAATTTCTAAGGTATTTTAAATGCCAATTCCTAACTATAATGTGCCTGAAACCTATGGTTTAAGTGAATTTCAAAGCTTTTTAAAATGCTAGTTTCTAACTATGCCTACAGAGGTAGGACATGTGAAAAAAGAAGAAAAAACACACAGAAAGAAGAAAAAGAAATGCAGAAAGAAGCTACAGAAGTCCACAAAGACGAAGAAAAGTGCAGGAAGAAGGAAGCCGTGCAGAAAGAACAAACAGAGGAGCAGAAAGAGTCTTTGTTCAAAATCATCCTGTACCCTCAACTTTTTCAGATGGGTACTGGTGGTAACTGACTGACTAACCAGTCCTAGAGCCAGTGCTATGCTAAAAGACACTTAGAATACAGTTAAAACACCTACATACACTAGGGAACACTATGCGTTGGGGTACCCCTGTTATTAGCATGACCTCCTCTGTAAGCCCCTAGTATATAATAGAGGAGGGGTATTAAAACTATGTTAAAACGCGCCACAGGGCGCGTTTGCACACTGTTGAAGGGTGGGGTGTTTGAGCTGATGTGTGCAAAAACGCCCTGTGGCCTTTTTAATTTGGGGGATAAAGTCCCCTTGAATCCAGAGTGTCCCTTGGGTACAACTAGCCCATCAGGTATCTCTAGTTAGCACCACAGAGCTGCGTTGCAGAGAAAATGTCACGGCCTGAACCACCTCTTTGCAACGCAGCACAGTGGTGCTTACTGGAAGCACGTGGTAGACTAGTTGGCCCCCATGGGCCCTCGGATTAAAGGGGAATCATTTCCCCAACTTAAAACGTGCCATAGGGCGTGTTTGCACACGTCACCTCAGGCCCCGTCCCCTCCCTTCCCCACTGTGTAAACACGCCCTGTGGCCGTTTTATGTTGGGAGATTAACTCTCCTTGATTCCTGAGGGTCCCTAGGGGCAAATTAGCCCACTAGGTACGTCCAGTAAGCACTATTGCAGAGAGGTGTAAAAAGGGGCACAGCCTGCACCACCTCTGCAACGCAGGGGCACTTACTGGAAGCACCTGGTGGGCATGTTGGCCCCCAGGGTCCCTTAGGATTGAAGGGGAATTATTTCCCCAACTTAAAAAGCTAGTTGGCCCCCAGGGAACCCCAGTATTCAAAGGGAATTCGATCCCCATCTGCAAACGCGCCAGGGGGCGTGTTTGCAGAGTGCTGACACGAGGGGGTGTGGCCTCCAGGTCGATGCCGGTATTTCTTTTTTTTTTTTCTTTTTAAGGTGGGCTGCACAGCCCCCCTTCTTTTTCAGCCCTGGGGACCCCATCCCCCAGGGCCTGTCCCCTAATTTTTCTTTTAAAAATGTAAAATTTGGGAAGGAGGCCACGTGGCACCCCTCCCGAGGCCTTAATCAGCCCCGGGGACCCCATCCCCCGGGGCATGGCCTTTTTTTATTTATTGGGAGGGGGGCTGCGTTGCCCCCCTCCGCTTGCCACTAAAGGCCCCAGGGACCCCATCCTACAGGGCCTGCATCTCTAATTTTTTTTGGGGGGAGGGGGGGGGGGGGGGGGAAGGGGGCCGTGTGCCCCCCCCCCCTCCTGGGCCACTAATAGCCCCGGGGACCCAATCCCCCGGGCCTGGCCCTCTCCGTTGGGGGGGGGGGGGGGGGGGGGGGGTGTTCCCAATCCCCCCACGGTCCTGCCGGCTCCCCGCCTCCTGGGGGAGCTGGCTTTGCTTTTCCACATGGGGAGCTGCTAACATGCAGCTCCCGTGTGAAAAAGCAATTTGGTTTGAATTTTGAAAGAGAGCAGGTTTCCCTGCTCTCTCTTTCAAAATTCAAACCAAGTTTGCTATGGCAGGGCAGAAGCCGCGATAGCAAATAGCAGTGTCCCGGGGGTGGGCACCCCGGGACACTGCAGGAGCCAGCCATGGGGGGTGGCGGTCCCCAGGGCCATTATCGGCTCGGGGGGGCGCACGGCCCCCCCTCCCACCAATTTAGAAAGCCCCGGGGGGTGGTGGTCCCCGGGGCTGGAGGGGGGGGGGGGAGGGGTCTGTCACGGACGCCCCTATTTACATATTTAGAGCCCCGGGGAGGTGGCGGTCCCCGGGGCTTGTGGGGGGGGCTTGAGCCCCCCACACAGGGTTTTTATTTTATTATTTATTGTTATTATTTTTTTTTAAACAAGCTGCGGGGGTGGCGGTTCCCGGGGCTGGGGGGCCCCTTTGGGCCACCCAACCCAATACTTCAATAGCCTCTGGGATTTGCCCCCCTTGGGGGCAAATTAGCAACGAAGCGCAGGAGCCGGCACTTCGTTTCCTCTTTTGGTTTTTTTTCTTTTTTTTAAACGGCAGGATATACGCACCCAGCGCGGATTTTGCCGATTAAAAAAGAAAAGGGCTTGGGGGTCAGAGTATTTCTACCCTTCCCCCTTTTTGAGTTATGCACGTTTTTTTATTAGGTTTCTTGTGCCTCGGTTCTAGATATATCTATGATTTTACTTTTGACTTTCTCAGGAACTACTGAACGGATTTACACCATTTAAGCAAAAGGCACGAGTGTGAACCTCTACCCTTCTGCCAAATTTTGTGTAATTCCGTTCAGCAGTTCGGGCTGTAGCTGCGACTAACGGTCCCTATGGAAAATTGCAAGGGGAAAACACGTTTTGGGACCCCCCCTTTTTCTCAGCCCCTGCTTGATGAATCACCTCAAGACTTTCATGATAGGAGCGGACCGGAGGGGGCCACGAGTTTTGAAAATTTTGCGAAGATTCGTCAACCGGCGCCAAAGTTATTCCAAATAGAATGTTGCGGATTACCAATGGATAATAGGTCCTAACTGTAACTACCTACTGGCAACCGCCAGTAGGTAATAAATATATATATAGCCATTCCGTAACATGCATGTCTTGCGTATCTGCGCTCCTCCATGCGTAGGGTAGTGAAGACATGGCTAAAAGATTGGAATGAAGGCACCATGCATGGGACTTCGTGATTGCATGCATGATTGCTTTCTGAAAAATAACCACGCGTGGCTACAATGTGCCATAAATATACAAGTAGTTTGTGCAAAACCACGACACGCTTATAATTATGTGCTCCCACGACACATTGTAGCCACGCATGGTTATTTTTCAGATAGCAATCATGCATGTAATCACAATGTCGCATGCATGGTGCCTTCATTCCAATCTTATAGCCATGTCTCCACTACCCTACGCATGGAGGAGTGTAGATACGCAAGACATGCATGTTACGGAATGGCTGTATATATATATACACACACATATACACACATGTCGCAATGCAAATTTTTATTTTTCAGATACTCATCGCGCAGGATCTGTAAGTAACAAGATCCCAATACACTCGCAATGCACTTTAGGGTGTGCGCTGATATACACACCACAGTGGCCGCTAAAACCTTTTTGGCTACACTCACTCCACTGGTCCTGAGGTAAACCTCACGAATATCGCAGAAGGCTGAAGCTAGTAGGCCTACACTTTTTAAGGGATATTGAGGCACCTTCCTACCTCATACATATCCCGACTGTTTTTACTCATGTCCTAGGACCCTTCAATTAAAATTTTTATAAGGGCATTTCCTAGAGACATTTTTATCATTTACTTTCACTGCACATAGCACTTCACTTTCCACAAAATATCCTGCTGCGCTGTAAATCAGGTGTTGAAGCACAGCTGTTTTGCACTCGGCAATCTAGCTGGATCCCGATGATGAAGCATGCCACCTACTAGGTAGGTGGGTGAGGGGTTTCCTAAGACAACCACTTGTTGTCTGCGTTCCTCTACCAAGGTGCAGGTCGACAACCATGACCTCAACCTGTTAAGGACTTGTCCACGTTGTTTTTGTATATTACTCAGGGAAAGGGACAAGTACAAGTTACGTTTCGTTTCTTTCTTGTTGTTCTTTTGCACTGGAAAGTGACACCAAACATTCTATACATAAACGTTTTCAAATTCTCGCTATTCACAAAATTAACAAAAAAATACTCTGCCATTTACATGGCGTAAACCAAATACCTGACATATTATTTAAACCGAAACACCTGCCAAAGCCAATAGCAGCAGATGGGATTGATTATCTCAGAAGCAAAGGAAAAGCCGTTTTCCATGCGGAGGTGGTAAATGTAGCAAACGGCCATAGAGTGTCTTTAGTTTCAAAGGCACATGGTGTGTAACGTGAAGCACAGAGTGGAATTTGGCTCATGGGGATACCAATTGGAGCAGAGATAGGATGGTCAGATATCCCCACTCGATAAAAGAACAGAAAAAGCTTTTGAAACAAATCAATAATGGAAGGATCAATATTAAAACAAAACAACAAAAACAAAAAAACATTGAGAGTTTTACAATGGGCAAATAACAAAACAAAAAATAGCTGTTGTATGCAACTGTTCCCTTTTCACACTATGCAGGGAGAATGTAACTCGTTAAAGAACAAGCAGAAAATTACACGGTAATCCACCAAACTTTAAACACAAAATTTGTGTAGAGCAACACAGTATACAAAGACCAGCTTATGGATAAATGCATTGTCCAAATCCTTGTCTTGCTGGACATTTAGTCAGCCTGATAAGCGTGCAAAACGTAAAAAATGCATTAGGAAAGGAAAACAAAACAAAAACAACCTGAACAGCAACGTTTAAAGGGTGCAACGTGTACACGCAGAGTCCTGGTTTATTTTGATACATTAACTTACCAAGTACCTCTCCCTAAATAAAACCAGTCACATCCCAGGAATCACATTCAAGTTCATTTTATGTGTATTAGGATTCATTATTGGTCATCACTATATGGAGTCTTGGTGAACCCTTTAATATAATTAACTGGCTCCAACATTCATGTCACTACTTCCCAATCTTCTACATTATCTGCTACTGCTCCCATCTCACAATTAATTGTGCATAGACTTGTTTCTACCATCAGACCCATCAGCAGCATTTGACACCATGAATCACACGGTGTTAGTGCGGCGGCTGAAGGATGTGGGAATTGAGGATGCAGCTCTGGCCCTTCTCTCCTCCTTCCTAGCATCATGGGAGCAGAACATACATTGGGACAGTCTTCAATCTGATACCTGTTCTCTCCTGTGTGGAGTTCTGCAGTGTTCAGCCCGGTCTCAAAGACGCTTTTCAACATGAATGTCACTCCTTTGGCCACTCATTAGAAAGCACGGCTTCACCCTGGTCTCATACGCTGATCACTCTCAGTTCGTAATATCTATGTACAAACAACCAGAGACCGTTGCTAGCGGCTTTCATGCCTGTCAGACATTATGAGTTGGATGAGTCGAAACTTTCTCAAGATAAACACTGATAAGACAGAGGTACTGGAGTTTGGCAAGGGCCAATCAGTGTGGAACCATACTTGGTGGCCGACAGAGGCAGGAGAATAACCCTGTCCTACCGCTAATGTTAAGAATCTAGGAGTGATCTTTGATGATCATCTCAACTTCGCGGCCCAGATCGACTGTTTGACTTCCTCTTGCTTCTTCTTACTATAGAGTTTACGGAAGATCTTCCCATTCATCCCGCAGGAGCTTCGGAAAATTGTAGTAGTAGCTCTTTTTCTTCAAATTAAGACTACTGCAACGCTCTTTTTATGGGCATCGACAAGTCACAGAGGATGAAATTACAATTACTGCAAAACGCTGCGGCACGATTGTTACTAAACATCCCCAAAGGCAATTCCACCTCGGCGGGCATAAGCTCACTCCATTGGCTTCCTGTCCAGCAACAAGTGGTATTTAAGGCCCTCTGTCTGGTGCACAAGGCACTTTATGGAGGTGGTTCGGCAGAGATCCAGAAAATGTTCTCATGGTACACCCCCACAAGAACTCTTAGATCCACAAACACGGGCCTTATCCATACTCCTAAAATTCGTAGAGCGAGATTTGGGGGGGGGGGAAATTTGGTTGGAGTATATCACACCGTGCATCCAAGTTATGGAATCAATTGCCTGCCATGAGACTTGAACCTAGCTGGCAGATTTGTAGGGAAATGCTCAAGTCCTAGCTGTTTCCTTCAAATTAAACTATTGGTTTACTGCTCAGTCTCGCTTCATACACACCTAGCGCCAAGACGCTGCGGCATTGGAGCGCTTTAAAAAGGATTATCCTATCCTAGTCTACCGGCTGCTGGATTTGGTTAGAGACAGCTGTTGCCTGGATGTTTTGGAACTGTTGTTTTTATTACCTGACTCACTTGCTAGCTCGCCTGTTATACCCAGGTAGCCTCGCTCATTCTGCAACAAGCTACCCATATTTCCTTTTGAAGGGCCCATAGCAGTTCTGCTAGGGTTAGCAGGCCACACCAGCGCATATCCGTGACTGCATGGCCAGTCTTTAAACAAAGCTGGTTAAAGTCTAGCGGAGACCTTTGCTCTCTGTACAGCTTAGGGAAACGCTGGCATGTAATATCCAATGCCTCCCTTCATATGTCCTTTCCACTTATGAAGGGAAACGAACCATCTTATTTAGTCTATGTTTATGTAATGCATTTTAACTTGGCTAATGCAAAGCTAATTTATTTAACCAAAATGTTGGTGTACTCCACACTCCAAGAGTTGAGAGCAATACCGAGATAATACATAACAATAACGTTTACCAAGTCAGTTAGGTTAGATTAGGTTCGTTTTTAATTGTTCCCTGGACTGGCTTTTAGGATCCATAGGCAGAGTTCCAAAGGAAGATGGAGGGGAGCCTCTAAAGAGATCGGCGCCCTCCTACCCCGTGATCCGAAGCCCTCTGACTGCCGGCGGAGACGGGCGAGACTCAGCCCGTGGAGAGGAACTTCAGAGGGCCGCGCTACCAGGCCCACAGAAGCTGGGGGTGGAGTGTGCAGTCCGCACCTGCAGCCAGAGAAACCCCGAGGTAGCGAGCAACTGAACGTGGTAAGGAGAGAAGGCAGCTGCGCCACGGTGGCCTAGAGGGAGCACTGTGAGGGCCGGCCTTGGTGAAAGAAATGAAGTTGATTTGAGGCAGTAGTGGGTGCTCTCCCCCTGTGCACTGGGCCCATGAGGTGGATTCCGCAGTCGATTCCCCGATGAAGACGTGGGGTTATACATGATTGATTGCCTGCCCCCCCCCTCCCAACCCACCATTACTAGAACCGGAGAGACAATCGGAGACCACACATTTTGAGAGTCTCTGCTGGTTACTTGGGGTCCCCTTTCACGGCCCTGCTCTTGATGGTGAACTGCCGAGGCTTCGATTCCTCAGCCATTGAGCCCGCCCTGAGGAGTACCGGAGCGGCCGGTCTGGCTGCTGGTGCCCACATGGTCAACACTGGGCGATCTGACTCTAATCTTAAGTAGTGAAGGGTACACCAAATGGGGAGTGGGGAGGGGTGCTGATTCTCCGCGACTATCATCCTGCCACTCTGGCTGCACATCATAGGGAGCGAGATGCCGCGCTGCTAGACTGCTCCGGCTGCAACAACAGACCCGCTAGATCTCATCGCGGGTAGAAAAGCTCACAGGGTGCAGAGACGCCGTCACCAACGCAGCGCTCTCAGTCTTACACAGGGTCACTGATACGCAACCAAAGACCTCCGCACATCTAGAGAGGGGTGTGTGGACTTTGGTGTCAAGGCGGTGTGATCCACGCAACCCCAGTGCCCTGTGGCCAGGACAGAGTGCACTCCCAGAGGCCTTTTCTTGAGGGTATTCTGGATTTGGGAGTCCCGAGACGTGGTGGCGCCCCCCTTAATGAATGCCTCCTTCCGTATACTAGTTGGCAGACACCTACACACAGGCGGAATATGAAAGAATTAGAAACAAGGCAAGATGGACAGATATACAAAAGCAGTGGGCCCCCAGACTTGCAAAGAAGACAACACATACCACATGCAAAACAATGCAATGCTCCTAAATGCCTCAAGGGAGGTCCTAGAAGGTAAAATAGATTAAGTCCGTTCAGACGTCACCTTACACCCACAAGACCTCCATAAGGTAACTAAGAGAGTGACCCAGGCGGAAGGAAGAAGATCAGCAGTAGATGTGACGAGTGCTCTTCGGGAGGAAGTCACAGACCTGCGAACCACCCTGAAAGGGGTGGCCTGGAGGGCAGACTATGCCAAACTTGCACACAAAGGCACAACCTACGTTTTATTAGTTCTCCGGAGGGAGTCAAGGACTCGGACACTAGGGCGTTTTTGGAACAATCGTTGAAACACTCCATCCCAACGGAACGTTCTCCACATGCTCGGTGACTGAATGGGCCCATAGTGCTTTAAATGCTAAGCCATCTGTGGGCGCACCACCCCATCCCACTTACTGCCTGTTTCCTGAACTACCAAGACCAGGACTTGCTCCTGCAGGAAGTGAGGAGTAGGGGAGAAGTACGATACACCCAATCTAAAATTATGGTCTCCCCCGACTACTCATGGGAAGTACAAAAATAATAACACACCTTTGGCTCAGTTAAAGCTAAACTCAGAGGAGACCCAGTGGCACGAGTGAGAGTAAATTGGAAACGGTCTACAGAATTCCCTAATGAAAGGGGCACACGTCAGGGGTGTCCTCTGTTCCCTCTATTATTTGCCATAATGCTGGAACCTCTGGCATGCATTGTTCGAACACAACCAGGTCTTACAGGGTTCAAAGAATTTGGAGACTTGCAGGGAGATGATGAAATCTCCCTGTACACCGACATTCTACAAATCCACAAATGACGCCCAAGAGCTCTTCCACATATTCGAAAATTATGTGACACATAAAGGCTAGAGGATTAACTGGGATAAATCTTGCCTATTGTCCAGCAGGACGACACTGGCTTGTGAGAGGTCCCGGGATGGCTGCGCATAGACAGGGATGGGTTCCGTTATCTAGGACTCTACATCACATAGCCACAAACAAGGAAGATAGAATAGAATGAAATATTTGTGGGGTCCCAGCTGATTTCCACAAAGACGTAGAAAGATGGAGAAAGCTGCTGTTGACCTTAATTGGCAGAGCCACAATTTTCAAGATGACACTACTCAAACATTAATTGTAAGATCCCAGGGGAAATTTTCATTAAGATAGAAAGGGCAGTCCGGACTCTAATCTGGAATGGGGACACCCAAGAGTGGGCGGGGTACATTGCAAAGGAATCCATATAACGGGGGCATTACCCCTCCGGATATGAAAGCACACTACTGAGTGGCTCACCCAATAGTAAACGACTGGAGTTACACACCGGGAGGTCATCCAACATACGTATTAGAGAGGACCTTATTCCAATCTTGTACACACACACACATTACCTTTATGGTGGGAAAGTTTTAAAGAAGGGGTCATCGGTAATCCAGGTGACCATAGACGTCTGGAATGAGATGGAAAGGTGGATGACGTGGCATGTGCGGATCAACCATAAACCCCTTGTGGGTGGGAACACGCCTGAAAGAGATTAGGAAGTTGAAGGGCTTCAAGGCTTGGGACAGACTTGTGGTTTCCTAACTGGGAGATATCATAGAGGGGGATGAACTGATCTTCTTTAGCTCCCACCAAAAAGGCCATCAGCTGAACACAACATTACAAATACCTCCAACTTCGCCACGCCTGGGCAGCTGAGACATTGGTTACGGGAAATATACCAGAATATGCACCACTGGAGGGGCGACTGCTTATGGGGGAAATTGCAGAGAAGACAATGTCTTGGACATATAAAACAATCACAAACAGGCTCAACTCCTTGACAAAACTAAGGACTCGCTGGAAAAAGAAGTGGGAGAACTTGAGAATTTAGACTGGGATGCAGCCTTAATGCACCTCGGGGAAGTTGCAATTAAATCCAGACTTCGACTGTTCCAACTTAAAATCCTTCATAGGATTTATTACGACGAAGCCCAACTGCATAGATCCGGTAGGGCTGACTACCCCAGCTGCCTCCGCTGTGGGGGTAGCGATGGGGTCGTTCATAAACACAATATGGTAGTGTCCTAGCATTAGCCAATATTGGCATAGTATATTCGAAGACCTAAATGGGTAGTTGGGAGAAAATTATAACAGCTGACGCTAAATACATCCTGGTGGGTATCCCCACAGAGGTAGCTAAACCTAGAGCCAAACTCCTATTTAGTAACCTAGACCTTATAGTGGCAAAGTGAGATGGGGCCAAATATTGGGGTGCTCCAGATCCCTTACCCCCTCAACCCCGCCCCCCAAACACACTTACAAAAATGGAAAAATGCGATGGGCCTTTATATGGCAGATGAAAAGGTCTCATAAGGCCAGAGGACGTCCGAGGAAGTTCACTAAGGTATGGGGTACCTGGATATGGTATTATGGTATCAACATTGGCGGCAGCGAGGAACAGCCCCAACTTACACAACCCCCGTAATGAGTGACAGATTGTGTACCAATATGTTATCCGACAATTGTTTGTGGATTGTCTAGGTAATGTGCTGCTAAAATTTTAACAATCATGCATTCTCTCCCGTGTGTCTATCGTTTTCTGGCATATTCACATGCTTGGGGTATTTGTAAAAAAAAAGAAAAAAAACAAATATATAAAAATACCAAGCAACCAAATAAAACGTCCACTGAGCACCTGACTGCAGTCAATGAGAACGGCCAAACTCCAAAAACAGCCAATGTATAGTTCAAAATGATAGAAATGTGCCACACAGAAGCTCATAAAAGAGAAACGTAAAGCACATTTATGCATCAGACAAAAATAAAAGCGGGTAAAATGACCGATTAATAAATTACGCAAAAAATAGGCAAGACTCTCCCTCACAAAACTACATAGTAATGTGTGTATACACAGAAAATGAGGACTAGACCTTAAAGTTGCCCCGATTTTAGCTACCACCCCACTTCACATGATCCTAGATGCCGCAGTTTCTGCTGGAGCAGAAGATGCCCCTCTTCAGAGACTTGAAGAATGAAGAGATGACTCTACATAGATAAAGAAACTGCAAGACACCATGATGGCTGATCGGAGCTGAAGCTCCGAGGTGAACCCGCATGCCAGTATTCGGAGCGGCGCGTTGCTGTGGTCAAATCCCACAGGAATCACGAGTCCAGTAATCAGAATGCTGGCGGATCACTCAGACGTTTAAACTGCCTTTCTGCGATCCTGATCAGCCGACTTATGAACTGCGATGTCCCCGTGAGAAAGTGAGCTAAGATGGCGCCCGGTGGACTACGAGACAGCTCCCAAAGACTGGGAAATGTGAGCCGCGCGGCCGCTGGTCTCCGCTTGGGCGCTCGGTATCGCACCCCCCTAACCCTCCACCTGAAGCGCAGACCTATCGGCTGGCCCCCCTGGGGGAGAAGATTGCCTCAACGACGAAGCTGCCTGCTTGTATTATCGGTGAGGAGTGAATGCGGCTGGAGGGGGAGGAGTCCGCAAGTCTGAGCTGTGGCATTCCCGCTACAGAGCCTTTCAGGGGACCGGGCCCTCGGCAGAGGGATCGGCGGACGCTGGCACCTGAATCGACGTGAGTTGTTGGGGGAGGGGTGCTAAATCCTGGAGATTGGGGTATTAGTACGATGTGCGAGTCGAGCTTACCTGCCGTAGAGAAAGAAAGGGGCCACTGGTGGGGCTTTACAAAGTTAGGTACATAAAGCACACCGCCTGCTTTTGAGGGACAGTTGCATCAGTGCATGGTTTTTTTTAATAAGGAGACTCCAGATTTATCACTGCTTGAGTTGAGAAGGGAGCGTGTTTTGTGTTTCCACGGACCTCTCCATTATGAAGTCAGTGTGTGAAGGTTTCCATAAAGGAGAAGCAAGTGAAATACTTTATACAATACAGCGGTTGGAATATGAACTGGGATGAGGGGGTGCCAGAGAGCCCACTCTCTCAAGATCACATACACAGCATATCAGAATCCCAAACATGCCCATTTTGGGATACCGGGAGTGTCACAGTTGTTTACAGAAGGGTGAGTTCCTGATTTAAGAGAACCATTGTTAAACTAACTTGCCCCTGGATAGTACCAATCAGGGGCATCATGAGTCAACTTTATGATCATAGAAACTATGGCATGTCTGTTTGAGGTAATCTTATCAGTATACTACTATCTCGAGCTCAGTGGGTTTTGCCATGGGTGCGTCCCAATCGGTCCCCTCCTCCCGTCAAGGCGATGTCTCTGGGCTATCTGGGGCCAAGTCATCCTCCTCACACGGAGAGGCAAATTCGACAAGCACTTGATTTTTTAAATTTGTTTTTATTGTTACATAAAACTTTGTTAAACAAAACAGTTTCGAATTGTCCGTTTACATAGCAGAGATCATCCGATACATATGTCCAGTACAAATTACGGTGTGGTTGTGAACAGTTTACAATTATCCGTTGAATAGAAGATTATAAATCCATTTGGTGTCAGGGTGAGACACAGTATATAATGTATAAAAAGGAGAAAAGTAAGAAGAAATAGGGGGGGGGGGTAGGGGGGGAGATTGGGAAAAAAAGTCTCAACAGGTGCCTACACATGCTAGTATACTGAATAGTATTACAGTCCATTAACTGGGTCTACCAAGTTAAAGAAAAGAAAAAAGGAAGGGGTACAAATACAATCTATCAAAGAATTGCTGGCCTGGTGTCAGTAGTTAGAGCAAATATAAACACTTTTGTATGTGTGGATACATTACAAGTTGGAGAGATAAAGGGAGGGGGGGCAGGGACGGCTAGCAATTAAGTGTGTTGTATCAATGCATTAATGGGTCTGGGTGGGCACCGTTTGTGATGCAATGTGGTCATCGGCATGGACTGCCATATCGGGGGCTGTGTCCTGATCCGCTGTGCGGAAATCTAACAGTATTGCATCCCATGCTGGAGCTAATTGTTGCCAACGTATTCCTATTGCATCTTCTCTGCGGAGTGCAACACTTTCCGCCTGTGCCCAACATAGAAGAGGTTCAGGCGACTTCCAACGGCGTGTGAGCAATCGCTTATCCACTAGGAGGCCTAGGTCAATGTACTTGAACGTTACTTTATGTCTCTTGGACCTACGATAAAGACCCAGGATGCACACCTCCCATGTCAAATCCAGTGTCCTTTCTGTGCATGTCAGCCTCCTATTAACTTCGGCCCAGTAGGGCTGTATAACTGTACAAGACCACAGCATATGCAGACGGTCAGCCCCCAGTTTGTTACATCTAGCACATTTGGCATCTGTACGATTAAAAATGTTATTAATTTTGGCGAGCGTGAGGTAGGCTCTGTGGAGTATGTAGTACTGGATGAGCCTGAATCGCGCATTACGGGGATTTCTCATGGGGCTTTCAAGTATGCGTCCCCATTCGTGATCCTTGACCCGCCGTTGGAATTCCACATCGCATTGGGCGCGCAGAGAGAGCAGTGGCGGTGCAGTGTGCTCTAATTGATTCTGCAAACCATTTGGTAAGATGGCGACCAGTTTCAAGCTCGTGTAAATATTGTATGGTGAGATGTGTGTCAGGTTCCTGTAGTGTGGTGCCCCAGTGCGTGGTCAGTGTGCGATCCACGCGGCATGGAGAAGGAACTGCCCTCATGGTAGGCCAGTATTTTTCGGCTAGGTCTTCAAAGGGAATCAGCTGCACATCCTGGAATAAATCTCCCACCGTCAGTATGCCCACTTCCTCCCACTGCATGAGCTCTACAGTGGGTATCGCTCGATGTCTTCTGGGGGTGCCTAATATAGGTAGAGAGGGCACATATGGTATCAACTGGTGTGTTAGGCGAAGGCAGCGGCGATAGCATTGATAAGCAACTTTCAGTAACAGCTGCTTAGGCGGGCTCCCTTTCCTGTCAGGGCGATAGTGTGTCACTATTTGGGGTTGGGTGTACCCGGGCGCCTGTGTCGCCTATCTCCAAGGTTGCATGCACTGAGCCAGCATGCCACCCACTGAAGTTGTGCCGCTAAGTAGTAGTGTGCCATATTTGGTAGTGAAAGGCCTCCCTTTGTGGTCAACGGGTACATTTGAATCATTGCTACCCTGCTGCGCGAATCATGCCAGATAAAATGCCGTATATCGGACTCCAAATCCCGGAATAGTGGGGGTCGAAGATAAAGTGGTGAGTTAGTGAAGTGATAAAGTAAACGCGGCAAGACTACCGTTTTTATTAAAGCAATTGGATCCATAACTGTTAGGGGGAGGAGTTTCCAGAAGGACATTTGCATCCGCACTGCTGTGGTGGCACGTGTCAGGTTGCCCTCCAAAAGATCCCCCGGTGTTCGCGGTACATATGGACTCCCGAGATATCAGAACGCTGTCATTTGCCAGTGGACTGGCCGACCATTAATAACTAAGCGCAGGTCTGGTATAGAATCGAAGGAATAGAGGCATGATTTGTCCCAATTCACTTTGAGTCGGAACACCAATGCAAAGCGTTCCAGCGTACGCTCAACGGGCCCGCAGGGCTGTCAGACGTCTCGAAGGTAAATTATCAGGTCAGCCGCATACAGCGATACTGCATGTATGCCATCACCTAAAGGAATCCCCAATTCAGCTTGGGTAGTGTGGAGCGCTTCCGCCAATGGCTCGACCGCCAGCGCAAATAGTAAGGGAGAGAGTGGACAACCCTGCCTCGTGCCACGCCTTTTGGGGACTTGGTTCAACATGTAGTGTCCTGTCCTGACCGTGGCCGTAGGGTTTGTGTATAATAGCTTGACAAAGCTCAGGAACATATCGCCAAGCTCATATCTCTGCAGCACCTCAAACAAGACACCCCACTCTAAGGTGTCAAAGACCTTCTCCAGGTCCAAGACCAAACATCCAACACGTGGCCAGTAGACGCTTGAGTAATGTGCTACTCAAAAAAAAAAAATAGCCTCAGATTCAACGATGTACTCTAAGCCGGCACAAACCCATTTTGATCCAGGTGTACCAACTGAGGCACTAACAGGGCAAGTCTGTTCGCAGGAATTTTCGCCAATACCTTGTAGTCCGTATTAAGGAGTGCCAACGGACGATAGGAACCAATCAGTTATGCATCTCTATGCGGTTTAGGGAGGGATACTAATAAAGATTCACATAGCGTGTCCGGTAACCTGCCAGCTTCCTGTGCATTCCGATACACTGTAAGGAGTCGTGGCGCTCGAATTTGCTGATAAGCTTTATAGTATTCGGCCGGATAACCATCAGGCCCAGGTGCTTTGCCGGTAGCTAGGGAGGAGATAGAAGCCTGTATTTCTAATAGCGCAAGCGGCTCATTCAGTACAGCACACTGCTCAGCTGTGATGTGGCGGAACTGTAGGGGAGCAAGGAACGCCTCCATATCCGCAGATGTTGCGTAGTGCGTGGATTGATAGACCCTAGCATAATGTGTGGCAAATTCATCATGAATGCTTCTTTGAGGGGCGAGTAGTAGCCCAGTCTCGGAACACAGCCGTATGATTGATGTGGGAGTATGTTCCTGTCAAATCATGTGCGCTAGTAACCTACCCACCCTCTCTGCAGCTGAAGGAGTGCGTGCAGCATGTGACAAATAGTTGAGGCGGTGCAAGCGTTCCAGTATCAAGGCGTGTTGTAGTCGGCATTCATTCCGACAAGCACTTGATATACCTCGCACCGAGGGGGGGGGGGGGGGGGGTGACACAAGGGGAGCCGCATCACTCAACAGGCCTCTCCCATTTCACGTTCTCCACCCTAGCCCAATACTCCACCTCCTTCTGCCAACGTTTGTAAGACGGGCCCATAATACTTCTCCAGTGGCGAGCTATCACCTTTAAGGCAACCGCAAAAGCAAGGACCATCAGACAGTTGCCTGCCTTCTTAGGAGTAGGGCGGCTAGATGGCCCCAACAGCACTGCAAACCCCAATCCAATGTCCTATATAAATATTGTACCACGTAATTCCAAAATCCCCGGATAGTGGGACATTACCATACTATACAGTAAAATGTGGCTACCAGCGTCAAAAACCTTGAGCAGGGTCTAGGTTCTCCCCAAACATCTTAGTTATTTTCGCATGTGTCAAATACATTTGATGAACATAATTAAACGGTGTGAACTTTAAGCGAGTGTTACGCAAGACCTTTTGTACATGCTCCAGACACTTATCGCAATCCTCATCTGTGAAAGGACGCCTAATTTCGGTCTCCCATCGAGTTCTAGCTCCTACTGGACTTTCATGAACCATTCCATTAGGAGCATAGAAAAGCCAGGTATTTTGTTGCCTCCCATTATTCATGGTCTTCAGCAGCTGTAAGACCCTATGACAGGGTGGCTCATTTGATCCCAACTTCCACAGTCTCCCACATATTCTTCTCAGTAACTCAAATAGTAGAAATTGCTTCAGAGGCAGCCCCATCAAGCCCATCAAATGCAGTAAAGGCATGAGTGTCCCATCCAAATAGCAATCGCCCACTGGAATAATACCCTCCTCCGACCACGCCATCACGTCAAAAGTTTTTATAAAGCATGCCCCTTTGGGAGTCCCGTAAGGAAGTCCTACCAGGGTCAAGACTGAATTGTAAATAGCTGGGTCCGAACTGGGGTGTCAAAGTGAGCCCAGATCTGTGACTGTGGGTGAGAGCCTGAAAAGTTTCAGCACTCCGTCCATCATCTCCTTGTGTTTGCTCTGTTCGCCGTAAGTTGGCAGGGTATGCCCAGACGTGGGTCCCTTGCTCACTTTGCCACTGGATTCAAGATAGCCAGGCTGATGAGGGTTATGAACCCGAAACCGGTCCCAGGATGCTTGTTTCCGGTCCAGGGAAGACATGGCTTGGCAGTTCGGGCTGGACTGTTCCCATGAGGCACAGGGTCAGACTGATTTGCATATGGCCATGTCTGAACTGGGGTGGTGGAGTGAGCTAAAGAATGATGATGGATTAAACACAGATCAGTTGACTGGGGTTGAGTGTTTGATTTGCTCAAACGCTCCGTCCATCATCCCCTTTGGTATCGCAAAGTCCCACTAATGGCATCGCAGTGGCATAATTTGGGAAACCAGATGTTAAATGAACATATTACGCCTCACACTTTAAGGCCACCACCAATAGCCTAGGAATCTCTCCAGTTCAGTTTGGGGTCTGCAAGAGCCACCATAGGAGCGCCCCTGATTGGGATCCTACCCCACCACACCGAGGTCTGCAATACTCCTTCTCTCTAGCCACCGAAAGATCCATTGTAGCTGAGTCACAATATAATAAAGCTCATAGTGGTTTACCCCCCAGTCAGTGAGATTAGATATATATATATATATATATATATGCAGACCTCTTATGATACCAACAATATTTTTATTTATTTCCCATTCAAGATGTCCAGACGCGTTTCGGCCGTCCAAGCGGCCTTGATCACCTCAAGTATATATTACACTCCCAAAAACTTAAAAATAGATGGAGCCCAATTCATCCCTTGTCATTCTTGAATCAGCCTCTCTATTCCTCGTACGATAGGGAATAAATACGGCTGAATAAAATTACACCAAACGCCTGGGAGGAGCTGAATAAACTGTCAGACCGCTTTCCCTGCCCTTCATATATAAAAGGTAGATCATCTGTGTAAAATCCTATCTTATCCCAAACGACTCTCCAGAAACACAGGGCTTAAATTCACTCATTTTGACTTAGTCGATATTACTTGTATGACCCAACACAGACTTCAAGTAGTCTATGGTGGTGACCATTGTAGTTACCCCAGATACAATCATTTAGACGTAGTTTTCATGCAGATGACCTGGGGTTGCCCTGGTCATCGCCCCTTCTGGGATAGTTATGGATGCACTGGAACCCACATTGGGTCACTACCTCGGGCCCTCTTTGGAGGTCTGGTTGTTGGGGATGTTTGACAGGTTGCCAAAACGCAAGGTTCCTGGATCTTGCTCTAGTGTTGTCCAAAAAGCGGATTGCAATGGCTTGGAAAACCAGAAACTGAACCTGTGGGGGGAACCTGGGTGAACGAGTTTATGCAGTGGGTACGAGATAAGGAGAGGGCCCTGCTGTGGGAGGAGGCTCACGGAGTCCAGATGCGTTCAACAGCGGAGCTAGAGAATAAAGTATTAGACACTTGGGAGAATCTGTATGGTGCCTTTGTGGAGGAGTCGGATGAACGGGAGAGGCTGCCCGTCAAGAACGGATATGCTACCCCAGTGCTGTACTTGGGGACACGGATACACGTTGATATGCACTGGGGCCTCTAGGGACACTGCTCATCCAAGAATAGGACTGATAGATATCGAGCTGACTCCCCCCCTTTCCCCCATGAGACCTGCCAAGTTACTCCTGCAATAAAGGAGCCTCCCCAGTAAGGGATGGAAATGGCCAAGTGTGACATTCCCCCTCCCATCCTATTGTTAGTCTGCACTTACCCCACATTATTCAGGTTCACATACGTTTGGTTTGTTTTCTATATTTTACTCAGTACTCTAAATTTCCTCCTTTCTGGAGGACCCGATGTTTTACATTGTTTGACTCCTTTATGAGAAGTTATACATTACACTATTTCTCATCTTATGCTCTGTTATGGTCAACCTCGCAACGTGATGACGGTTCAGTTTTATATGTAACTAAATCGTACATAGTCATTGCCTAGCTGAAAATGTATTGAACATGGCCTGTGTGGTCACTGAATTCCTGCAGGGCTTTGTATGATATTGTTACATCATATAATCACTGTCCACCTTAGGGTTCTGTTTAACCCAATTACCAATAAAGATACGATGGGAAAGAAAGAAGAAAAAAAAAAGAAGGATCGCCAGCAAATAATGAAATAACCTGCGTGTCATCCCGACGCAGTATACCTCTGTGTATTCCATCTGTCTCGGGCACAGCAGCTCTATAGTGAGTGCAAACAATAGGGGTAAGAGTGTGCACCCCTGATGTGTCCCAGAGCAAACCTGTAACTAGGGAAAATTAACCACCCCATGTGCACACTATCGCTCTGTTCAGTATAAAGTATTGTTACCCATGTAATTTAACTCAAATTCAGCCCCATTTGGTGCATGCCGTGGTTCAAGAAGTCCCAGATAATAGAATAAAATGCCTATTCCAGGCTCAGGGAGGCTAAGAGGGCATTCAGGAATCCATGGCTATTAGTTTCTTCTAAAACTCGATAAAATCTTCGAAGATTCAACAAGGTGTTTCTGGCAGGAATAAACCAATTTTGATTCGAGTAGAACAGGTTGAACATATGAGAACAAAGTCAGTTGGCCAGCATCTTGCTAAGACGCTTAAAAAGTCTACCATGTGCATAGATAGCAGTCGCAAAGACTGGACCGTCACCCCATCCTGTCCCAGCTTAGGGAGAGGAACTATCAGGGCCTCTCTGGTGGTTGCCGATAGTAAGCCCCTATCCCAGGCCTACTCAAACAGCATATGAAACCTCAGGACCAACATGCCAACAAATTGTTTGCACAACTCTGCAGGTATGCCACGCAGCCCTGGGGTTTTTATATTGGCCAAGTTCTTAATTACTCCCCAAACTAAAGCCAGTGTGAAATGCCCCCCCCCTCCGGCCTCCCCAAAGCTCCTCTTTGATCCCAGCTAGTTGTGAAAGCTGGGTCTGATCCAAAAATCTCTCATAAACCTAAACCAGTTCTCTTGGGAGTGCTATACAGTTGTTTAGAATGCTAAAAAAAAAAAAAAGCATCATGAATACCCTTCTGGGAATAACACATACCTACGTCAGAAGTTTGAATATACAATGTGGGGGAGCAACACAGTTCAGGTCGTACTAATCTAGGAGTGCTATATAGTTCATAATACTGAAAATAAAGCATCATCAATAGCCTTCTGAGAATAACACATAACATCAGATGTCTGAATAGACAAAATGGGGGAGGCCCACAGTTCAGGTCTTATTAGTCTAGACAAGGAGCTTCCCCACCTTACCCTCCTTACCAGGAGTTCTTGAAGGGTATCACTAATAATTGTGACATCTTAGCTGTTCAATCAGACCTGCATAACTCATGACACTGTGATAAGTCCGGTCTCTTTATCCCATTATGTACAGCCTCTTTTATCCAAAAGACGCAACTGTCTTTACAAATCCACTGATGCCATCTCCAGTTCCTTTCGTATGCCCACTCTCTTCCCTAAGCAAAAAAATAGCCTCACCCTTTGCTAAATGAGTCTCTTGAAGACAAATTATATGGACTACCAGTCATTGGTGTTAAGCATGGGCCTGCTGCCTCTTAACTGAGGATCCCAGGCCTGCACATTCCATGTAACTACTGTGAAAGTAGTATTGCCACTAGCCATAGAGTATGCAAAAAGGACACCTTCATCCTCCAGGCGTGATTCCCCAACGCAAACGGTATAGTCTTGATGATCCTGTGGGCAACACCCACTCTCCTGATGGCATACCAGGGAGAGTCTGGCTCTCCTCCAAATATACCCAGTGCAGCAACCCAGATTCTCCTACAGCAAACACAACTCCCCATCCCAAGGGCTGAGATTCAACAGACTCCGGTCTAACAACCCAGCTTAAAATTCTCTCTAGGAATGACTGCTCCTGTCAGAACACATTGTGTGGGTGTAAGCAGTTATTATTGCGAATGCCCCCGCAGGTCTGGCAATAGCCCCTTCAAAAAGAAAGAGGGGAAAACCATGCACAGTAAGTTCTATAAAGTTCAGGTCAAGGCCAATACACTTAGAGTGAACTAAATAAAGAGTGAACTAAATAAACAGTGACAACCTAAGAAATAATGTAGCATCCCCCCCCCATACCAACTCTCATAGACCGCACTCATCTGGGGATATACCTAGAGTCCATTGCGTCCCTCGGGGTCTGCACAATTCAAACAACCATCTTAGATAGCCCGATCCACTGTTCAATTTAAATAATGTTTGCGCCACACAGCGTTCACACTGAGGGGTAGGGTTGGGGTGGGGGGGGGGGGGGGGGGGGTCAGTTACTTGCAGTCACAACTGCCCCCACCAGTCCAGCCATGCCCCCCCACAACGTCCACCCATCTATGTCTGTAGCGAAAAAGGTCAACAACAATATGCATAAAAGTAAAACTAGCACATCAATAACAACCCAAAAGATAATGCAATATCCCCAAACTCATTTCTCAGATACATCACCCACCCTGGGGGGCACCCTAGGATCTCTAAGCTCCCATTTCACTGCCAGGAAAGATGCCCTTTGTTTCTGGACAAGGAAAGTTAAGTCTGGGAAAATAGACACTGTCGTTGTCAATTTTGTAGGCTCCATGGTCACAAACTTTTGGCAGGACAGAACCCCGGTCTCGATAATGGAGAGGTTTAGCCACCACTGCTCTTGGTGAAAGACCAGGCTATCGCTTTCTTGCTGAAAACCCATGCACCCTCTCCAACGTGAAGACGGGCAACAAGGCATCCTATGCTACCTCATCACAGAGCCAGAGTTCTAAAAATGGAGTCATATCCGGAGCTTCCGTCGCCTCGGCCCCTCCAATTACACATATATTGCTTCTGCTGTACCTCCCGTCTAAGTCCTTCAGATGACATTACAACATTTACACCCGGTCGAGGAGTGTGTATGTCTGAGGGCCAGTTTCCTTCACCTTGGGCACAAACTCGATAGAGAGGTTTTGTTAGCTATCACCCTTTACGCAATCTTTCTCCTGAACAATTGACAGAATAAAGGGCAGCTTTAGCATCATCTTTTGACTTTGAGGTGGCAGGGAATGATTCTCTATTTATATCTCAGGACCCTCTTAGACAGACAGGCTCTGGCCACATGAGGAGAGAAAAACACTTTTGACTGTCAGTAAGGGGAGTGGTCAATAAGCTGAAGACAGGCCTGCCTGGTGGCAGCTGCATCCTGCCTTGTTTAAACAGGGGATCCTGGGTAATCTTACAGGACAGCAAGAAGGCTCTGATGGGAGAGGAATCTCGACTCCTGCTGGAAGAAGAGGACTCCGAAGAGCTCATGAATCCAGCAGGCACCTGGAGACTCTCCAAAGATCAAATGGTTGGCTTCCAGTCTACCTGCTACAGGGGCACAAAAAGTAGGACTCATGACTCCAAGAGGCTGCAGCCATTAAAGAGGACTTGGCTGGAGAAAGACCTGCTACCCAGAAGACTACGTTAAGGAGTTAGGGGCTACAAAAAGATGTCTCCCAAGCAGTAGGAGACTAAGTCTGAAGGTAAAACCTTTGACCTGGATGACCCGCTTGATGTATTTGAACCCTGCTCCATCGGGGGCTGCCAGAAACTGTGCCTAGCTTCTGGTCTACCACACAATGTTTTTTTGCCATAGTGCTCGACTTCTAGGCACGTTTTGACTTAAATCTTTAAAAATTCATGTCTCCAGTTCCCCTTAACCTATTGTGACGAGCTTGGTGTCTTTTTGCTCATTAATTTTTCCTCTATTTTTCTAAACTGTTTTGGGAATTTTAATGAGTTGGGTTCTTTACTCTGAAGCCACTGACACTCATGAACAGACAAGATGGCTGTTACCAGGGTATGGTGATTATTATTATTAAATTTGTTAGGCGCACAGCTACCCTATTAGGGTTTCCCGGCGCAAATGAGTCTAAAGTTAGACTAAGTAACTAGGCCAATTGCTGGATGAAGAGCCAGGTCTTAATGTCGCGACGGAATTTTAGATAGGATGGTTCCGGTTTCACATGATTGGGAAGAGAATTCCAGAGCTTAGGTCCAAGGTACGAGAAGGAGCATCCGCCCATTCTTGTCAGTTTAAATCTGGGAAGCGCCAAGTTACCCAGAGTGGAAGAACGCAAAGCGCGATGCTGCGTGTAAGGGCAAATGAGTTCCCATAGATACACTGGAGCTGTGCCTTGCTTTATTTTAAAAATATGACAGAGAGCCTTAAATTTGATGCAGCAACCAATGCAGAGCCAATGAAGATTCTGAAGAAAGGGAGTAACAGAGGTTTTCCTTGCAATATGACAGAGAAGGCGCGCTGCAGAGTTTTGGACCATTTGCAGCCTCTTCAAGAGTTCCTTATTGCATCCTAAATTGAGTATGTTCCCGTAGTCCTAACGAGAAATAACAAGAGATTGGACTACGGTTCTTTGTGTAGAAGAGGGGAGCATCCAGATTATTTTCCGCAACCATCTTAGTATGGAAAAACAGGTGCCAACAGTGCTCACTGCTTGTTGCCGCATGGAAAGTTGGTTGTCAATAATAAAGCCTAAATTACAGGCTTGGGCTACCGGCAGAGGAAATGAACCCATTTCTTGAGGCCAATGAGAATGGTTCCAGAGATGTTTATCTTTGCCCAGGATGATGATCTCCGTTTTGTCCCCGTTTAATTTTCTGGCAGTTGGTATTCATCCGTTCCGAGACTTGAAGCAAACCACTCCTTAAGGAAGATATCGTGTTGTCTTTAGAAGAGGATAATGAGAACATAATTGGAGTGTCATCTGCATAGGAGTATAGGGTGAGCCCTGCGTCCTCAACGATGGTAGCAAGGGGACGCACATAGATATTAAAAAGTAATGGACTCAAAGTAGAGCCCTGTGGAACTCCATATGCAGATGCACGGGAAGTGGAAGAGAAGCCTGAAGAAAAGACCTGAAATGAGCGGTCCCTAAGAAAAGAGGTCAGCCATAACAAGGCTGAACCTTCCACACCTGCTGACTGAAGAGATTTCAACAGAATAGGGTGAGACACAGTATCGAACGCTGCGCTCAAATCTAATAAGATGAGCGCCATGGTCTCACCCTGATCTAGACAATGACGAAGTTTTTCCGTTACTCCTAAAAGGGTAGTTTCAGTGGAGTGGTGTGTTCTGAACCCCGATTGAGAAGGGTGCAGGTATCCAGACTTTTCAATATAAGCAGTTAGGTGAAAATTGACGTGTTTTTCCAGAATTTTGGAAAATACTGGTAGAAGTGAAATGGGGCGATAATTAGCCAAGACCGAGGGATCAGCATTGGGTTTTTTCAATAGAGGAACCACCATCGCGTGTTTCCAATCAGTTGGAACCTGGGACTCGCGTATCTAGGTGTTAAGGAGGCCTCTACAGAATCCCAATGCAACAGGGGAAAGTTGTTTTAAAATGTTAGCTGGTAGGGGATCCAAAGGGGAACCTGAATTCACCCTGGATAGACAGCATTTAAATGATTCCTCATCAAGGAGAGGCCACTGTGAAATTTTCGCTATGTCGGGAAGGGAATCCATGTACGTTGTGTCTAAACCAGACGAATTTGAATCCTGAGAAAAAGTGGGAATAAAATTACTATAAATGGTCTTCACTTTCTCAGTGAAAAAATGTGCGATGTTGTTACATTTGGTAGCATCCAGGGCAGGAGGTAAGGGGAGAATGTTTGCCCCGGCAAATTTTTTAACCATTGAGTACAAGACTTGAGGTTTGTTCAACGAATTAGTAATGGTCTTAGAAATATACATTGCTCTTGCTGCCTTACAAGCGGCATGATATTTATGAAGAGCTGTCTTGTAATCAACTTTACAGCTAGGAGCATATAGTTTTCGCCACTTTCTTTCTAGAGCTTTACATTTAGATTTCAAAATCTTCAGGTCTTCATTAAACCAAGGAACTGGGGTTCGGGGGGGAGGAGCAAGTTTTTAACGAGGAAGGCAGGCATAGGTTAATAGAGGAAGTTAACCAGTCCGAAATTGCCTTATTTAAAAAGGTAAGTGGAAGTGTCGGATCTGGAGGATTCCGTTCAAGTAGACCGTTTAATGAGTCTAGATTTAGCTTGTTGCAGGGTCTCTTGCTCCTAGAGTCAGATATTGACAGACAAGGGGGGATCGAGAGCCATACGTTGGAAGTGGACCACAAAATGATCAGACCAACTTAAAGGCAGGGCAGGACAGTTACAGACAAAAGAAAAGTTAGAAAAAATAGGGTCTAGTAAATGCCCTGCCTGATGTGTAGATCCGCTATTGTGGAGAGACAAGCCGAGGGCTTCCAAGTCAGCTAAAAGAATAGTTATCCAAACTCGTTGGGTCTTCCAAATGAAGATTGAAATCGCCCAAAATCAAAAAATTAGCTGCTTGTAGAATGAAAGGGGCAATGAAATCTGGCAGAGAGGATGACCAATGTCTTGCATAACCAGGGGGGCGATAAATGAGTAGTCCAGTTGCGAAGATATAGCAAGTTTGAATAAGGCAGACTCACAACCTGGCTCAAATTTGCAAGAATAATCAGATTTAAAGATAATCCCTATCCCGCCACCTCTTCCCGTACTCCTATCGCTCCTGACAAGGACATAATCGGGAGGAAGGGCCTCAACAATATCCGGCCCAGAGCCTTCATGAAGCCAAGTTTCAGTGACAAACAAGGCATCAGGCTTTTTCGATTGTAGAAAATCATAAATATGAGCCTTGTTTTTCGGGAGAGAGCGACAGTTTACACTCCAGAAGTGAAAAACATTGTCTGCTTCTGGAAGTGACTTGTTCCTTGGGATGGATAGAGCGGAGGCATTTAAAGTAGGCTTCTGGCGTTTTTTAAGGCCGCAGCCCAAAGCAAAATGGCAATTAACGCACACAAATCTTTGTGGTAGATGTTTAGCTACGTTACAAAAAGGAGAGGCCAGAACTTGCAAAGACCACAGATCGGCGGCAGAATATTTTATAATATTAGACATTGAAACGGCAAGCAGACAAGCATTACCCGGCACTGGGCACGGCAGGGCGCTAACGGGCGTGCCTCTGCCGCGCCTTCAGCGCGTCCGCTGCGCGCTTGCATCAGGCAGAACAAATAGAAGCCGGGGCGAGCTGATAGGCTCGTGAGTTACGTGACCCAGTAGGAGTCCGCAACTATATGCGGATGATAAGTTGCTCTACCTCAGAGGCAAGCAGGAGAAGTTGCATGGAGCTTTTGAGGGACTGAATTGATTAGGTCAATTGCCCGCTTTAAGAATAAGCAGGAACAAATCTAGTGTCATACCAGTTCGCATTCCTAGGTAGGGGGTTGAACCCCCAGAGAAGGAACACTATTTTCTGTGAGAACTGTATACTATTAAGTATCTGCATCTACAGGACAGTAGTCAATTGCTAAAGGGCAATGTTCAGGCAATCCATCGGCAAAGAGCCACTGCATCAAATTCTGACAGATACTCCCACTATCCGCTATGGAGAATATAGCTCTCTCTAAAATGGTATTCCTACTGCCTCGAGTTTAGAGCACTCTCAACACCAGCAACACTCTAAATCTCCAAATTTTCTCATCTCAAATGTATGTTTTTCTATCAAAGTCTTTAAGTGATGCCATGTTAGATATATATATATATATATACACATCTATATATATCTATATATATATCTCACTGAACTAATCCTTTGCTTAAAGACTTTGCTGTAGAAATGGCAAAAGACTTTGTCCCTTTCTATCTTTCGTGGATGGCACTGTGCTAATCCTACGCTTTTTGATGAAAAGTATACATTTGAGGCGAGCAAATTTAGAGTGTCGCTGGTGTTGAGAGTGCTCTATACTGGAGCTGCTTTCCACCTAAACTTGAGAACTGCCCAGTAAGTGAGTAAGTGAATCAGTGAGTGAGCGAGTATATATTCTTTTTATTTTTGGGGGCAATCATACCAAGTTCTGGAAAGTCACTTAAAGAGATGCATTCATTGCTGTCACGACTGGATTTGGGAGCCTAAGAGACATAGGACAGAAGTGACAAAACTTCGACTTCCCGTAGATAAAGGTGGTTTCACCGTCCTAGATTGAGAACTGTAATACCTGGCAGCGCAGCTACAACAGGCAGCCGGGGTGAGACATTGTCACTGGGGAACATCAATGGGCTGGTCACCAGAACTACCGGATGATGATCTCCTGCATCTGTCCAGTAAAATTCACTCCTGGAGAGAGAGGATCCTAATGGGACACTTAGATATGCATGGACATGAGCATTACAAAAGACATGCACGCATGTGACCATACACAGCGGACATTTGACAGCATTACTGGTACTACCTCATGTAGGGTTGCATGATTAGATAGAGAAAAGGATGGTTTGAGGACGGAGGGATTAGAGGATTCCAGGAGATCATGGGGGAGCATAGGATTTTCCCATTGCGTTTCTTACTACACGACGAAATAGTGACAACAATGTGCAATTAGTGGCAGAAGGGTCCGACGGATTCCCCCACTGCACTTGTGTCTCCATTCCATTGGTAAACTGGATGGCAAATATAGAGTGATTACGTTGTTACATAAAACATTGATAGCCCAATCCAAATGTGATCTGACTGGACTACTCGAGCACTGGACTGGGGACATTGGATCACCCCTTAAGTCAAAGTGGTCTACAAAACTACACAATACTCCCAAGAATCTCTAGGAACTCTAGGTTAAAACACAATTTTACTACTTACACAGTTTATATCACCCCAATGAAAGAATACATTTAAGGTTTCCTAATGTACAGGCTGGGTACCAGAGATGTCAATTGGCGGGGACATATTTCTATCATCTGGTGTGGACCTGCCCCTTATTAATAAGCGACTGGAATACAGTGGTGAAAATTATTAATAGGACTACAGACCGAAAACTCACAGCAACCCCACACTCTTGTTTACTAGGGTTGTACACACGAAGCAAGGCGAGTACCGTCATACTCCGATTTGTATACCTAGTATTTATTCTGGCTGGGTGGCAACTGGCAGTGAGCTGGAAGGATCCCAAGGGACAAAGCTTGTGAAAGTGGAGAAAAGAACTACATAAGTGGGTGGAGTGCAAGGTTATAACATTGAGGAAGGAGGTGAGACAAGGCCTGCGTAAGCATGAATCTCCAAAGATACCTGCATTTATATGTGAAGCCTGTCCGTTTTTGGTTTATGTGGGGCGGTAATGATGGGAACGACACGTTGGAAGCAGCCACTGAGTTTGTATCATCTTTATTTGTGTCTACTTATATGCTAAAGGGTCATACAGAAGAGACCAGACACTGCCCGCTTACGGGGATCAAGTGTATTGGCTAATTCTGCACATTATCAATCTTTTACTTACTCTCCAACACAATGGTTCTTACTGTTTTGTTGTATTTGGGGACTGCTAATATAAGGGGAAGAGCCAGAGCTATCAAGATGGGATGATTTTGCTGTTGCTCAAGGCGGAATGCCAGTCCAACAGGCAATACAATGTATCTTAAGAAACCCAATTTCCATTAGTTGCTTTGACCCAATGTTTAGCTAAACCTGTTCTAATGGAGACACTGTATTAGATAAAGAGGGTTCAATAGGTGTTATAGGGCAGAACGAGGGTCACTGTGATTATTTGCAAACCAAAAAGCCTATTAAAATAAGTTTTAAAATGTGTGAATGAAATAAATGAATAACATCCATTGTGTTGATTTTACACGAAATCATTGGCAATGCATACAACTAACATTAACGCAAGACAAAATATTTGTTCTGTATTATTCATAGTCCTCGCAGTTCACATCTGACAACCAGGTAGCTAGGGTACAGGCTTTAAGCACAAGATAATGGGATCCAAGCTATACCTCACTGATGAGGCCTAATAAGGCCGAAACCGGGCTTGGGCTGCTGGTGTTCCCTTCTTGAATGAATCTTGCTTGGCAGTTCGGGTTCCATTGTGGAGCAGAGTCAGAACTGATTTGCATAAGACGGGCCTCTGTCTAAACCGGCAAAGTGGGTGAAAAACAATGGGTTGGAATGGTATCCAGAGCGACTGCCAGTGGTTTAGACGATTTTCAAGCATCCCTCCCCATCACCGTTTGTGTTTTTGAAGATATAGACTTCACACACTTTCAGTGAAAAACTGGACACTTCATCTAGAACTGGAGGCAAATTGACCATGTAGAGATTGAACAATTAAAAAAAAAGCTTAAAACACTGACATAACCCCTTGTCATACAAATTATGCGACACAGATTTCCCCTTCTGAGAGTATTATTCTAAACCACGTTAGCACGTAATTAGGCTGAGGGGAAGGATCTAGAACTCATGAATGCAATTACTCAAAAGCAGAGATCCATCTACTCTGTAAAAGACTGTTGTAAAATGAACATAGATTTTACTCCACATTGCGTCTAGATTTAGTCCTCCAAAATAAGGGAGTTATATTGAGTATGTTGCAAAACCATGTTAACAAATTGTATACAAATTTTTCCATTGCTCCATTGTCGAAGACAGCAGGAGGAGTTTTGCAAAAACCTTACCTTCGTGTCGATTAAAAGATAGATCGGTACATTTTTTGGGATGTTTCTGGATTAAGTGGCGCAGAGAACACTTTCTCGATTGTGGGATTTATCAGGAATTATCAGGTTATAAATAATGGGTCAGAGAGCTGACTTATTGGAGGCAGTAGCAAACAAGCAGCATATGAAGCTCACTTGCAGAGACTAAAAAGCTGTAGAGGACTTGCCTACTTGAGGCAAAATGCTTGCCAAAATCATGGACCTGTCCAATACCAAACCTCCTTGAGCTGATGCTGCTGTACGATTGTGATAATGTAATGATGACGCTGTTAGCCTGATGTATGACCTAGGCTTGGCAACAGAGAACTGCATGCTGAATAGTATTTATACCATAGGGTTGTATTGTATTCATGATGGCTCGACTGTTTGTGATTTGCATCATACTGTATATGTTTGAAAACTCAATGAAAAGATTTTAAAAAATAAGTACATCTGGGTCTGTGCAACACATGTAGGTAGTATAATTGCTTTTTTACATGTCTTCTTTACCAAAGAATATCAATCTCATTATTTCTTTCTTCGTTTTTCAAACAACTAAACTATGAATACGATTTTTGTAAGTGCAGATTTCTATCACATTGTTTCTTGAGAATAGATAATTTTTAACTGTGCTTACTCAGCAGTTTTTTCCATCATTCTTTCCCTAATCAAAATGGGTGGTACTGCTTGATTTTTTTATTAAAACAAATAAAATAAAACAATTACAGTAGTATTTTAGTTTGTCGCTGAGTTGCATTGCCATTATGCACTCAAACTGGACACTACAAGGGCACAGGTAGTTTTTGGTTCATAAAAAGGCTGAAAGAGTGCAATAATATTATTAAAAAATATCAGTCACAAAACGTCCATCTACAATTCAGTGACCACAACCTACAAATGTTAGTTAACCTATTTTGCTATGATCGTTGCAAACAAAGGTAGGTTTGTTTCCTACGCAATCTAGTTTATATTATCCAAACGGCAGGCATCCTAAAATAACTTGAGAAATGTCTACAAGCCAGGCAGGTCTCAGACATTGTACAACATTAGATGATCACGAGCTCCCTTTAATTCTTAAAGTTTAAGATGCTTGTGGCACAGTGCAAAAAGGAGCGGAACCAATGGGCTTTTGGATTGACTAAAGAGAAGAAAGGGAACAGTGCACTTTTGTTCTTGCATCCAATCTACCACACACCTCAAAATACAATGGAGGTACTACAGGTAAGGAACATTCCTCTTCTCTCAACACCATGCAACAATCCACTACAAACTAATGGGAGTAGGGAGGTAGATGAGATCCTAAAATGAGCTAAAGAAAAACACATTGGGCCACATTAAATCTAAGATGCACAGTACCACCTAGCGAAACTAAGCACATTATCAATAGAATATTTTTCAATATACATGCATGTGACCCATAACTGTAGATCTCAGCTTGGCTACATCTACTTTGCAGCAGTAAAGACAAATTTCTTTGGAGTGGGCCACTACTACTATGTGATGAAAATGTACCCTAGAGAATGCAATCAAACAGAAAACAGGTCAGACCCTACTCACCTAACATTACCACCATACATCACAAAGACAGATGTATAAACTCCTTATTTCTATAAAAAGACAATCTGAGTACAAGTCACATATAACTAGTTCAAATGTCCCTTTGTCCAAGAAAGCATCACAAGGATTCAGAAAAAAACAGAAAAAAAAAAATCTACTGGTTGATAAGGAAATGTTAAAGATGCACTAGAGTGAGTGAAGAGAGAACTACTTTGGCACCAAAGCAGACAGAACCGGAGGATGAATAAGGGCTGATCGGAAGGCGGGAAATCCAACACTGTCAAAACAAGGTTCAGATCCCACTGAGGATGTGACTCTCTAATTGATAAAAACAAGCATTTGCAATGCAATAGGCCTCGCATTTGCGAGTTTAAGCTATTGGCATTGTAAATGACGATGCCTTTTATCTGTTTTGCTAATTAACACATAAATAAAAGGCATTTTCATTTAAAATGCCAATAGCTCAAACTCTTGTAACAGTGAGACCTATTCAAAGAAGCAGGAGCCATTGTCCTGGCTGCTCGGAAAGTGAAAGCGTGCATGGCATGCTGAATGTTGCAGGAAAGCACGCCGTGCCTGCACTATGAGAAACTTGTTAAAGAATACAGTGCTTACAGACTATAAAAAGACGTACCACGTAACAACCAAAGTAAATGGGCCAGTCCTCATAGGAGGTTACAATAGAAGACAAGGCGGTACTAAGGAGGGTCTACCAATCCTGTTAACGAATCAGAAGCCAGCATTTACGAAGGACAATGACACAAGCCAATGACAAAAATGGCCAGGGAGTGGGCGGGGCTTCTATTCCATACTCCAATACAGCATGCCGCAGAGCAGCGCATGCTTTGCCCAGGCTCGACCTAAAAAGCATGAAAGGACTACAACAATGAGAGCAGAGATAGTGAGGGAGGACTTGCTCCTCACTACCAACTCTGAAATGCTAGAGAGGTCTACAATAATGAGAGCATGGAAAATTAGATAGGACTTGACCCCATTACAAAGCAGGGAAAGGTGAAAGGAGTCCAGTCCATTTATCAGCAATGGGAGCATGAAAAGAGACAGGACTTTCCAGAGACTCACAATTATGAAAAGTGAAGAAAGACTCCAGGGGATTACCAAAGAGTCTTCCAGGCACTGTTATAGATAGTGTTTTGCTCCATCACAGGACACTGATCCTTAACCTGTGCATTTACCTATAATACACAGAAATACACTGTACATCACCCCATCTCTGTAGGGACTAGAGTAAAAAGAACAGCACCATGACACTCCCCTACGACACTGCACTTGAGAGATGCGGCCCCAACTCATGGAGCCTAAAATATCCCAAAACGCTCCAAAATAATGCAATTTAAAAGTTCAAACAAAACCTAGGCATACAAGTTCTGGAGAAACTAATAGCTGATGCCTAATACAACGCGAGCAACAGTAACACAAACTTACTTAATTTTCTACACAAAACGCCCTACACAATGGAGAAACATCTCCCTTCCACACCTACAAGTTACAAAACAAGCATTGAAAATGCAATACGTCTCGCCTGTGATTAAGTTAAAGCCATTTGCTTTGCCTATGGTATAGCAAAGCAAATGGCTTTAACTTAATCAAAGGCGAGACCTATTGCATTCTCAATGCTCGTTTATTTTGAAATCTGGGAGCCTTCCAGTGACCACACTTAGATTTGCTCAGACCTGATAATCTCCAAAGCCCAAAATTATGGTCAATTGCCTCTGTCCAGCCTGGCTCAGCTCCACTCTGCTTAGGTCTTAAGGCTTGGGGGGCTGACTTCTCTCCCACTGGCCCCTTAGATTGTTTCTGTGGCTCAAAGCGCCACGAAACCGGAAACAATTAGACCAATCAGCACAAAGTCAATCACAATTAAAAATAAAAAATAAAAAGGGAACGAGAGCCAGGACTCCTATGGTCGGCCTCCCCACACAGTCAATAAGCAGCCCTCCCTTGCGGCTGCCAGCACTCCAGTTATCGCAGTGAAATAAATACGGCAGGCTCACCTTTTCAATTGAACTCGCCGCCGCTAAGCACCTTCCTTTCCATTTCCCTCGCGCTCAGCCATCAGTCCCATGCCGCCTTCTGCACTCCGCACACCCGCAAAACCAGCCAAGAAGGCTGCAGCCGAAAGAACTCCAATTTGATGCACAAAGAAAGCTGGCTCCCAATATTAACGCTTCTTAGTATGTGCTGTCGCTACACTGATTCCCCCGGCCGCGGCGTCCTTAAGCCGTACGTGGATCTGACGGTTGGGCGGAGGAGCTCTAGTCACTAGCGGCTGCTCGCGATCATCCCGCCTCGAGATTACAAGATTTCTTGTATCCTAGCCGCAAACTTCCACCTCAAAAAATTAGGGTTTTCATTGCTCTGCCCAGACTTCACTCTGCAGCAGACTTAGTTTAGCTAATCCTACATTTAATTCTCTTCAGAATCTACGATCAGTGGCCTTTCGGAAATATGCTTTTAGAGGGATCGAGGCGGTTTTGATGGCGAAGAGGTAGTCTCCCGTTTATAATTACTGAATGGTTGCTAGATTCTGTTTAATGTACTAAAACGTTCATCTGTGGCTTCGAAGCATTTTAACTTGCACGGGTCATTTAAAAATGGAGCATATATGTTAAAATTAATTTTGGAAGTGGCTGCGGAAGTCACAATTGAGCTCTGTCGATTGATGAGAAGTGAATACCAAGGCAGCAGGATAAAAAGATGACATGAAAGTATACGATCACGATGAAAAACTGGTTGTTTCAAACAGCTCTGCAACCTATTTATTCTGATTGCATATGTGAGGAAAAAGTCTGACAGATACAGATGCCATGGATTTTTGTGAACTCAGGAAGCGAGTGGTTTGACGCAATAGGGAATAGACCGTGAGCTCGAAATAATTTATAGAAGACCTGCGCGCCTATTCTGGTGGAACAGACATTTAATGTCTTTGAAGCCGCAGAAAAAAGCTTTCTTGTCTTTATGGGGTCATGTGTTTGAAACACATGGCCCCATAAAGATAAGAAAGCTTTCACGGCAGAAGGAAGGCAGGCGAGCCTGTCCAAATGGGACGGCTCAAAAAGCCGAACAAATACATCATTAACAGCTCTGTTCCAATGGCTGGCCACAGTTTAACATAAACGGTGACGCCAGCCAATGGAAAAGAGGGGCGGGGCTTAAAGCCCTTTACCGAAAAGACCTCAAAACATTAACTCTCGCCAGCGAGACAGCGCATGTGCGCAACCTACGCTAGCCGAGACCTAAACAATCAAAATTCCCCTATGAACCTGAGCTCACTACTGCGTCCTCCCAAAGCTTTAGAGGAGAGATCTCCATATCCATCTTCAGGATGGGTAAAATACTAATTTAAGCGACAGACCATCACCTCAACATCTGCGACAGAAACTTCTCATTGTTCACTTTATTGTCACAAGATGGCCACAACCCCCTCCCTTGTACTTCAAACTGTCAACTGTGAATCTATTCACCTCCTGGACTCAATTGCCACACAATCCGTCATTGCAGTACCAGTGATGGATCATATTTTTGGGGGCGATTAACATACTTTTTAATTTTAGATTAACATTCACGCTGGCTATCTATGCTCAGTTTTAATACAAATTCCTCAAGAGGAATAAATAAGGTCTGCGAGACTCTTCCTTTCTGCAGATTTAATCATCAGACTTTTTTCTAAGCGATGGGGCAAAGTAGTGTGGTAGAAATGCACACTAAATGGATGCACATGAAAATATGTGAAAAGCGGCTGATGTGCTGCAGAGATTTAAATACATTCAGTCTACTAAATGGGTTTAACTTTGTATATAGTGTGGTGTTTTACATCTTTGATTAGTGATGGGTTCCAGATGATGGTGTGCTCCGTGGGCCGGTGCGTTCCATTCTGAAATGGAGAACTCATTGAGCTCTGTGGAATGTAACTCTGCCCGGTGCGGTCTAGGGCCATCAACCACGCTATTTACCAATTTCATTGAAAGGTCGGTGTCAGCCACTAATTACACCATGATATCCAAAAGCAGAATATTTTGTTAAGGCTAACAAATGTGTGGACCTTTTCAGGGTGTAAAATATTCCCAGTAACCTACAGTTGTGAGCCTGTAATGATTGGTCATTTCTCTTCAAACCTTCAAACTCTTTCGCAAACTTAGAAAGGGGGAGAGGGAAATGATGGACATAGTGGGAGAAAGCTAAGCGTGATTACGGTAAAAAGTACGTTATTTAAGCGCATCCAGGAGAAATGTGTCAGGTACACAACTGCAGTAGTTAATCATGTTGTTGAACTGGCATTTGTGAAATTATTTTCATAGTATGCACTATTGCTACTCGGATTTGTTAATTCATGAACCTGCAAGTGTGAAATATCTACTGGCAACCCTATTTGCATGCACTATAATCCCTCTAAAGTTAAGCCAGCTCAGTGTTGATAAAGATAAAATTATATTCAGAAAAATGAGGGATGCTATCAGTATTTGGAATGGGGGATAGGGTTCACAGTGGTGAGATATTCCAAATGGAGAGAGGAAAATCATTTCACAGATGGAACGGTTTGTTAATTACTCGTTGGTATATTGTTGGGGCGCGTCATACCAGTGATAGCAAATGCTACCATTAGCCGATGTAATGGTAATCAATCTATCAAAGATGAAATGGGTTGCGGATTTCCCCTCAGCTCACATCTGTTGTAGATATGGAACAAAAGTGATTAGCCTCCCTGCTAACTCTGCTTGACCTTGTCAGAGTGCGAGTACGCACTATATAAAACAAGCACTGTGAATCTGCGAAAGGAAAGGAGTCAATCAATCAGAGTGCGAGAACGCTAGGACGACGAGGGAAGGGAGGGAAAGTGAAAGCACGCCATGCACGCGCTGTGTTTAAACGCCAGCCCTACGCGGGGACAGGAGATGTGCACGCATACGGAGTGCACATCTCTGTCCGTACGCATGGACTTCTCCAGAGAAACCGACGCCAATAGGTCTCGCCAAGGCGGGCAGCACATGCGCTGCGTCGCTAGGCGAGACCTAAAAAAACAAGTGAGGAATTTGTCAAGCCAAAATACTAGCTCAATTACTCCTTATAAGTTTTTACAGAAGGTCCAATTTCTTTTCTTTGGAATGTACAGTGTGCAACCTTTTGGTTACTTCAGAGCACAAGACAGGAGCACTAAGTGGCCTTACGAAAGTGAGCTAGGAAGAGAAGGAGGGATACTTGGCTGAACAAATCCAGAAAGGCCATTTAGACCGACTGAATAGTTAAGTTTTCAGGAATTTCCAGAAGCATACGTTTTTTGGTCCAGATCTCAGAAAGATGCTGAAAGTTATCCATATTCTCTGTACTTGTATTCCCAGTGATCTAATCTCAATGTTCATTCATTCAGACTACAGCTGCTGGAGCAGCAATGAGCACAGGTAAGTTTAGCTAATATTTTGAGCCCTATCCTCAGTAAGCTTTATGAACAGTGCAAAGAACCTCAACCTTAATTAATATGGGTGTCCCTTGGAAACCAGTACAACAGAAAAGAGAAACTGTTGATATGTTAATCTCTGCAGAGACTTGGAGACAATGCTACAGTCCCGATTTCTGGATTGCAATTGGAGTAATTTCTGTTTGCCTCTGAAACAAAGACTGGGAGCTGATACAAGAAACTTATTGGCAGTTTAAGAAAACACGGCCTTAAAAATAACAAGCATTTGCAATGCAATAGGTCTCGCCTTTGCGGGAGTTTAAGCTATTGGCACTGTAAATGACAATGTCTTATTTATATGTTTTAATAAATAAATGGCATTGTGATGTACAATGCCAACAGCTCAAACTCTTATAAATGGGAGACCTATTGAAAGAAGCGGCCGCTATTATCCCGGGCTTCCTAGAAAATGAATGCGCGCATAACGCACTGAACGTTGCAGGAAAACATGTTGTGCCTGCAGTAGGAGAAACTATTTAAATAAAATAGTGCTTATAGACCAAAAAAAAGACGCACTGTGTAACCACGAAAGTAAAAGGATGAGGCGGGAGCCCGCCCCGCGTTTCGCCGCCGCAGCCCGAACTGTTCTGGAAGCCTTCTCCGGGCCGCTCTCAGTGCGACCCGGAAGTCAGGCAACCTTGCCAGGGACATGGGCAGGGCATGGAGCGCGCGGCCGGAAGTGTCCGGGGCTCCCGTGAGCTGAGGGAGCACCGCTTGTTGCAGCCCGCGTGTAGGAGAATCGAGGCGGGAGCCCACCCCACACTGGCAAGCAGTAGAGGAAGTCCAGTGGAAGCCCACTCCGCCTTCGTGAATGCCGCATGGTGCGGCCGGTGCAGGATTTCAGGCGGGGCTCCTGTGAGCAAGACGGAGCCCCACGTGTTGATGCTCCACAAAGAGTGACCCAGTGAAGAGGCGAGTCCCCCATGCCGTCGAGGAGACCGGCCGGGGAGCAGCGCAGAATCCCCACAAGAGCCGGTGAGTGGGGTAGAACGGGAGCCTGCAGGTGGTGAAATACCGGCTGATAATGCATGCAAGCGCCGCGCCTGGACAGGAGATGTGCACGCATATGGTGCGAGCAGGCGTTGTGATAACGCCGCGAGCCGTACGCGTGCACATCTCCTGTCTGTTAAGCTTCAGCACAGACCGTGGCTGTGCACTCGTACGGCTTGCAGTGTTATTACAACTCCTGCTCGCACCATAGGCGTGCACATCTTCTGCCCAGGCCGTTCCGTACGCGTGCACATGTCCTGTCCCCCTTACGACCCAAGTCGACAACAACAGATCTCACCCATAGCGAGCAACGCTTTGCGTTGCATCGCTAGGCGAAACCTAAAAAGAAAACTATGGCACTGTAAATAATCTGCTACAGACTTTAGCCTCTTTCAGAAGACTCAGTCGAAGACCCAGATATGGCATGCCGAGCTGAGAGCACCAGAATAAATGCATAGGTGGGAATGAGTATCCATTCTAACAAGTACAAGCGCAAAAGTTTCGCCTGGTGGTACAATCTCTAGTTTTGCCCCATACCAATTCAGTGGGTGCTACACTAAAGGTGTGCCCAAACCAACACTGTCGATTCACTATGATCCTGTGCTCAGAGGCAAGATAACTGTTAGAAACAACATTTGATGACAAAACCCACTCCACAGAGATCCAAAATGTTCCCTCTTGACGCCAGAATATGTGTTTGGCCTGCATACCTTTCAAATTCATCGACGAAATACAAACTCATTATCTACGCTCCACCAACACGTGAAACCCTTCCTCTTCAAACAATGTTAAGACTTGGAATATTCCGACAAGAAGATCAAGTATTGTTTCTGTTATCCTCCTACTCACTTCATATGCTTCCTTTCAGAGACAATTCATCCACCGAATGTATCCGCCCAACTAATTTCACCTAGCTAGAAATGTCTTATAAGATATGAACATGAATTGCCCCATCTTTTTTTCCTCCGCTTACTTTCTTACTAACTAAAATATGATGAAAGCCATTCACTGTCCTTTTTCCATGGGCAAAGCACAAGTTATAGTTAGCTCTGTGAACTAAGAGTGTGAATTTCAGTGCTTTTTTGGTGTTTTAAAACGGTAGATGTTCAAATAACACACAAAAACTAACTAGAACATCACTTTAACCTTTTCGTTTTTTCAGTAATATATAGTAGAGAGAAAAAAAAACAAAGGTTATACGGTGGTTGTTACAAATTGGGTTTCTGGCTGGAAGATGTATGTACCTGTCCAAGAAATAACTACAATCCTAGTCAGGGTAAATCAGTAACAATTTAAATTAACCTGTGCTCACCCTCTGGAAGATTGGCACAGAGCAGTCAGGCTTAAAGAGGCAATGTGTAAAGTATTTGTGTACACAACACACAGTAACACAGTGAAAACCACACAAAAAGATCCCACACCAGTTTAGAAAACTAGCCAATATTCTGTACGAGTAAAACAAGACCAAATCAACAAAAATTCAATAATCAAAAGTCAAGTTATTAAATGTCAAAGAATAAATAATTCTGTAGTACTTAGAAGCAGATAGACCCAAACAGGGCTATCTGGTCAAGCTTGGCCTGGCAAATTCTAAAGTTCAGGCCGACAGCAATGGAGCGCGGGTCGGATGCAGGGACCCGACTTTTCCCGCTGTACAGTACCTTGGATGAGTCTACATCGAGAACAATGCATGGAGCAAAGGAGGCGATGCCTATCTCGCAGATGGGGAGATGTGTCTGTTCTGAGCTGCACAAAGTTGAGGATGCATCGAGAGTCAAGAGGCAATGAAAACCAGGGCGATGCATTGTCATCGAACAATTGGGCTGTAGGCAGTTAGGGCAGCACAAAGCAATGTGTTGGCGCCAAGCCATGTAAAGTAGAAAACAGAGGACGATGTGTTGCGCAGTCGGTGATGCGTCGGTATCAAAGTAAATGTGCTGGTTCCGATCAAGAAACGTCGATGTGTGGGTTTTCTGGGTGGCAGCAGTGAAAACTCACTTCCAAGGGCTCAGTTGTGAATTGGCACAGCAGACAGAGTACAGGTGCTGGTGGCAGGGTGAAGTCTTCGATTTCCCAGAGACTCCAGAAACAGGAAGCAAGCCAACAAGCCCCTGGAGAAACTTTGGTTCTGACATGTAGAGATACATGTCCATTCCTTCTCACTCCCAGGCAAGAAGAAGCAGGCAAACACAGCAAAGCAATTCAGCAAAGGGGCAGTCCCTCCTGGTGACACAGCAGTCCTTCTTCTTGGTACAATGTCCGCAGTTCCAGAAGCGTTCTGATTTGGTGGTGCGATAGGTCCAGTCCTTATACCCAGTTAGGCCTTTGAAGTAGGAAGAATTCAAAGAGATGCCATTGAAGTGCACAGAACCCTGCCCAGGCTCCAGATACACTACAGGGGGGTATGTAATCCTTTGAGTAGGGGCAAGGTACAGCCCTTTCAGGTGTGTCAGCTACCCCCTCTCATCCTGCTAGGATGGTCCATCAGCATGCAGATGGCCACTCAGTCATCCCTACCCTTCCATTGTGTGTGGCTGTCAAGAGGGAATGCAGGAAGCCAACTGTCACCCACCCCAGACGTGTATTCCAGAGACAAGCAGAAGGCACCAAATGGTTACAGTAACAAAATGCCAACTTTCAAAAAGTGGCATTTTCAGAATGGCTCATTAAAAACCAACTTCACCATAAGTTGTGTTTTCAAAATTGTGATTCCAGAGACACCAAATGTGGGTGCTCCACCTTTTCTCAATTGGAAATTACACTTATCAAATGCAATAAGGCAATCCCAATGTTATCTTATGGGAGATGGGCCGTGCAGCAGTGAAAAATTGATGTAGGAATATTTCACTACCAGGACATGTGAACCTTAATACTGCATGTTCTACTTTTTAAATACACTGCACCCTGCCAGTGGGCTGTCTAGGGCCTACCTTAGGGGTGACCTATATGTAATCCGAGTCCAGTAATAAGGCCGCAAACTTTCTCTTCATGTTGCAGCCAGCTAATCGCGCGAGCTGACTGACACGAGGGAAAAAAACCTAAACCAATCAAAATGCTTGATTTCACCCCACCCCTCGTACTGCCAGACTTCCAAGGGGCTAGATATCGCTATTTTCTATGCTTAATTTCTCAAAAACTACTGAACAGATTACCACCAAATCATAACAAGCATTGGCATAGCCTATAGGTCTCGCTTTTGGGACCTTCTAAGTATTTAGTTATGCAGCACAATATCCTTGGTGCAACCACATCAACTGTTGCGTGGCTAAACACTTATAAGGTCCCAAAGGTGAGACCAATTGGCTATGCCAATGCTTGGTGGGGTTGTGTGTGTGCGCGTGGTTGTGTGCGCGCGTGGTGGTTTGTGTGCGCGCGTGGTGGTTTGTGTGCGCGCGTGGTGGTTTGTGTGCGCGCGTGGTGGTTTGTGTGCCCGCGTGGTGGTTTGTGTGCCCGCGTGGTGGTTTGTGTGCCCGCGTGGTGGTTTGTGTGCCCGCGTGGTGGTTTGTGTGCCCGCGTGGTGGTTTGTGTGCCCGCGTGGTGGTTTGTGTGCCCGCGTGGTGGTTTGTGTGCCCGCGTGGTGGTTTGTGTGCGCGCGTGGTGGTTTGTGTGCGCGCGTGGTGGTTTGTGTGCGCGCGTGTGTGGGTGTGTATGTGGTTGGGTGTGTGTGTGGTTGGGTGTGTGGTTGGGTGTGTGTGGTTGGGTGTGTGACAGTAATACTAAAAGCATCTCAAAATAAAGGAACACAAACATCGAGTTTGTTGAAAGAGAAAGCACATTGTAAGTCAAACGGGCGCAGCAAAGCATTAACACAACATGTTCTTTGAACGAGAACATCAAAGGGGCGCCGTGAAAGTGATCGCGGGCGCTTAATGAGCATGACTAGGTTTGCCAGCCTCTGCTCCTAAGCACGTGCACATGCACTGTAGCTCTAAGCTGGCCATAGTAGCATTTTTTGAGGCCTCACAAAAAGTCTCGCCAGACCAGCGCATGAGCTGGGTCAGGCGAGACCTAAAAAGCATTGGAAAAGCCAATATGACCCCAGTCCTCAGAAATCAGCAAAGCTCCCTCTGAAGCCTATGAGAGCTATTGGCTTTGCAAATATTTTACAGCCATGCTGCACAGCAGTGCAGATGCTTGCAGTGTGGCAAAAACAAATTTTTCAAAATGCGACATGATGCAGACAGGGCTAATGCCATTAGCAATGGATGAATCATAGGCCTTTTTTGTGATTACTTTTTGCCATGCTGCGCAGCAGTCCTCTGCTATACAGCATAGCTACAAACCATTGCCAAAGTCAGAAATGCCCATGCTGTACAGTATGACCAAAAGACAATGTCAGAGACAATAGTCTCAAAGGCAAGACCTATTGCTTTGCCAATGCTTTGCTAGGTCTCGACAACACCCTTGTGATTCTGAGCATAATCTCCACATGCGTCAAAGAAAAAAACATGCCATCTGGCAAAACATCCTAGGACATAGAAAGCGCCAGTGTCCATGTGTTAGTGAAAATACATTTGAAAGCAAACAACATCTGTTGTCACAATAAACCTCCATTTCAGAGGAGGTGTGTATGGATAAGTAAAATATACCCCAAGAGGTTAAACAAGGATGACAGAATAAAAACTAGAAGAAGAACCTCTGTCATAGGCAGCGAAACGTCAGCAATCAAGCTCAAGCAACCATTACATTGTCCATGCCCCAGCCTCAAGAAGAGGAAGTGAAGCCAGCACGTGCTCACCAATTAGAAGGTAGCAAATAAGAGTGACAACGAAGCCAACAAATGTTAAGCAATGGACGGGCTGCAAACCACTAGTTGTATACAATATCTCTTGCAAGCAAGAGCGCATACGCTGTGGTAGACGAGAACTAAAAAGCAGGCTCTCTGGGTAAATCTAGCTTCTGACAAATTTTGCACAAGTCATTTTTAGGTCGAGCCTAGCGCAGCGCGCATACGCAGCACTATGGGGAGGCTTCTTGTAATCACTCTTAACTTCTTCTTGTGGGTGTGACTCCTCCCACATATTGGATTGGCCTTTCTGTGTGGCTTTCAATAATGAAAGCACGCAAATTGCCAAAGGCGGGCGCATGTCTCACCTCTTTGGTTACTGGTCACTCCCATGGCGTTTTGCTGTCCGGTGCGAGCAGGGGCGCTCTGGGTGTCAGCTGCATTCCTTGCATCCCAAGGCGTTTTGCCTGCCGAAGCGAGCAGTGCCTCCTTGTTTATCTTTCCATTCCTGCCTCGTGCCTTCCTTCTTCCCTCCCCACCTCCCTTCCCACCCTCCTCTTCACTCCACGCACCTCCAGCAGCCCCTCTCGTGTTTTTCAGCGCCTGCTTGAGGTGCCCCCCACCCCTCACCTCTCCGTGGGCACATTCAGGTTCTGTATTTTGTGTCTGAATGTTCACTTTGTCGAGTGATAAAACGTTCTTGTTTTCCAGTGCTGGGGACTTCTATTCTGTCTCATACTGTCAAGTGTTCCCTTGGTCTTTTGCCAAGAAGTCCTATTTTATTTTTAATTCAATTTAGTTTCGCACCCTCACTATGACTTGGTCACGCCGTGGCTCTGATCTGGCCAACAAGAGAGAGTTAATCAATAAATTGACCAGCGAGTTAATGATTGAATCAGTCACTGAGTGATGTCAGACAGACCAGAATGAGGGACTACGTGTCACTCTTTGGAATTTCTAAACGTCTGGTTCACACCGCTACGAGCTTTTACGGTCAGGCGAATAGAAAGAGAGAATTGGTCAGTTGGTTTGCTTGAGGTGCCCCCCCCACCACCACCACCCCTCCTTGGGCACATCGCTGTGTGTGTAATGAGAGGATGTTTCTACAGCGCGCAGCCTCGCGCTTCTCGGGAGGTGCTAGATGTGTAACAAGGGCGCAGTCGGCTCGGCTTTCGGCCATCCGAGCAACTCAGCGCCCTGATTAGGCACATCTGTTATAGGGCAAGCTACTGCTAACAGGTTGTGGGACCCAACTCACTGGATGGCGTAATAAACGCTCTTCTAGCGAGTGCACTCCGTACCGTTTCAAAGTCTCTTTCCGGCTCTCCCGTGTCTCTCCACACTCTGTTCAATTTCATTCCCTCTGCCCTCCCCGTTCGTTTCTGTCCGACTCATTCTCCTATACATTGGTCGTCCCTCCTCTCCTATTCCTTCCTCTTTTTATCTCCTTTCTTCCGTGTCTGCCCATTTCCCCATTCCTTTATCTCAATCAATGGCTTACCTCTTTCTTTCCCTCCCTTCAATGCCCTCCCACTCTCTCGCCTCCCTCTCTCGTCCGATCTCTGACCCTGGCTTTCCTCCCCTCTCCGCCCCAAACAGTCTCTCCATGCTCTTATATTCATCCCTCTACTCGCTTCTTCTCACCATCTGCTTTTCCTTCGTCTCACTCTGTCATCCCTTTGCTTCTCCCTCCCCCCAGCTCATCTGTTGCCCTCTTCTTCCCCCATCACACTTTCCTGGTTTCCTTTTTTATACCCCTTTATGTTAAATTGCATCTCCTACCAAACTTCCAAACACCTCTGGCAAAACACTTATAAGGTCCCAGAGGCGAGACCTATTGACTATGCCAATGCTTGTTTCTGTATTGTTATCTAAAATCCCGACAGATTTTCCTACTGCATAGCAAAAACCTGTTTTGGTACCCCCCCCCCCCCCCCCCCAACCTTCTTTTTACTCAACCCCTGTTCGACTGATCACTCCAAAACTTTCTTCAAAGGAGAAAAGGTGGATGAACTTTTTGGGGAAAGCTTCATTAAGATTTGTGAAACACTGCCAAAGTTAGTAGGAAAATAAAATAAAAAAGCATTCTTCCGAAGGAAACTTTGACTTGCGTATAACTACTACTGATTATATATATATATATATATATATATATATATCTCCAAGTTGCCCAAAGGGTTGGGAGCACTCCAGGACCAACAATGCCCCATAGGCTCAGCAGCTTGCAAGTCACGGCCTGACGAGTTTCGCTATACAGCTTTCTCAAAGGCCGTTTCTGTCTGTCACTCGGCAATGCGCACCTCAATGGAAAACTAAGATGCTGCCTTCTGATAGGCCACAGGTTCCCACAGGATTGTGGTATCCGTAGTGAAGCACTAATTAACCCATAATGGGTGCCAAGTTATGAAAGTCACTGATGCCTGCCCTGTATGGGCCTTACGAGCTGAAATGTCATTATTCCGGCATTGTTCCTTCCGAAATGAGCTGGGGAGATTCCCAACTCATCGGCCCGCTTGAATTACAGCAGTGGTGCCTCCCACGCGGCAGGGCCCGCCGCGATATAAATTAAAGCTCCAAGTTGCCCAAACATACACACATATATACATACACACACACACACACACACACACACACACTGAAATTGTGACTTTGTAATTATGGATAGGTCAGAGTATCCAACTTAAGCGTCATTCGACAAATCTGCATGTAGAATAAACGTTCGACGTAGCACATTTAACGCAGATCCCTCAATGAAGTGAGAGAATCAAAAAAGTGTATTTTCCCATTTTTCTGCCATAGGCTTCTTTACTTTCCAATGCAGAAAGAAAAGCATGCACTAAACTTGGCATGAAAGTAGAACTTTACTCAAGGAAGTATCTCTTCTTGGTTTGTTGCAAATCTGTTGAGTGGTTTGAGAAACTAAAATGTTTCAGGTGGTTTTGTAAGAAGTAAAAAATTAGAGATATCTGAGCCGTTAGTTCACAGATGGTCAGCGAACCTTGGTTCAAAAACCATACATGCACTAAAGTAAAAACATTGAATCTAATTGGATGAGAAAGCTTTTTGACCCCACCAATCAACAGTTCCAGGTATGTGGACCTAAAGCTTCTCATTGGCAGGCAGTATCAAACAAAAACCTGTTGCTGCCACAAACATAAGACAGAGACTCTGTCCCCAGATTTGAAAAAAGAAAATGTACAGATGTTATAGAGGGGCAGGGGTAGCGACACCGGACATCCGGGTACAGGTTTGGTGCATCGATTCTTAGATTAAAATTTTAAAAAAGGTTCCACGGACTGCAAGTGTTCCCAAACTCAGAGGCAGGATCTGCTATTCGTTATGGCTTTAAAATAACCCTTTCAAAAGGGGGCCAGTCGCAGAGGGGAATGGTCAAAGGCCAGGTTCATTAGCCAAACCGCACTGCTCATGGATAACCTAAAAGCATTCATAGGTTAGCTGCACGTCCTTAACCTAACTGCTGGATGAGTTATATATATATATATTTTTTTAATTAAAGGCTCAGAAATACAAGGTTAAAGTGATTAAAGTTCGCTTTGGAAATATCTGACCACATTTAAAAAAAATAAAAAACACAATAAAGTGACAGTTGGCTCAGGAGTACATAATTCACAGAACATCCATGAAAACTTAACTCGCACACCAAACGCATTGTTTATGACCTCACAAAATAAAACGAAAAAATACACAATGGCACAAAATCAACACAACAGATACCAAGAAAATAAACAACATTTACAGTGTTGTCTCACTTGCAATATTTTTGTGGTAGGTAATCGACCTGTGACACTGCCATGAGCACCGCATTTGGTGTGCAAGTTATGGTTTACATGGCCCTTTGGCAAGTTACTGCTTTTGCAAATATCAGAGGTTTTTTCAGTTCCAATTTACAAAATAACTTTTTTTTAACTGGTTTTCTGTGAATTTCTGTTTGTTAAATATATATTATGATGTTATAACTAAAGGCAACCATAACTTTACTAATTTTGTTTTTTTAAATGTTGTATAATTCGCTCATTTACTGCATAATTTAACTTCTCTTGCTTCATAATCCTATTGAACCTCACAATGCTTTAACTCTGCAGAGGTTAGGTGGCTGTCATTATGATGACAAAATTGTGTTTCACAGGGAACTTTGAAATGTTGCCATCTTTCACAGTTCCCTGTGAAATATGTTTTTCTTTTCCTACCATATATATAAGAAAATGGAGGTCTCCCTTATGGGAAATACCAATGACAGCAATAGTCCTTCTAGTCGTGGACTTAAGCCATAGTTCTGGGTTGAAATTGTTTAAGACAAAGAACAGCCTGTGTGTGGACTTGCGGGACAGTTTGAGAGTACATTCCAGTTCTGTTGCTTTCTATTTTATTTATTTATTTTTTGGTCTGGGGCCGATTAAGAGTTTGGCGGTCCGAGGACCGCAATGCTGCCGGGAACACCGCTGCCGAGTAGCCGGTCCAACTGCCCAATTCTGAACATGGCAGGCAGTCCACTCAAGACCACCACGAGGATCCTGGATCCCGGTAGAGGGAAGGGGGGCAACTGGAGGCAGTACCAATACTGGCACCGCAATGCCAATTAGGATATCCGTAGACAGGTGGAAAGGGGCCCCCAACAGGGCCCCCGTTTTCCCATTGGGCATTGTGGCTGGGGGCACATGTGCCCCCCTACGCCTGCACTGTCGTGCACACCCTGTGTGCCATGCATGACATGGTGCCTGGCAACAGTGCGTGCATGACAGTTTAGGCGCTGCAGTGCAGCACTGCATTCAGGCTGACTCTTGTGAGCTGAAGCATGCTACTGCCTTAAGACCACCATTGGCCTGGCAGTTTACTCGTAATGTGGTGGTTGGGATGCCATCTGCTTGGTGCGTTCTCCTGACCACCTCAATGGCAGTCCGGCAGTCGGACCGCCAAACTCATAATCAGCTCCTTAGTCCTTAGAGCATTTTATAAGTGTTGTAAATGGGAAACGGGCGAACAGAGCAAAAAATATATTTAGACAGTTAATGCCCGGTCACTAAAATATTCAATTTCTCTATGGCATAACCCTATTACATAAAGTCTGCTATTTTGTGGATACTACATCACTGACTTTACATCATTTGCAAAAACAAGCATTGACAAAGCCAATAAGACTCGCCTATGAGAGAGCTTTTGGCAGGGATGTGGAATTCCTATAGCCCGACGCCCTGAACATATTGTTTGGGGTCAAGGGCAACAAGTTTCCATGTATATTTTGTCCTTGGGACAAGTAGGCCCAACCCCCTACATCACAAACCCTTTGACTGCCGGTTTATAGTCCCACATGATGCATCAGGGAAAGCATTGCCTGCAGTTAAGGTAATATTTGTTTCCATGTTTTAACGCTGTTCAGACTTGTATTTATGGTTCATAAATGCAAAACCTTTATTATTAGGGTGAGCGATCTAAGTACATGTTGTAAGCTCAGACTACTACTGACAGTGGTTAAAGTATAAAAATGGGTGCACACGCTTTCATTGTTTAGCACTACGAGGCTATGCATACTGCTCCCAGAATACTCTCCGATTAGATGCAAATATATGGAGACGCTTGAAAGCAAGATTGATTATTCTTAGCTTTCAAGATCAAATGTTCACAAAAAAGCAAAAACATTTAGCTAAACTACTGTAACATTTTAGGTAGCGTTTTTATTTCCCAAAAATATTCATAATGGAAAATCACTGTAACCAGTTTTAATAAGATTATGGGAAACAAAAATAAACAAGCATTGGTAAAGGCAATTGGTCTGAAATTGTTGATCAGTCTTTTGGTTTTATCAATGCGTGACTTGTTTTGGCATGTTTTTTGTAAAACCTTACTGGTGTGGCTGCTGCTGGGCCCTCATCATTATATCAAACATTGGCAAAAACAAAAATTGTTTCGGTCTCAAAAAGTACACATTGCCTCAGTCGTTCCTGGCACTGAACAAAACGACTGTGGGTCAATTATGCTCCTTGTGAAAGAACAGAATGTTGTCATTCACAGTGAAGCTAGCCAACTGACAGAGAGAGATTTTAATAAACACAACATTTCATGGTTAATGCCAGACCTAATTAGGGGGCCAATTATTAAGTAAAGTCTCAAAAGTGCACTTATGTCCTTGCATTAAGTGCAGATATACGACTTTCCTGAATTCACAAGACTTTACAGAAGTAGGCCAAGAAATAGTACTCCTAGAAAATATTTGTGAACTGCATTTTAGCATAAGCAAATATGCATGTGTAGATTTGCTCATGTGAGAATCCGAGCGTTTGCAAGTTTACTTCCCCTCCAACCAGTTTTTCCCAACCCAGGAAGAAGTTTTATGTCTGCCATTGTCAGGAGTAAATATCCAACCTTTCTCAGTATGGGAAAAGATTGAAGAGTTGGTGAAAACCCTTAAAACATGCAAGTTAGTAGGTTTGCACAGACTCAAAAGGGCATTCCAACCCTGAAACTGTTGCTTAACTTCAGAGCCAGTATGTAGATCTGTGGAAACATGGCAACATAAGGGAATTGCTAGTATTCATACCCTGCTATGAAGGAGCCCTGGCATATTCAAAGAGGATATTTCGGAGCTCTTATATAAGGGTATTGCTGCAATATTTTGTCACTGCATTACATGGCACAAAAGGTACAAGTGGATTTTGTTATAGGACAAGTAGATTTATGAAGTAACCTGCCCCATGGACAAGTAGATATTTTATTAAATTCCACACCCCTGTTTTGGCAATGTGTTTTAGCCATTATGTACACCAGTGTGGCTGCTGTTCAGCACGGCTAAGTTAGCTGGTTGGGGTAGATTGGAAAGGGGTAGAGTGGAGGTTTTTTTTTTCTTTCCCCTTAGTACTTCATTTGGATTAATTCTGATATATTCTGAAGCATAAGCACAGTGCATTTTCTTTTTTTGTGTTAGGAAAAAATACACTACACCCTCTCCTCTTACATTGATACTAGGCAGGATTGTCACAAATTCTCTCACTTTGAAGTCGGAGGGAAAAAAAGTAAACAACCAGCTTCCTCAGAAGAGATAGCTTTATATTTGACCTCCGTCTTTGAATTCACAGCAAATGCGAAAAGATAAGAACAAGATTTAAAAGCCTCTTTACAAAAAGTGAGTTTGTGGAAGAATACAGTAAACAAGGTTTGGGCAACAGGAGGGACAAACTCAAGCTTGACAGCCCAAATAAAATAAAGCCAGCAACTAGAAAGCTAGAAAATGTGAGTTACAGACCACAAAGCCAATGGTGAGCTACGGGCGGAATGCATTCCTAGGTCAGCTTTTTGCATGTCCCCAAAAGGTTTTTAGCTAAACAGACAGTTGCACTCTCTGGTAGGCTTTGATCTAATTAGACACCATGAACCTGGATCTCTTGAATAGAATACACTGGTGATGTCCTCTACTGGTTATCCTACTACATTTCAAACTGACAACAGTCTGCTCACATGGGCTTCTCCAGATCCCAGCTTTCCATCATCTGCAGAGTCCACCAAAGATCCATCTTAACTCAGTCATCTTCATTCGCTACACGAAAACCCCTGGAACTAACACTCACCAACATCATCACCATCCATCATTATGCCAACACACAAATGCACAGTCTCCTCTGCTCCCAACAACTCAAACACCGCCTTAATCTCATCAACACCTGGGTGCCAGACATTGAGCTGAAACTTACAGATCATCAAAACCAAAATGTCCCTTATTTGCCTACAGCAAGACACAACTATTTCAAACCTGGCTCCATGACATGAACCTGGATGTATTCAAGCCCCAAAGCTAAGTCACACCCATTCACCACTGACACCTCCGTTCATTTCTAGGAACTCACAGCCACGAAAACCAAGACAGCTCTGTACCAGCACTCTCTATTGCAGAAAGCAAATCAGTTCCAGTTGCAACAACCTGCACCATGGCCTTCCAGACTCCTACTGTCTCATTCTTAGGGACATCCATTGCGGCATGCTTTAGCAAGGGACAGAATAAACCGACTCAGTGCTTACATTCATACCGCAAATTAACATCCAAATGGACAAAGCACATTTTCACCGCTACTGCCTTGAAAAAAAAAAAAAAGTTTCATCACAGTCGAACATCACAAAACATTGGTCCATGCCTTTATCATTGCCAAACTAGATTTTGGAAGTGCAATTTTGGCAGGCATTTCTATTTCTCACCTAACCTGGAACATTCTTACTTACACTTGGTGTCAGGGCTGATAGAGCAAAAAAGTAATAACACATTAAGCCTAATCTCATCTCCATGACTTTCACTGGCTACCCAACCTAGCTAGAATCCAATTCCAAGTAAGTGTTATCTTGACAAGACATTACAAAACATTCCCTACCTTGTTAACTAGCTCACAATCTATATAGAATCCAAAGGACTGAAATGTAAATACTTATTACTATTGGAAGTTCAAACATTTAAGACAACCAGGAGCAGCTGAATCAGCATGGATCCAAGTGCAACCACCCTCACGAAACTGATTCCACTCTTGACAATCAAGAAACAACTTAAGACTTGAAAGTTTAAACAATTTAGGAGTCCAATTCACAGGAGCCTTCTAATAACCAAATTATTGGCTTCACAACATTCTATCGCATCATCCTTTTTTATGTACGTTTTGTTTTTTGTAATGTGTTTCAACTGGCAACTGTTCCTGCACCAAACTGTGCAAGTCATCCTAAATAAACCTATTTTTCTGAGTTTTGACATAAAGCACCTAATACCCATCGGTCTTGGATGTCCCTATAAAAATGCTTAAGTAAAATAAATATGATCACATCACTGCACCCTAAATGAACTCCAGTTGTTTCCACTTGCTGAGATGCACCTCACTCAAGGTTAACCGAATTACCTACAAAGCTATTGTGCCCAGACCCGGCATACCTTGATGAGAATATCACTGTCTCCAATGGGTCTTGACACACCTACATCCCAGAAACCATCAGATTCAAGAAGAAAAAGTGCACCAAAGAAAAATTGACATTAGAGCTTCTCTATCTATATTCATAGTATATAGAACAGTGTCCCTATATCAGTCAGGAGTGGCCGTATACTTCTTCAATTTAGTAAAGAGCTGAAGTCACAACTCTTCAATTGAGGTGGGTGAGCCACTGAAATCTTGAGCCAGGTTCAAGCCTGAAGCCTAGTTCTGGCTCAGCTCGAGATTCTGTTGGAACGTCGAGCCCATAATGAGCCAAGCTTTCAAGTGGCTTCTGGTTGCCTTTCTCTTTCTGCGTAGGATGTGGCGTTACAGTGAGAGCTGTACAGGGTGAAACTTGGGAACCAGATTTGAGTCTCGGCATCGGATCAACATCCTGTGATCCTGGGCAAATCACTAAATCTCCGCATGCTGTAAACAATATATGTGACCCGGTGTAACGTAACTGGTACTCATGTAAAATGTTATTTCAACAGCTGCAGAAAAATGCACTAAGAGGTAAAACAAAGCCTTAACATAAGTGAAGCCAAACAGATATCCATTTACTGGAAGATTTGTATAAAATACCGCCAGAAAAACTGGATAAATCTTGGCTTACCGCTTAAATTGTGTGATCTTGCACTCAATTATTTTATTTCACCAAAACTCTTTTTTCGTCACTGCGTATGTAAGCACTTTCAAATATGTGATGAGACTACACGTGGCAAAAAGATATCACTTTTTACAAGTACTTCTCACTGCAGTGCTATAATGTGCCCTATTAATGTCAAAGCTTCCACATGTTAAAGAAAAACTTTTTTGAATTTTAAAAGAGACTTTAACATATTTTACGTGATGTTTATTGTATGATTTATACAACAAATGTTTTCAGGATTGGACTTGTGTGCGGTGCTCTAAGATCCAAGCCAGACCCCTGGCTCGCCTCTCCTTGTTAATTTGTTGGCTTGCCCACCTCTCCTCTTTACAGAACACTACATTTGAGATGCACTAAATAATTCACAACCCCCATCAGAACCCGCCACCTTACCCTTCAATTCACTTTAATTGTATTTCTATTGTCGATCCTAAAAAGCCCACCACTGCCTTTTCACTAGGTTGATGTTACACAAATATCCCATATATACAAGCGAGTTAAGATTTAAGAAATAGTATAGTGCATAACATAACCCGATTCACGCAATACAGTGACAACCATCTCTATAGCTTCTTTTCCTTACTCTCTAGGAAACTACTTTTCAATTGCTTCAAATCATTTGATAACGATACAAAGATGTAATGCAATATTAATGAACTCTTTACGATCTGTAAATTTGAATGGTATGCCATCTTATTTTATTGTGCACAAGTTATTTGGCCTCGTAATCATTCAATTTGATCACGGTTACAGAACACATTTAATGCCCATTGTGCTCAGTGCAATCCAAATGAAATGACAGCTCTGCAGGCAAAACTAAACAAACGTGTATTTCGCCACTTAGGGTGGAAGAATGCGGAGCTGAGAACCTCTAACGCCAGAGGGTAACATTTCTGCATTGCAACCATAACGTTAGGGCAGCACATTAAAGGATGAGTCATACTATGCATGTCCTGGTGGAAATTGATTCATCTCCCGTTCTCTCTAAAATAGGTATCTAAGCCAGGTGTTTTATGGACGGGCGAAGCAGGATTAATAATACGATTCCTTTCTAAACAGATAACATGGGTTCCGGTAGAGGACGTGCAAATATAGAAATTTCAATTGAGGGGTAACTATAATCGGAATACTGTGCATCACCTCTGCAGAGTATTTTCCATGTGGGGGGCAGTTTTCGCAACCACGTGATCTACTGATAACAAATCAAATATAAAATCATTCCTGTAGTAGTGAAAATAACAAAACAAAAATCCCTGTGGTGGGCATGCACTTAACCCATCCTGTCCTAAGGATGTTGTTTAAGAAAAGGAAAATCAATGATGGGAAGAGGCGGAGCGAGATAATCACCAACCGGCTGTGTAAGCTATGGACCTGGGTCTACTCTTATACTCGAGATCACAAACTTATTTTGAGGAGCTGCATTGTTTTGCAACAGTCGGGGAGGAGAACAGCAGTATGAAACGTATGAAAAATGAATCCTGATCCCTTGTAAGTTTTATTCAAGGGGGATGTCAAAAATGGGTAACAGGGCTGGAGACGTTCTATCTAGGAAACAAGAAAGCGGCTCGGATTTTTCTGTTAGACAAAACTATTTTTACAGCATCTTTTTAAAACAAATGCGGGTATGGATGCGGCCCATCTCCCAAGGGCTGTCACGGAGTTCAGATTTTCTTCTCCTGCAGGACCCTGACCTCGCCACCACAAAAAAACATAAGCATTTGCATTTTAAAATGTTCACTCGTCACAAAACATGTTGGTCCTTCACGCATCTACAGTGTTCCCAATTTCACATAGAATGCTAATTTGGCATAATTCTTGAGATTGTGAAAGTCCGGTCCAAACCTTATCGAAAATCTTAGGGGGGGGGGGGGGGGGGGGGGGTTGAGTGGTTTGCAGTTTTCTTTAACAAAATCCTTGTAAGTTTTGAAAGATTAAAGTAGCTAAAAAAGTCCTTCTCGGCGGAGGGTACTGCGGGTTTATAAAAAAAATACACAGAAAAGCGTTTAATGTGTACGACTGGAAAATAACGTATCCACTGCATATACAAGAAATTTGAGATAAAGGACACGTTTAAAATTAGTTCACCCGCCACCCTAAAAAAACCAAATAGTATTGGCCGCTATGGTGTAAAACCTAATGCTGTACCGAAAGTATAATTTTAGTGTGCGAGGCCTTTCTGCGATGTTTTATTAGGGTTTAGAACCTGGAGCGTAAACTACTACAACCTTGGACATACTGCTATAAGTCCAGCCTCAGGTATCACTGTGATGTTCAGGCTCCTCAGGAGGGAGGGTGAAAAAGGGGGGAGATGTCCCGCGGGCCCTTCGGTGAATTCCCCTCCCTGCCCCCTCCTTCTCGCCCCCTTCACCCCCCCCCTGCACCCCCCACTTTTCCTCCCCCGCCCCCCCACTCCATGCGGGAGGGGCCCTTACCTGGAACAGGAAAGCAGTCCAGTTGGCCTCCATGGCGCGTCGCTGTAGTTATAAAAAAAAAAAATCTTCCCCCGTCAGAGTGTACCGGAGCCTACAACAAAGCGCCCAACATGGCAGCGCCACAACTTCCGGTAACCTCTACGGGCCGAGCCACTGCTGCAACGGGGATGCCTGGCCTGCGAGGGCACGATGTTCCTTCCTTGAGAGCCAAGAAAAACACAGTCGACTCGGGATTACACAATGTCCGTGTAGCGAATGAGAGAAAACGTGTCTTTGCAGCGAAACAAATCACAACTGGTCATTTCGGAGCGGTAAATGGAAGGGAACACCCCGCGGTGGCGATGGTCCAGCCCACGAAGGAGGGGAAGGGGGAGATTAAGAGAAGATGGCCACTGTTCGTCCAGTTATAATGAGCGGAATTACCTCACGAGCCAAATTAATCTCGGAACCGTTGAGACAAAGGCAACTGCTTTCTTTTTATTATAGCACATGTCCCTCGTTGTTTTAAATCAGGGGTTTGGGGGGTACAACAGAGCGACAAACAGATTCTACGCTGTACGGTGCTTAATAACATAACGCAAAGCCAGATTTTATCGACCTGAAAAAATGTCATTCCTATACCAAAGCATCGCAACCCATTTTTATCACAGAATTGAAATATGAATACACAGCAACATCTCGGGAATCCACGGCACTACAGTGTGAGGATACATCTTTCATTTCAAACTAAAAATGGCACAAGACCCATTTTCACGAATGATCTGATCATTTTCTTTCTCAGTTACAATTCGAAATACATTTCACATATCTTCACTCTCCTCAGTTCATAATCACAAAGACGAAGCTACCATATGTGTTTTGGGTATGGGGAAGCGCTCGCGATAATAACAGAGGCGCGAGTTTATACAAGCTCTGCACGGATTCAAATTTAACGTTTCCAAACTCCTTCCTGCCCTTTGGCTGCGAGGGATTAACAAACACAAGAAACGTCTGCGTGGTAAATGTTCATATGAGGTGGTCTTAAAAGAGGCGCCATGAAGTGTGAGGCCTGAAGGCGGCCGGATAGGGAACGTATCTTTCTGCACTCGAGGAGAATAAAATGGAGCTTCTTTTAATGTGCCCTGCAGCTGCTACTACCACAGGCTGCAAGGGAATGGCATCCCGCGGTACAGCAGCATCCGTTTTAATAGTACTCGGACCGTTCGAAAACTGCCGCCCTTTAAAGAAGATTTTGGTGGATTTAAGTGAAGAGGTTATGCAGCCGAGAGGAAAAAGCCTAGACTATAAATAACCTATGAATACCAATTAGAAAATAAGACCGATTTGCATTCAATGCAGGCAACTACTTTAGGAGTTGTTTAAAGCCGGAGACCAATCACTCGAATAAAAAATAAATATTTTTAGCAAGCAGATGTATCAAAATCATCAATTACGCATATATAACTTCTATACTATCAGGTGTTTTGACAGGGAATGCTTATTACCATATCGCGCAAGGAGATTTATTGCAAAGCACTCTTCTCCTTTCATACGACAATATGTGATCCTGCGAGGAAGATCTACAGCAGCAATCGAGGAAATTATTAGCGCGTATTACGTTTTAAACTGTAGCACAATAAATGGCATTCATTTTAGCATAAAACATGAAAAGTGTTGGCATGTATAAAAATTATATACTTTGTATTAAGTGTGCAGCTAAACAGAGACCAGATTCATAATGTTATCTAGCTTGCATTGATTATTGTTTCACCTGTGTATTTACATTTTGATGAAGGATTATTTAAATTAAGTCGCTAAACAACAAAATACATGCAAAATATCTCATAAAAGACACATACATATAGCATTATGATATAACACAATGCCTTTCTACAGGAATTCAAGTCAAGTCAAAGTATGCTTTATTCGAATAATATTCATAAAAGCAAGGTACAATATACAATAACAATTCATTAAATACATTAAAAAACTATTAAATTCAGTACTTTTCGATACTACATACTTTTGACAAATTCTAATTGAGTTACATCCATAAGGGAGACATTATTTCATTTGGCAGCGGTGTTGTTTAAATCACATGCGAATGGACATAATTAAAGCCCTGGGTTGAGCATTCCGCAATAATAACAGTGGATACTTATTATTAAAACAAAGACATTTAAATAATTAAAAAAATTTAAAACAGATTACATACGATAAAATGCTGAAAGTTAGCAAGGGGGAGAATAGTAAAAAGACTAGCAGTCTCCCCCAATTCAAGAGAATAGTCAAGTGACTAGCAGTCTCAATCTAATCATCCACGCCCATCCTAGATACTTTGCAGTGGCAATTGAAATCCAAGGCAATGTGCTGGTGCATATAATGCGTAGAGCAACAGTGCCACTAGTAGTTCCTAAATTTTTGCACATTGGAGTAAGCCATATACGCCGTGGAGCAGCATAGATTTGACAAGAAAACAAAAGATGACCAATAGTTTCCTTTTTTGTACCACAGGCAGGGCAGACAGCACTAGTTCCCACTTTGCTGTTAAAGATCTAAGGGGAAGTGCTCCAGCTATTAGTTGGAAAAGAAGCTTCCTATCTCTTGGCTTGGTTATGATATCCCAGTAAGGCTCAAGATGGGGGTACATCTTGGCCTCTAGGAACTCTCTAGTCATATTGCCGGCACTGGAGCTACACCAGTCCCGCTGGGCAACCTTCTCCCAATAAATGGTCTTGAGCATACTTTTAGAAGGGAAGGTTGCACCTGCAGGATCTTCCCAGAGTGTGCTCAAACCAAGCTCAAGCAAGGATGCCCTAAGCGCTTTTAACCAACCTATTTTATGGTGTAGGTCAGTTCTTATGATGTCTAGGAAGCCCCCAGCATAGTGAGAAAGCGCAGGCGTTGTCCATAGCCTGCGCCAGTACAATATTGGGCGGAGCCGTGCCATATCTAAGATGGCTCTTCTACCCAAGTCATACTTAAGGGGCAGGAGCGGGGTACTTTTGGGGACGCCTGTAATGGCCCTAAAAAATATATTCTCTGCGAGTTGAAGAGCCGGCATTTTTTCAAACCCCCACAGCTCAGCACCATAAAGTACAGAACCCAGAGCTTTAGCTTCATAAACCTGTAAAACAGGTTCCACAGGTTTAGTGAAGGATTTTCTGTGCTCTGAGCTGATTGCGCCTGCCAATTGCCTATGTTTTATTGTTGCAATTTCAATATGGTGCCGCCAGGCTTTCACATTGGATATATGCATGCCCAAATAGGTGAAATTATTCACTACCTCCAGCGGACGATTGTTTAAGGTGATTTTTGTCTTAAAACTGCGATGGGGATTGAAAGTCATCAGCTTAGTTTTAGAAATGTTTACTTCAAGGCCATACTCTTTGCAAAATTGGTCAAAGATTGACAGAGCACACTGCAATCCACTTGGCGTTTTAGCTAGGATGAGCGTGTCATCTGCGAACATTAAAATAGGAATTTTAATACCATCTAAAAAAGGAGCATCCACTTGGGCGGAAGTCATACGTGCTACAACATCATTGATATAAAGTGTAAAAAGGGCTGGGGCCATCGAACATCCCTGTCTAACGCCCCTCTCTACTGGGAAGTCTGAGGTAACCGAGCCTAAGCCACCCCACTGTATTCTTGCATAATTTGATTCGTGGAGTCTCATTATCATGGATAACAGTTCGTTTGGGATGCCCTGCTTCTGTAAAACCGACCATAACTTTAGTCGAGGGACCAGATCAAAGGCAGCCCGTAGATCGACAAAGGCCGCATACAAGCTTCCTTTGCCGAGCACCACCGTCCTCCATTGAATCATGGTGAAACGAAAGACCTGATCCACCGTACTTGTGGATCGTCGAAAGCCAGCCTGGAAGGATGAAAGGGCATTGGTCTCTTCCGCCCAGTCCAGGAGCCTATTGACGATCACACGCCCCACTACCTTTTGGATGGTATCTATAAGGCTTATAGGGCGGTAATTACCTGGCAATGATCGATCTCCTTTTTTGAAAATGGGGATAATTACTGCACCCTACCAGGATTTTGGTACTGATGCGCCCAAGGCAATGGCATTAATAAGATGGTGGATGTATGAGCACCAGCGCTCTTTATCGTTAACAAATAGATCCGCTGGCACACCATCAAGGCCAGGGGCTCGTCCGCAGGCAACTGCATCCAGAGCCATCATGATTTCACTAGGACAAAAAAGGTTTTCTTTTGGGAGGTCTACACGGATTGTCTCATGCCGTTCGGCAGTGTTAAAAACAGCGTATTGGTTTTTAAAAAACTTTACCCATTCAGTTTCGGGGACATTGTTTTGAGGGGGTTCAGGACCACCTGATTTTCCCCACCTGACAATGTGCCAGAACTGTCGAGAATCCCTACTGTCACTAGCTGCCTTTAGCTCAATCCAGTGTTGGTCATCCCAAGCTTGTTTAGCCTTCACAATGCTAGTTTTGTAATTTTTCCTGGCAGCTTGGATTAGAGCTGTTTGCCCTCCCTTGATAGCATTACCCAGTGCAAGTCTGCACGCCCTGCATTCATCGTTGTACCATTTAGATGGCTTTGGCACCCTATCACCTTTGTCCTTGACAGGCTTAAGGAAGTATCCCTTAATTATATCAAAAAGGGAATTATGAATTCCTTCGACCCTGTCTAGACCATTGCTCAATATATTACAGTCCTCTAGGTCTGATATGGCTTGGTCAACATGGGTATTCATACTAACAATAGCCTGTTGATTGATTGCTACCTTTTCCCAGCGCAGCCTCCTCATGTTATTAGTGGGAACAATCCGGGGTGGTACGAGCACAGGAAGTCCCACAGGCAAGCCAGTGTGTGGCCACCACTTATGTGACAGGCACAGAGGATTATGGTCACTCTCCAACCTTCCATCCACAGACATGTCACAAATTGATGGCCATAACTTTAGGCTGCATAACACATAATCAATTCTGCTATTGTATCTACCATTATCAAATGTGCTTGCACCTTTTCTATCTCCACTAGTCCTGCCATTCAGTGCTCTTAGCCCTTTTCCATAACATAAAGCATTTAAACCAATGGTATCGGCAGACCAATGCCTTTCTACAGGAATTAAAAAACAACCTGGCTCAATTGCCACAATGAGGTATCGCATATCTGACTCATTACAGCAGAACGGTAAAGTGCTCCATATTTCACAAATAAGGGTTTTAAATCTGACCGTGCAAACCTATAAACTAAAAGCAATACATCTAAATATGGAAAGGTTTATTTTGAAGTTAGTATGCAACATATCCCATCATTAGCCACTTTGCAGAGACAGTAGGGATGAAGACTTAGGGCCTGATTTAGATTTCAGCAGAGAGGTTACTCTGTCACAACGGTGACAGATATCCCGTCCGTCGAAATTTAAATCCCACAGGAAATAATGGCATTTAGATTTTGGCGGACGGGATACTGTTGTGACGGAGCAACCTATCTGCCGAAATGTAAATCAGGCCCTTAATCTATATTTGAGTACTTGCCTCCTCATTGTTGGTCTGGTATTCAGGCTAGATACTGAAAAACTTCCTCAGCATCCAACAAACTTCGAGTAAGGGAGATTGAAGGTTTCTTTTGAAAGTGTGAGAAATAGATGCACATTTTTATAATTTTGTTAAGCTGCCAGCTTTGATTAACTCTGCACATCCATTTATTTTGTTTATCTTCTCAATCCGATTTCCTATGCTGTTAGTAGGAGGAGATCATTCACTCTGTAACCATACAGCTCCAGGAGAGGTTACAAGTATAAATAAAGGGTAAGAGTGGTGTTAAAGTGCTTTACTTCATGCAAGTTGTGGTGCAAATTGAGGTTCAGAAAGTACTTTACGTTGAATCTTTTGTTCCTAATGAGGCTGACATCAAAATTCAATACATTTCAATAATGTGAAACACATTTGGCTTCACAAGAAAGATACAGAGTGGTTACGTTTCAAAACTGTAAAGGTTTATTAGACAATTTGCAAAGATACAAACTCAAATCATCAAATTAGTTGTAACCAATAACACATCAATGGGACAGTCAATATAATCAAAGAAATTCAAAATTATATAATCAAAAGCAATTTATTATAACATTGTCCTAAAGGGGAAGTTAAGCAAGATCCTTTCTCCCATAAAGAGAAAAGGATCTGCTAGGAAGTCAAGAAAAAGAGGGTTCTGCCATAAAGGCATTGTGAGAAAGTGCCATCTTTCTTGCATGCTATGCCCCCACTTTTTGCTGAATGTACTTTGACTGAGTGTGCCCTGGACTCCTGCCAATCAGGTGCCCAGGGCCTATGTTCCTTCCCTAAATACCTAAAACCCAAATTGGCAAACCCTGGCCACATGTCAGCCCCTGGTAAATGGTACCCTAGGTACCCAGGGCCTTGTGACTAGGGAAGGCCTCTAAGGGCTGCATCACTTATTGTGCCACCCTTAGAGGCCCTGTACCCTAACACAAACACACTGCCCTTGCAGGCTGAGTGTCTGGGTACAGGATAAAACAGAGAGTCGACATGGCACACATCCCTGTGTGCCATGCCCACAACATACACTGCCCTGGCATACATCAGCCACCCCTCTAGCTGGGTGCCCTAAGCCAGTGGTGTGGGCACAGGAGCATGAGCCCTGTGCCCCTACAGTACCCAGGTCCATTCCTGGGCACTTTAAGTGCAGTGCTGCCATTTAAGAGTATATGGGGCTAGGAGCTTGTCAAACACAAACTCCACAGCACCATGATGGCTCCACTGAAGACTGAGAAGTTTGGTATCAAACTTCTCAGCACATTAAACCCGCACTGATGCCAGTCCAGGATTTAATGTACAATGCATGATAGAGGGCATCTTAGAGATGCCCCCGGAACCTAACCTACAATCCACGTCTGCACCTGCGCGCCTTGGAAGGTATTTTACCTATATATATGGCAGTCATCGGCACCCCGCATACCTACCTGCTCCCTGCTGACGAGAGGCAATTACCTCGAAACACGTGTCCAGGGATGGCATTATATTTCTATATACTCGTGGCGTAGGCGTACTCACCGTAGCCACTACACTATCCAGAATCCTTTGGGGTTATTTGCAGCATGACGAGCAGTGTCGCGACCCATTTACGTAAATTACTAATAGCTCATTCGAGCAACTTTGGCTGACGAGCCCGGTGTCTGCACCTGCGCGCCTTGGAAGGTATTTTACCTATATATATGGCAGTCATCGGCACCCCGCATACCTACCTGCTCCCTGCTGACGAGAGGCAATTACCTCGAAACACGTGTCCAGGGATGGCATTATATTTCTATATACTCGTGGCGTAGGCGTACTCACCGTAGCCACTACACTATCCAGAATCCTTTGGGGTTATTTGCAGCATGACGAGCAGTGTCGTGACCCATTTACGTAAATTACAATCCACGTCTGGTCTGAGGGGCTGCCTAGGCTGCCACACAGCAGACATGTTGCTGGACCCCTGGGTAGAGAGCCACCCGCACTCCTGGGCCTGCAACAATGCACATCCTGTGCGAGTTGCTAGGACTCCTCCCCCAGGATGGGCAGGGGAAGCTTCAAAGGAATGCCGCCTTTGTGAGCTTCTCCAGGTCACTTGCTGTACTCAGCAACTGGCCCCTACCGGTTCTAAACCCCCACTCCGGCGGGAAGACTAGCCGGAAACCCCAAGGAAGGACAGGGGGTGTGCCAGCCTCTGCCAACCCCACCCCTCAGGTGGGGGAGGCGAGGTGAAACACATCCCTGGGCTCTCGCCATCTTGAAGATGGGGAGCCCTTTCCAATCAGGACTAGGCCACTGCCCCCATTCCACAGGAGAGTGGCAGGATAGGGGGTGTACCCACCCCAGGACAGGGACCCAGTGGTCCCTGCCCTTCACCTACCTGTAACGCCCCTAAATTTAGAATTTAGGGGCACCCTGAACCTTCCTTCCTCAGATTCCAGATTCCAAAACAACAAAGAAGATCAAGAAGAAAGAAGACCTGCCGTGCAGCTGCTAAGAAGAGGAAGATACCAACTACCGGCCTGTCGACCCTCGAACCTGCTAAATCCCGGCACCTCCTGTGGCCAGCAACCTCACAAACCCCGAAGGACCTGGCTTCCTTGTGACTCTCAGCATCTGGGACTCCCACGAGCAGTGGCTCTGCTCAAAGCAAGAATCTAACCCCTGGCATCAGCCAGGAACCGCGAACCCTGCACACTCTGCGCCCACCAAGCCTGGCCTGTGCTGGAGTGGACAAAGACCCCGAGGACGTCCCCCCGGCGACCGTGACCCCGAATCCGGCACCCAAGGACCAACCTCGACGTTCCTGACGACGCCTGCAGCCTCAGAACCAGGGACCCCCCAACCGTGATCAACAGAGGGTAAGATATCCCGACACCAAAAGGCACCCCGGCGCCCTGCGCCCCCCTGTGCCTGACTCCTGCGTACCTACCTATCCTCCAACTACTCAACTTACCTCTCGAAGTGGTGGTCACACCTGAAGAAACTTCGTCCCCGAGCTTGCAGCCTTTGTTCATCCTTGAGCTTTTCCATTGCAATCCATTGAGCGCCCGAAGGCTCAAAAGCACCCTGCACCCAGCCGCCCGAGTGGCCCTGGCAGTGCAACTTCTACTCCTACCTACTGCCCCATTTGCCCTGAGCAAGTGACCAGGAGCCCAGCTCCCACAGCCGTGTGGCCTGCTAGTCAGCAGCCACCAACCAAGGACCCCCCTGCCTCCCACAGGATAACATTGGGCCTAACTCACTCTGCACCCGGCTGCCCCAGTGCAGCTGAGGGTGTAACAACTGTACTTACCTGACCCTGGGAGGCCCCTGAGTCTATGCCCAGAACTGTAACTCTGCCAGTCGAGTACTTAACCAAAGGCCGATAACTCACTTTTCTTCCATAGGGAACATTGACTGGTATCTCTTGAAATTTCTTCTAAGTGTGAAGTTTCTAAACTTTAAAATATTCACCTAAAATCAACCAAGTAGCGAAAACGGAAATACTCACCTGCTATTAGGAGAGATCCCAGTGCTGGATCTTGGTGCCCAGCACTGACCCTGAAAAGCACTTACGACCGTACTTACCACTAATTCAATTTTCTCCCATAGGAAACCATTTACTGTTTTTCTGTGAAATTTCTTCTGTCGATTTTTGCAAACTACAAATATTCTTTAAAAATCGTCTGTATAACTTAAACGCAGTTTCTCAACTGCTTACAGGTGGTACACTCGTGCTGGATCCAGGATCCAACACTGACCTAGAAAAAGTAACCATAGCCCTACTTACCTGCTAAGTGACTTTCCTCCCATAGGATTACATTGGTAATTTGATTAGAAAAAGTTTCTGTGTCAACTTTTAAAATAGCAAAATATTGCTTAAAAATCACAACAGTAACTAAAACGTATTTACTCACTTGTTTCCAAGAACTGTCTCAGGACTGCATCTAGGATCCAGTCCCGGAGTTAGAAAAGTCATCCTGAAAGTAATCAATTGCATATAACTTAAAATTCCCATTGAGCTCAATGTATTATTGTGTTTGAAATTGTGTTACCTATTGCAACAAATTGTAACTATTGCATTCCAAGTCAATTGCCTTTTGCAAAGTATTTAACTAAAGCATCTAATTCTGAGAAAGTATATTTTGATACCTATTGTTGGTTCTAAAATAAAATAACCATATATTTTTATATTCAAACCATTGGCCTAGAGTTCAGTTCTTGAGTGTGTGAGACCATTTGCTAACTGAGTGTGTACAACAAATGCTTTACACTGTCCTCTGATACTGCCTTACTGCTCGATCAAGCTGCCACTTTAGAGAGTAAGGTTATATCTAACTTTAGCCTCTGGCAAACCTCTGGGGGTTGTGGACTACACACTGTACCTATTTGGGAACAGAATATACAGAGCCACTTTCCTACAGGCATCTGAGCAGGATCTGCTCTGAAGGCAAGTGAAAGGGAATCTGCTCACGGGTCAGGCAAAGAAGCTTCTAGAAGTCAGGGGATAAAAAAACATTGAAATCTTCATCTGCATTGTATTAGCTTCAATCACAAAATTCTGACATTTGATACACCTACACATGATTCTCAGATGAGGGACCAAACAAGTTAAGGTATACGAAGATAACACAGATTTATTATTTTCACAAGCGACTACACATTGAGCTTACTCTAAACATCCTTCGGACCATAAGTTATCTGCAAAATTTGGTCCAAGCAGTACTCTGCAGGTGCTCATTAGCTCATTCTACAAAGATTGCGTAAAGAAAAGATTTCACATTGTCATGTGCCCAGGTTAAGCCCCGTAGGAATTAGTGCCATTTGTACATGCACACTGTCCTTTTGAAGGAAGTGACCCGATTAGGGCCACCCGGGTCACTCGCGACCACCTCTCAGCCTTCCATACAAATGAAGAGTCAGCCAGACAGTAGAGAATACAAACCAAAGTTATTTATTAGTATGCGCTCAAGCGGAGTCCGGTCTGATCAGCCTCCTTAGATTTCTGCCGAGGGACTGACCCCCGTCCACAAGGTAAAGTCAGATATACATTTCCAACACCCTTAAGGCCCGCCCAGACTGAAATTTTCCAGCCTGGGTACTGGTGAACAAAAAAGGTATAGAAGGACGAGCTACCATCCTGAGACCGGGTACACACTATCTTAGCTTCAAGGTTACTCAGCGCATGCCCGTCTCTCTGAGAGTTGGAGCAGGGCTACCTACTAGGAAAGGCATGCGAAACAGAATGATATAATCATTAGTGCAGCGAAGCTCAACCTTAAATAATAAAAAGAAACAATCAAGGCTGCTTTCTGCTGAGGCAGACAGTATGAGACAGACGCTTCATTTAAATCATGGCACAAAATGGCAACTGAATACAAAATGGTGCCGCAAATGCTAACTTAACTCGCACAATGCTGGAAGGAGTCAGCTAGACGTATTCCAACAGACCCTCCTTTTAGCATTTGCTAACAATTTTGTCTAATGCATAGGATAGTAATAAGTGCTTGCATCATAGGACTACTTGTACCCTTATATTCACACATTATCAATACTCAAAAATGCTTCGTCAATGGACATTAAATCGTGGACGGCTTGCATCATCATATTTGAAGACTTAACATCATGCCTTTGTTGTAGGTGTTAACTTTCCAATACATTAAGCACAACAGGCAGGAAGGCAATGAATTCATAAGCAACAAGTGAAAATAGCACCAGCAATTACTACTAGAAAGATGAGGATCTTCCAACCCCGGGATGCTATTAATCCCCATAGCCAACCAGAAAGAGTCCAAGTACCATTCTCTTGGTGCATGTTGGATATCGAGCATATACATCAGGAGCGTGGTCCGGTATGTATACACAGCAGCTACTGCCGATAACGCAGCAGGCCCACCCCGATCTGCAAGGATGACGTCTAACACCATCCTGTTCTGAAAAGCAACGAGCCTCGTAGCCTGGAGCTCAGTTGTAATATTTGTCAAAATATCAGCCGTGGTATTAACGACCCCTTCCACTACCCTTGTGAGGCGATGGATATTGAGACTGTTGGACATAGGGCCCCAAAAGGGAATGATACCCTTCATAGCATCAGTAAACTGCTGTAGAGTAGTAGCTGTCTGATCTATATCTTCTGTGTTAATAACCCTTCTAATATGGGATAGGTAGACATGCCTACACTGCAATCGGTGATCTCTATGATAGTTAGACGGTGCTATATACACGGGGAAAGGAGGAAAGAAACATAACATATGCGAGACCACCCACTAGGAAGCCACACTTAAGCCTGGGACCCACAAACAACATAAACATTATGGGGCGAAGCAAAGGGGGGCTACTTGTGCTCAACACATAGGTATAGTTGCAATTACTCTGTCCCATTTGAACATTTCCAAGGTCTTGTACACAAAAACTAGCTGTTGTGTTAACTACCGGGACTGGCATTGCTTCATCCTGAGTAAAATTGCGCATCTGGAAAGACCTAAAATATTCAGTGACATTAAATCCCTGAAAATCCAACATTTCCTTTCGAAGCCATGTTAAAAAAAAAATTGTTCTCATATACATTCATACAGGCTTTTGGGGACAATATCAATGGCAACTCGTTCTCCTGGAGTAAATCCTTGGTGAACACGTATGTATTCTAACACAGTATCATAATCAGTACGTCATATTCATGGCATCAGCATGGAAATGGGTATACACTATGGTAAACAGTTGAAACCAAGCTTTGCAGCTCCCGAGATAGGAAAACGGCATGGACAGTAATATATAATTTTTATGTGTCACAGAAGGGAGCAGGCCGCAAATCCAACAATTAGTAACATTTGATGTATGGTTTGCCTGGTGAAGCATCTTTTCTGTGCTCACCCTTGTGAGGGGCCAAAGTAACAAACATGTGCTCAGGGGGAATGGGCGTTGTACCAATCAAGGAGTGCACAGGATATTTCTCCTCAAGAAACCACACTATACCAATACTGTTATCAGAAAGATCAGGACAATTACTCTTAATAGACCAACCAGACCCACTCTGCCCGAAACCAAGGGCTGTTCTTCCTCCATAATGGGGCGACCAAATGGGTAAATTTATTTTTTTTAAACCAGGGAAAAAGGCATGCGATGGAGCCAATAATAAGGAAACAAGAAAAGTGCAAAATGTCCCCAGTGTCCGTCAGAGCCTCACTGGTAGACTCCTGTTGTTCATCAAGTATTGGCACTGTTGAGCACCAGTGGTGGAGCTAGGCGATCCTAAATCATTGGAGATATCCCACATCACACAGGATGAGGAACTCCCTTTCCCAGGGGAGCACACTTGAGCAATCCTGTACAATGCCCGAACAATGAACCAATGTCACCTATTCTATTGTGGCCTGACTTGTCGAGTCCATCCCTGCTAATCTGACTGCATTGATCGATATTTAAGCACAAATGCGGTGAAAGTACGCTGTTAATCAATGATGAGCCAAGTTGTGGTGAAATCGCGCCATTAAATAGAACAAGCACCCCTTCAGGAGAAAAGCAACAAGCGTAGTGACTATTGCCAAAGCGGAGCATTTGAGGTAAGCGCATGTTACGTAACGTGCAAAACATCGGCGACCATCTTGGGTGTGGCAAGGCTATTTATTGCCACACCCATCTTCCAGAAAACGCTTTGTCTTCCACCGGATTGACGAGAAGACATCCCCGCTTACCTGCTCCTTGCCAAGGAAACACCGCTCTTCACAGAAGATCCGTTTTCTTTGCCGCTGCATTTCTTTTGATCAACCCCATCTCCGGAGTTTGCAGGGTCCATACAGGACAAGATTTGTGTGCTATCTGGACCACATTTCCCACAATGCACAGTCTCATTTGAGCTTCCCATTGGTGGGTGTGCAATATGAAAATGGCGAAGTGGGTTCAGCGTTTGCACACACCGTCTCCGTTCAAGCCTCAGAAGAGAAGCATATGGAGCTTCGAAACACGTCAGGCAATTTCATTACGGAGCGGCTTCTACAAGCGGATCCTCGTCCCTGCCTATCATAAATAAAGCTGTTGATCGAGTGCTACTCACCTGGTGGTTAACCTTTGGAGCAGAATGTAATACGCTGCCGTCCTGCGTTGAGTGTGCACCATGCCATAGTGTTATGGGGGCCAACCGACATGGTAACTATCATGTCGGCAATGTGGGCCAGCAGCGGCAAACAGGATTGAGGACGAGTCCACTTGAAGGGTCCATACAGGACAAGATTTGTGTGCTATCCAGACTACATTTCCCACAATTGACAGTCTCATTTGAGATTCCCATTGGTGGGTGTGCAATATGAAAATGGCGAAGTGGGTTCAGCGTTTGCACACACCGTCTCCGTTCAAGCCTCTGAAGAGAAGCATATGGAGCTTCGAAACGCGTCAGGCAATTCCATTACGGAGCGGCTTCTACAAGCGGATCCCCGTCCCTGGCTATCATAAATAAAGCTGTTGATCGAGTGCTACTCACCTGGTGGACAACCTTTGGAGCAAATGTAATACGCGGCCGTCCTGCTGCGGAGTGTGCACCACCCGGTAATGTTATGGGGGCCACCCGACATGGTAACTATCATGTCGGCAATGTGGGCCAGCAGCCGAAAACAGGATTGAGGACGAGCCCACTTGCAGGGTCCATACAGGACAAGATTTGTGTGCTATCCGGACCACATTTCCCACAATGCACAGTCTCATTTGAGTTTCCCATTGGTGGGTGTGCAATATGAAAATGGCGAAGTGGGTTCAGCATTTGCACACACCGTCTCCGTTCAAGCCTCTGAAGAGAAGCATATGGAGCTTCGTAACGCGTCAGGCAATTCCATTACGGAGCGTCTTCTACAAGAGGATCCTCGTCCCTGTCTATCATAAATAAAGCTGCCGATCGAGTGCTACTCACCTGGTGAACAACCTTTGGAGCAGAATGTAATATGGGGCCTTCCTGCCGCAGAATGTGCACCACCCCGTAATGTTATGGGGGCCACCCGACATGGTAACTATCATGTCGGCATTGTGGGCCAGCAGCAGCAAACAGGATTGAGGACGAGTCCACTTGCAGGGTCCATACAGGACAAGATTTGTGTACTATCCGGACTACATTTCCCACAATGCACAGTCTCATTTGAGATTCCCATTGGTGGGTGTGCAATATGAAAATGGCGAAGTGGGTTCAGCGTTTGCACACACTGTCTCCGTTCAAGCCTCTGAAGAGAAGCATGTGGAGCTTCGAAACGCGTCAGACAATTCCATTACGGAGCGGATTCTACAAGCGGATCCTCGTCCCTGGCTATCATAAATAAAGCTGTTGATCGAGTGCTACTCACCTGGTGGACAACCTTTGGAGCAGAATGTAATACGCAGCCATCCTGCCGCGGAGTGTGCACCACCCGGTAATGTTATGGGGGCCACCCGACATGGTAACTATCATGTCGGCAATGTGGGCCAGCAGCGGAAAACAGGATTGAGGACGAATCCACTTGCAGGGTCCATACAGGACAAGATTTGTGTGCTATCCGGACCACACTTCCCACAATGCACAGTCTCCTTTGAGCTTCCCATTGGTGGGTGTGCTATATGAAAATGGCGAAGTGGGTTCAGCGTTTGCACACACCGTCTCCGTTCAAGCTTCTGAAGAGAAGCATATGGAGCTTCGAAACGCGTCAGGCAATTCCATTTTGTGTTTTTATTGGAGCTTCTTCATTTCACTTTATACCACAGCTATTTTTCTTACAATACTCAATTTTTTCTACAACTCAACGGTACTTCCATGGGAAATTGTGCAGCTCCCAGCTATGCGAATCTGTTCATGCACAAGTTTGAACTAGATAACATCATCAATAATGATCTATGGAAGACTCACTTAGTTCTATTTCTTCGTTACATTCATGACATCTTTCTCATCTGGAGGGGTTCAAAACACATATTAATGAATGCCATTGACCAACTCAATACAGTTGATGAAAGACTCAAGTTTACATCCAACATTCATAAGTCTAAAATCAATTACCTTGATGTTGTGGTGCACATCAAAGACACTAACATCAAAACCACCTTATACAGAAAAGACACGGACAGAAATAACCTGTTACACTTTACCAGCTTTCATCAACCAGCTCTCAAGAGACATTTACCATATTCTCAACTACTCAGGATCAAAAGAATCATTTCAGAATCTGAACAACTCACACAGAACGTTTCAATGATGGAACGCCGGTTCTGCAACCGTGGTTATCCTCAAGAAATCATAACTAAAGCCACTGATCGAGTATCATCAAAATCCAGATCTCAGCTTTTGATTACCAAAGGAAGCATCAAAGCCACATGTAGAGCAATTATGGTTTCCAAGTTTTCCACTGAGAGTTTTAATTTCAAGAAAGTTATTTTGAAACATTGGCCTATGTTACAGGTGGAACCTGATTTCAAGAATATTTTCTCAGACAGACCCTTGTTTGTCTATGAGAGAAGCAAAAACCTAATGGAATTACTTAAACCACCAAAGAAAGATGATCTGACTATAACACATAAAGGCACTGTGCCCTGCCATAATTGTGGGAATTGTAACAACATCATCAAGGGCAATTACACGCAACATCCCACAAGTTGGTTCAACATCAAGTTATATGTTACGCCCACTTGTGATTCCAAGAATCTTATCTACATGTTTAAGTGCCCACGCGGCCTGGCATATATTGGCAAAACAGAAAGAAAGATTAAAATCAGACTCAACGAGCATAAGAGTAACATTCTAAACAAGAACATCAAATCTTCAGTGGCTGCACACTGTATTGACCATAATCACAACATTAGCCAATTAAGATTTTTGATATGTGAAGTAGTACCTATCAAAGAAGGCAGAGACAATCGCAAATTTCTCCTTCAAAGAGAGACTGCTTGGATTTATAGAATGAACTCACTGGTACCCCATGGACTCAGTGGTTGTGTTGAATTTAGTTGTTTTTTGTAAACAACCACATTCTTTGTACTATGTCCTGCTTTCATTACATCCTGTTTCAGCTACCTCTTTCACTATCTGTTTTTCTTTTATCATTTATTCTTACTTGTTTTATACACCGTTCTCTCCACTATTTAATTGTTTTCTATTCTTTCATACCTTCCCTGACTCCTTTTTTTTCCAGTATGATTTTAGCATTGAGTGATTCATATATATGTCCTATTCCAACATGACCGTCACATTCTTTAAATCACCCTCATGTTTCTACTTTCATATTTCTCTCTATTATATTTTTGCATTTATCTGTTTCTTATATTCATTTATTTTCTAGTTTTCGTGAACATTGCACATTTTTGGATGGGCGACGTATATTCTTTTTCTACTTTTTTTCTACTTTTTCCATTCCATTATGGCCGCCATACTAATGAAGAACGCAACACACGTAATATGTCCCTTTTCACTGTTTATAATCGTGGCGGTCCATGGCCGCTATGTGAAGATTTGCGAACATCATGAGCACGCTGAATGCTAACTTGACTAATATCAAGGTACGGGCACTTCTGTTCACAAACCTTCGGGACACTGGTTACATGGGTTTTAATCTTGGTTTTTCTCTGCTACTTATAAGCTGTCTTTATATTTAATTTTTGTTTTCTGATCCGTTTTTGTTGTTTCACAACTTAACGGTTTTCCTACCGGCCGCTATCTCTATTTAAATTGTTCGTCGATTCACTCAATAGTTTTGTTTTTTCGACACACATTACGGGCTCTTGAATATCGGCGAGTTTGGGTGTCATTATATTTCATCACTGATTAGTTGAAACACTTTTTCTTCTTGGAACTGGTTTGTTTCCCTGCACATATTTATCTTATTTGTTTTCTCATCATTTTATTAACACACAGAATTCTGGTACTTAGTTACAAGGCACCCTTAAGACTAACACTTGATTTTGTTTAACCGGTTGCTTCAATGCACTCCTATCTTTACGATTTTTAGGAACATTTTTCCCCCTGACGAAGGGTTATTACCATACCCGAAATGCATTGGGGCTCACCCGTCAACTGTGTGCAGTAATTTGAAATCTTTGAATTTTGCTTACCGGACAATCTCATGACTACAATGAGTATGTTCTGATGGTGAATTATTAGGAATAAACTCATCATTTGAAATTACTTGAAACTCCTGGTTTACTTTTACATTTGGATTTGCGACGTATCCGCAAGCTATTGGTTGTGCTTCGGAGGGACACCACCCACCCAGGGTGGTGCAACTGTTATATGAATTCAGATATACCTGTCTTGTAGGGTTGCCACAACCTCCGCCATACTTTCCAACTTGCTCTACCAGAATCCACTGCACAAAAGTAATTCACTTTTGGCATGGTGTGGTCCAGGGGGAAGGAGACTTAATAAAAGAAAAAAGACAGATGGTTAAGATGCATTTCTCACTGGAATGCTGATTTTCTAGTCTCTCTTTGGTGGTAATCTAAATCAAAAGAAAAGTATTTTACTAGGCTTATGATTGTAACTTGGAAAATTCTCCCACTTGGAAAATTGCTATACCTGCTGATTTACATCTATTTCTTCTGCTATCTCTTCTCTATTGTATATGGCAATCCGCAAAATAAACATACCGTTGTAATATGTGAACAGAATTTAATACAATAAGTGTGTTTACACTCACTTTTATGCCAAGGATACCTGAGAGAAAAGAACGGTTCATAACACAAAATCTGTTAAACCCACCTCTACCGCTCAGCACTGTTGTGACCTTCTTCTTGATTTGCCTCTTTTTCCTCTCAGCGCGGGGACACGCCGGGGTGCGTAACCATGCGCTTTATAAAATTCCATAATAATAATAATAATAATTCTCTCCTCACACTGAAACTGCTAAGTCAGCACAGAACATTTTTAAATAAACCTCCAAAGACTTTAAGGACATTCAGTGGCCTTCCAAATGCCATATTTTATAGCATGCAACTCTTTCACAAAAAAGAATGACAAATTCATCTGCAAGTTTATAAAATCTTTCTCCAGATGTCAAGATTTATAGCCTTCATTTTCTTTTAAAACTAAACTCCAAACTAAATAATATTCACAAAACAAATATATACTTGCAGTTCCTTATCAAACTTAATTATACAGAAAATTACGTTTTAGGAGTGTCATGAATTTTTGTTCAGCTTCTTTCACTTTGGGGCAGCTTATTTCAAACATTTTGTCTTTTAAACAAAGGCTTCATGAAAAAAGAAATCTTTGGTTCAAATATCTTAATTCAATTGTGTGAAGGTTCACACATTTACCTCATTGCTATAAAGAATTCAAAACAATCCTACTTTGCATCTTGGGGTCAAGGTAACAAATCAAGATTTAAAAAAAAGTGTATCCTCTACTTGAAATTTCTTTTGAAGTACACAGAAAGAGACAGCAGTCAGAGGAAAGAGATTAACCATTTTGATAAGCAAGCGGCTGCAGATTTGTTCTTTTAATTTAACTTTCAAATGGCGTACTCTCTCCAACATCTCATGAGACAAATCTCCCTGAAAAACGTGCATGTAGCTTGTCTCACCACTTTGTCAACTTTTGTATTAAGGAAATCAACTTTAATTTTGTCACACCACCACTGTTATATTTACATAGACAACTTATTAACCATTTAGTGCGATTATTTTCCCATGACAACCACAATCTGCACTTTTGCATCTTTATTAACAGTACTGGCAGAGGCTCAAATGATAACAGTGACTCAAGCCAACCTTTATGAAGCTCTTCAGAGAGTGACACTGATGATATTGATCCAGCTTCACAAGCATCTTGCAGTAGTGACAAATGCATTGCTGGGCATTATCTTTGGTGGGATTGCAATGGTTGCAGGAGCAACTTGATTTCTAGAAAAGCCATTGGGGGCTGCTCCAGATGTAAATCCAAGATGATTTCAGCTGGACAGCTCATGCACCAGAAGGTATGCTTTACTTGCAGAACATCTATTTTACAACAGGACGATATCCAATTTTCACTTAGTTCATACTCACATAAAGGTTGGACAGGTTGCTACCAACCCACAGCAACTTACTACATTAGTTAACATTATGTAACAGCTCGTGGTGCATGGGGATGGCTGAAGTTGGAGTCACTGATAGGACTCAACTTAATTTAGGCATCAACACATTACATATTCCATGCAACATAATTGAATTACGCAGTAGTGAATGACCTCGAGGATTTTTGCAGTTGGAAACACTGATAAATACAGAGTCCTCTTCATCTTCATTTAAACACATGTGAGAAAAAGTAAACAAAAGAGATGTGAATTTTGCATTCGGTCCGACCAGCTTAATGATGAATACTTTTGACAATTATGAAAATGAAAAGTTGTCATAGGCAGGAAAATAACTTGTTATATCAGCATGTAACTAGAGGATATTCACTAACTGAAATTGAGTTTTTCCATTTGCTCGATATTTAATAATGTGTATGTGGATTCTTAGATCTATAGAGCTAATCTTTCTGGAAGGAACTGGGAGGAATTCTTGGTTGCATTTTGAATCATGTAATTTATTTCAGAGTCAGAGATATTCATTTGTGATTGCCAATTGGTGAATAGTGTCAAATTAACCTTTGTTTTTGAGAATTCTTTTTATATCTTTCATGTCTCCAAATAGGTAGACGGCTGGAAATGTTCCATTTCGAAAAATAATTTCTCTTGGTATGACATATACTCTAAAGTAGGCTTCTTTACCTTGAATCTGCCAATATTTGGTTCCCAAAATACTTTCCTCATCTACATTTCCTTTCTAATACTCATATCCCTGTATGGTTATGTTTTGATTAAATATTTCAGAATAAATCCATTGCACGGTAGTGTGGCAATTATGAAAAATAGAAAGCTGAGGGACGTGACCTGTCTTCACTCTGGAAATAGAACATTTCTTTAAGAAATTTGGAAGACAGAAGGGGCAGAGCTTCACAATACTCCCATTGAGTATAATTGAATATCTCTCTAGGATAACTAGGTCTATGTATGTAGCACTGTGCATAATGATGGAAACAATACATTTCTTTATAGTTCAATGCATTCAAATAAGGAACTTCAATATTTAAAATGATACACACATGTAAATCAGAGGTCATAAATTTACAGTTTCAGTATCCCAGTCATCTGCAACAGAACCAGGAATAATCATATCATTCATTGAAACTTTCAACATATAAGGTAATTGCAATGTCTCAGTCGATTCCATAATAGGAACCTTTTCCTAAACTGTGCCCTCGATCACAGGATAAGCTGTGATTTTTGCAGCGTAGAGCTCTCATAAAGCTCTCTGGGATGAGAGATGCGGTTGAAGTTCTTGAACCACTGGTTGTGGAACAGTTCTCTGCGGGACGTAATGTCCATTCTGTAGCACTAGAATGATGTTCAGCGTTGTCAGCCACATGATGAAAAGAAGCACTTCAGTAGTGATCCAAATGTGGCTGAATCAAGTAACTGTCACAATTGAGATTCATTCTCTTAAATTGTCTTTGCCCATAAAGGTGTGATCGATGTTGCATATGGCTGGGCCAAACTGGGATGGTATGGTGAGCAAAACGATTATGGATTTAGGCCTAGATCTCTGTACTGGGGGTAAATGTTTGACAATGTTCAGCATTCCTTCCGTCATCTTTTTGTGTTGCTATGATCGATGTTGTCCCATGAGGTGGTTCATATTAAACCATGGCATTGCTTGGAACTTTTGCAACTGTAGCAATGGCAGCATCAGATTCATCTATGGAATCCATTGCTGACTGTAAAGCTGGAGATGCAGTATACTCAAATATCCCTTGCTGGTACTTAAGCTAGTCAAGTTACTGTTTCCTTCTAGATGTATCTCATTTACAGTAGGGAGAGGCTGAGATGTTCTGCTCTGAATCCTGCTTGATGTCCGTGAGGGTGTGCTGTACAGAATCACCCACAAATTGCTTTTCAGTGTGGTCAATGGACACCTGTTTGTTTTTCTTTGAACCAGCCAAATGAGGCTGGATTACATTTCATTCATCCTTTACCCCAAGAACTGGAAAGGGTGGCCTGTAGGTCAGTTCAAAGGCTTGCTTAACATGGATCTTTTCTTAACCCCTTCGATGCTCATGACGGAGCGGTTCCTTCATGAGCACCGGTTGGGCTGTGCTTATGACGGAACCGCTCCGACATGAGCACAGCCTCTGGGGGAAGCGCTGGGTCTCCCCCCCTGGGGCATTGATGTTGGCACCACAGAGGGGGATGGCAGCCTAAGAGTTTCCACTGCTACCCCCGATTCCCCCCACGCTTCCCCATGACGTCAGCACGCACAGCGCGCGCCTACGTCATCAGGAAGCGCTGGAAACCATTTGTTTCCAGTGCGTCCACGGAGGAGGAGGTAGGTTTTGGTCTCCGGTGGGGCGGGGGGGGGGCAAATCTGGATGCCTTGAGGCATCAGGTGAGAGGAAACAGTGTTTCCTCTCCCCTGATGTCTCAATGCAGGGCATTCCTGGTGCACGATTGCGCACAGCGTCGTGATCGTGCACCAGGGTTGTCCCCACTAGACACCAGGGATGTCTTTTTGTGTGCAAAGGAAGCGACCCCTTGGGCAAGGGTCGCTTCCTATGGGGGAAATTTAAATTCAGACTTTTCTGCCCCCCCGGGGACAGATCGACTGGTTTTTAGCCGATTCTGGACCCAGGGGGGGGCAGAAAAGCCCACTAGAGCCAGGGAATTGCTTTTTAAAAAAATCGGAACTGACCTCTTGGGCAAGGGTCGCTTCCAGGGGCCCTAAATATTTTTAAAGTATATCCGGCCCACCCTGGGGGCAGATCAGTTTTTTTAATTGGCCTTTCTGCCCCCAGGGGGGGGGCAGAAAACCCCACTACACACCAGGGAGTGTTTTAAATTTTAAATGGAAGCGACCCCTTGGGCAAGGGTCGCTTCCTTATGGTCCTAAATAATTTTTAAGACTTTTCTGCCCACCCCCTGGGGACAGATCACCTATATTTTTGGGGTTTTCTGGCCCAGGAGGGGCAGAAAAGCCCACTAGAGCCAGGGATTTAAAAATAAATTAATTGGTTGCTTCCAGGGGACATATATTTGCTTATGTGTATTCTGCCCCCCCGGGGGCAGATCAGCCCGTTTATTTGGCCTTGCTGCTCAAATTTGGGTAGTGACATAGCATGTTATAATGTAAATTGTTTTTATTTCTTGTGAATTGTAATTGTAATGCTTTATTTATCCTTTTTTGTTCTAGTTCAAGGCTTTTGCTCTTTAGACTGTTGCAGGTTGCGGTTTCGTTACCGGTGGTTCTGCTGTTTGTGTAGTTGCATGAGTTTGGTAAGAGACGTTTTTTGTACAATGTAAATGAGTTTCATTTTTCTGCATGATTGTGTTTTTTGCAAATTGTGTAATAATACCAGTATGTTTGGCTTCTGTTTTTTGAGTGTCTAAAACATTTTGCATTTGTGCTTGATGTGTATTTTGTTGTCTTTTGAGTATTTTTTTTTCTCTTTCTAGTGGGATATCGTTGATTTTTGCTGTGTCTTTGCAGAGTAGGTGCTGGTGAGTGTAGCTGTCTCTTGTAAGTGAATCGTATCGTTTTTGAGTATATAGATCTTTGTGATAAAGGCACACATTTTTTTACTTACTTATTTTGCACAGTATTGGTTGTTGACTTGTTTGTGCAGTCTCCTTTCTTAGTAAGGATAATGGCTAGCCGCAGGATTACTGCTCAGCAGGTTTTTGGTATGCTTTTTTATTCTTTCTCTGACCATGGTCCAGAGACTGACTCTGATTCTGAGGCAGAGTTGGGAGGGGAAGATTCAGGCAGTGAGTTTTCTCTCCACATGGCATCATTCGAAGATGAAGCTACTCTCAGTGTGGATGAAGCTACTCTTAGTGCGGATGAAGTGCCTGTGTTAGAGGAGGACATTGATGTGCAGATAGTGTGGCAAGAGGCATCTGGGCTGCAGCCTGGGGCTGCAAGACTTCTCGTTGGTATAGTGAGGCAAGAGGCATCTGGGCTGCAGCCTGGGGCTGCAAGGCTTGCCGTTGGTATAGTGCGGCAAGAGGCATGGCTGCAAGGCTTCCCGTTGAAAGTGCTGACCTCTGGGTTGCCCCAGGCATGGTGCAGCCGGCATTGCCAGACTTCACTGGTGTTCCAGGGTGTAGAGTGAAAACTGAAAACATTTTGCCGATCATTTTTTTTCAGTTGTTGATGGACGATGTGTTTTTGGCAGAGATTGTTGAGCAGACTAATTTGTATGCCGAACAGTTTTTGAGGGACAACAGTGCCAGCCTTAAGCCCCACTCTAGAGCTACCCGGTGGACTCCCACAAATCTGGAAGAGATGAAGAAGTTCTTGGGTTTAACTTTTTTGATGGGCTTCCTAAGGAAGCCATCAATGTCTTCATATTGGTCTACTAGTCCCTTGATGGCAACTGCTATATTTCCGGCAGTCATGAGTCGTGATAGGTATTTGCTTCTGCTTCGGATGATGCATTTTGTCAATAATGGTTTAGCTTTGCCACGAGATCGCCCTGACTGTGACCGTCTTTTTAAGATTCGTCCTGTCATTGATCACTTTGTTGATCGATTTTCTGAGATCTATGCTCCAGTGAAAGAAATTTAGGTGGATGAGTCTTTGGTGTTGTTCAAGGGCCACTTGGTTTTTAGGCAATACATTCCTAGTAAGAGGGCACGCTATGGAATTAAGCTGTATATGCTGTGTGACAGTAGGACTGGATATGTCTCTAATTTCAGGGTGTACACCGATAAGGAATCCAGGATTAACCCCCCTGGTTGTCCATCCACTTTTGGAGTGACTGAGAAAATTGTGTGGGAACTTGGTAGAGGAGTTTTTTAACAAATGCCACCATTTATATGTAGATAACTTCTACACTGGTGTGCGGTTGTTCAGGGAATTGGCCAAAGTGGACACTGTTGCTTGTGGCACAATCTGCTCTAACCATAAAGGTTTCCCAAAATAACTTGTTTGTCAAAAGCTTGTGCGGGGACAGTGCGAGGAGCTTCTAGCTGTGAAGTTTTCAGACAGGAGAGATGTCTACATGTTGACTACCATCCATGATGAAAGCACTGCACCTGTGACTGTTTGGGGTCAGGTTGCTGAAGCGCGCAAACCTGTGTGCATTTTAGACTATAATAGGCACATGGGTGGTGTTGACAGAGTAGATCAGAGGTTGGAACCTTACGCTGCTCTTCGTAAGGCTTACATTTGGTACAAGAAGTTGGCTATCCATCCTTTCCACTTGGCACTTTAATGCTTTTGTTGTGTTCCAGGATTCTTGTCCTGAGTCAAACATGACTTTTTTCTAAGTTTCAGGAGTCTGTAATAGGCAGCCTTGTTTTAGTGGAACAGGCAAGTGTTCCTAGAGTTGGAGTGGTGGAGGATGTTGCTAGGTTGAAAGATCGTCACTTTCCTGATCACATTCCTCTCACACCCTCAAAAGACTTTCCCAGTAGGAGATGTAGAGTCTGTTGGCGAAGAGGTATGCGGAAGGAGACTCGTATGTACTGCCCCGAGTGTCCTTCTAACCCTGGGCTGTGTGTGCCTGCTTGTTTTAGAATGTACCACACGCAAAATAATTTTTGGGAGCATCCATGAGTGGTAAAGTGAACTGCCTGGCCTCTATTGTTTAATATTTTTGGTTCAATTTCAAGGTTGGATTTTGTGTAGTGTATTTAGTTTCAGTTTTTGTGTTAGTAGATTTGTATCTATTTGCAATTTGTTTGTGTTTTCTTATTTATATAAAACAAAATCCTAAATGTGATCGTGGTGTGCGTGGAGTGGCGCTTGTCTGTCGCTGTGCGTGGTCTGGCGCTTGGCTGGCAGTGTGTTTGGATTGGCGCTTGGCTGGCGGTGTGTTTGTACTGGCGCTTGGCTGGCGGTGTGCATGGACTAGCGCTTGGCTCGCGGTGTGGTGTGCGTGGACTGGCACATGGCTGATGGTGTGGTGTGCGTGGACTGGCGCTTGGCTGGCTGTGTGCATGGACTGGCGCTTGGCTGGCGGTGTGCTTGGATTGGCGCTTGGCTGGCGGTGTGTTTGTACTGGCGCTTGGCTGGCAGTGTGCGTGAACTGGCGCTTGGCTGGCGGTGTGCGTGGACTGGTGCTTGGCTGGCAGTGTGGTGTGCGTGGACTGGCGCTTGGCTGGCGGTGTGTGTGGACTGGCGCTTGGCTGGCGGTGTGTTTGTACTGGCCCTTGGGTGGCGGTGTGTTTGGACTGGTGCTTGGCTGGCGGTGTGCGTGGACTGGTGCTTGGCTGGCGGTGTGCATGGACTGGCGCTTGGCTGGCGGTGTGCATGGACTGGCGCTTGGCTCACGGTGTGTGTGGACTGGTGCTTGGCTGGCGGTGTGTTTGTACAGGCACTTGGCTGGCGGTGTGTGTGGGCTTGCGCTTGACTGGTGGTGTGGTGTGCATGGACTGGCGTATGGCTGACGGTGTGGTGTGCGTGAACTGGCGCTTGGCTGGCGGTGTGCGTGGACTGGCGCTTGGCTGGCAGTGTGGTGTGCGTGGACTGGCGCTTGGCTGGCGGTGTGCATGGACTGGTGCTTGGCTGGCGGTGTGCGTGGACTGGTGCTTGGCTGGCGGTGTGCGTGGACTGGTGCTTGGCTGGCGGTGTGTTTGTACAGGCACTTGGCTGGCGGTGTGTGTGGACTTGCGCTTGACTGGCGGTGTGGTGTGCATGGACTGGCGCATGGCTGACGGTGTGGTGTGCGTGAACTGGCGCTTGGCTGGCGGTGTGCGTGGACTGGCGCTTGGCTGGCAGTGTGGTGTGCGTGGACTGGCGCTTGGCTGGCGGTGTGCATGGACTGGCGCTTGGCTCGCGGTGTGTGTGGACTGGCGCATGGCTGGCGGTGTGTTTGGACTGGTGCTTGGCTGGTGGTGTGCGTGTACTGGTGCTTGGCTGGCGGTGTGCGTGGACTGGCGCTTGGCTGGCGGTGTGCATGGACTGGCACTTGGCTGGCGGTGTGCGTGGACTGGTGCTTGGCTGGCGGTGTGTTTGTACTGGCGCTTGGCTGGCGGTATGTTTGAACTGGTGCTTTGCTGGCGGTGTGCTTGGACTGGTGCTTGGCTGGTGGTGTGGTGTGCATGGATTGGCGCTTGGTTGGCAGTGTGTGAGTAGTGACTAGCTGCTGGTCACTACACACACTGCTAGCCAAACGCCACTCAACGTAATCCATGAGCTGGTGTGGTTGCTGTGTCAGGATTGTGGGCGTGTGAAAGTGATGGGCCCTTGAATGGCGCTGTCTGCTGGTGTGAGTGTTGTAATGTGCTGGGCCCGCGGCTGGCGTTGTGAATAGTTTTGCATGTGTCACACGTATGAAAGGTGTCTGAATGGCCTGTAAAGAGGTTGGTGTCTTGTCGTGGCTTTACATCTCACGAGCTGTGAGTCAATGGTTCAGTTTCTCGTCCTTTCAATTAACAGTGCATTTCATTTTTGTGAAATCTCTGGTTAATACAACTGTATATACTGAACCATCACTCACCCTCGTGCCAAATCCAACCAGTATGTATGTGTGCTTGAGGAATTGGTGGTTGTGCATAAAAACGTGTCTTTTCTGTTTTTGTCAAGCAGGGTGTACCTTGTTCTTTTTTGTGAATGTTGTAATGTGTTGGTTTTGTACCTGGTGGTGTAAATGGTCTTGTGTATATCATGTATGAAAGGTGTGTGAATGGCCTGTAAAGCGGTTGGTGCCTTGAAGTGGTTTTACAGCTCACAAGCTGCGAGTCACTGGTTCAGTTTTTTGTTCATTCAATTATTGACAGTGCATTTTATTTTTGTGAAATCTCTTGTTAATACAATTCTATATACTGAACCATCACTCGCCCTCGTGCCAAATCCAACCAGTATGTGTGTGTGCTTGAGGAATAGATGGCTATGCAGTAATCTTTGTCTGTTTTGTCTCTCTGCCAAGCTGTACATTTCATTTAATAATAACCTAACAACTGTAGTTTTTGTCGTAAACTAAACACCCATGGGAGTGCATGGTGATGTCTCTCTTGGGGATCCCAACAAGTTATCTCAGCCACAATGTCCTGCAAACCTCAAAATGTGACTTTGACATTTTCCTTGCATTATTGTGCCCAAATGGTCACACGGCGGAAAGTAACAACACATTTCCAACCCCACAGCATTTCTCCAAGTATCCCAATAGAAATGGTACCTCACTTGTATGGGTGGGCCAAGTACCCATGGCAGGGAAGGGTCCAAAACCTATTTATGTGACATCAAAATTACCTATCAAAAACCAACCTGGTTTTGCAAGGGGGGTCCCATGAGTTTTTAGTCAGCGGCTTGGCGGCCATCTAGGGAAACCTACCTAACCCACTCATTTCTGGAAACTAGACACCCGGCGGAGTCCAGCGAGGTATGGCTTGCGTCGGTCCCCCATCATTCTTCTACCCAGAATCCCCTGCAAACCACAAATTTCACTGAAAAATCCACATTTCTGTGTGGGAAAGTAGTGGCATCACCGGGCTCACACAAATTTTTCATCACCCAGCGTTCCCCCCGGTCTCCCGATAAAAATGGTGTCTCAGTTGTGTGGGAGGCCGAAGTACCCGCGAAAGTCAAGGACACAAAACGTTATGAGGCAACATCCACATTGTCTATCAAAAAATGTTTTGGGCCCTTCCCTGTTGCGGGTACTTGGGCATCCCACACAAGTAAGCCATCAATTTTATCAGGAGACCTGGAGGAACGCTGGGTGGTGTGAAATTTGTGTGAGCCCAGTGATGTCACAACTTTCCCACACAAAAATGTGTGAAAAAAGTGATTTTTTCAGCTAAAATGGAGGTTTGCAGGGGATTCTGGGTAAGGAAACGTTGGGGGATCCACGCAAACCATACCTCCCTGGAAGCCCCCGAGTGTCTAGTTTTCAGAAATGTGTGGGTTTGGTAGGTTTCCCTAGATGGCCGCCGAGCACAGGGCCAAAAACCCAGGTGACCCACCTTGCAAAACCATGTGGTTTTGAGATAGGCAATTTTGATGTCGCCTCACTACGTTTTGGGCCCTTGACTGTCACAGATACTAGGGCCTCCCACACAAGTAAGGCACCATTTTTATCGGGAGACCTGGGGGAACGCTGGGTGGTGGGAAATTTGTGTGAGACCTGTGATGCCACAACTTTCCCACACAAAAATGTGTGAAAAAAGTGATTTCTTTTCAGCTAAAATTGAGGTTTGCAGGGGATTCTGGGTAAGGAAACGTTGGGGGATTCACACAAGCCATACCTCCCTGGAAGCCCCCGGGTGTCTAGTTTTCAGAAATGTGTGGGTGTGGTAGGTTTCCCTAGATGGCCGCCGAGCATGGGGCCAAAAACCCAGGTGACCCCCCTTGCAAAACTAGGTGGTTTTGAGATAGGCAATTTTGATGTCGCCTCACTACGTTTTGGGCCCTTGCCTGTCGTGGGTACTTGGGCCTCCCACACAAGTGAGGCACCATTTTTATCGGGAGACCTGGGGGAACGCTGGGTGGTGGGAAATTTCTGTGAACCCGGTGATGCCACACCTTCTACAAAAGAATGTGTGAAAAAAGTGTTTTTTTCAGCTACAATTGAGGTTTGCAGGGAATTTTGGGTAAGGAAACTTTGGGGGATCCACGCAAGCCATACCTCCCTGGAAGCCCCCCGGGTGTCTAGCCTTCAGAAATGTGTGGGTTTGGTAGGTTTCCCTAGGTGCCGGCAGAACTAGGGTTCACAAACTACAGCTAGGCACTTTGCCAAAAAAGGGTCATTTTTCACTGCGAAATTGAGGTGTGACCACGTTGCGTTTTGCGCCGTTTCCTGTCGCGGGAACTAGGCCAACCCACACAAGTGAGGTACCATTTTTCTCGTAAGACTTTGGGGAACGCAGGGTGGGTGGAAATTTGTGGTTCCACGCAGGTTCCAGAACTTTCCACCACAGAAATGTGGGGAAAATGTGTTTTTTTTCACCACCCAGCGTTCCCCCCGGTCTCCCGATAAAAATGGTGTCTCAGTTGTGTGGGAAGCCCAAATACCTGCGACAGGCAAGGACACAAAATGTTTTGAGGCAACATCAACATTGCCTATCAAAAAATGTTTTGGGCTCTTCCCTGTCGCGGGTACTTGGGCCTCCCACACAAGTAAGCCATCAATTTTATCGGGAGACCTGGGGGAACGCTGGGTAGTGGGAAATTTGTGTGAGCCCGGTGATGCCACAACTTTCCCACACAAAAATGTGTGAAAAAATTATTTTTTCAGCTAAAATTGAGGTTTGCAGGGGATTCTGGTTAAGGAAACGTTGGGGGATCCATGCAAACCATACCTCCCTGGAAGCCCCCAAGTGTCTAGTTTTCAGAAACGTGTGGGTTTGGTAGGTTTCCCTAGATGGCCGCCAAGCACAGGGCCAAAAACCCAGGTGACCCCCCTTGCAAAACCATGTGGTTTTGAGATAGGCAATTTTGATGTCGCCTCACTACGTTTTGGGCCCTTGCCTGTCGCAGATACTAGGGCCTCCCACACATTTGTGTGAGCCCGATGATGCCAAAACTTTCCCACACAAAAATGTGTGAAAAAAGTGATTTTTTTCAGCTAAAATTGAGGTTTGCAGGGGATTCTGGGTAAGGAAACGTTGGGGGATCCACGCACGCCATACCTCCCTGGAAGCCCCCGGGTGTCTAGCTTCCAGAAATGTGTGGGTTTGGTAGGTTTTCCTAGGTGCCGGCAGAGCTAGGGTTTACAAACTACAGCTAGGCACTTTGCCAAAAAGGGGTCATTTTTCACTGCGAAATTGAGGTGTGACCACATTGTGTTTTGCGCCGTTTCCTGTCGCGGGCACTAGGCCAACCCACCCAAGTGAGGTACCATTTTTCTCATAAGACTTTGGGGAACGCGGGGTGGGTGGAAATTTGTGGATCCCCGCAGATTCCAGAACTTTCCACCACAGAAATGTGGGAAAATGTGTTTTTTTTCACAATTTTTTAGGTTTGCAAGGGATTCTGGGTAACACAACTGGTTGGAGGCAGTCAAGTCACCCCATTCTGGATCCCCCTGGGTGTCTAGTTTTCAAAAATATATAGGTTTGCTAGGTTTCCCTAGGTGCCGGCAGAGCTAGGGTTAAAAAACTACAGCTAGGCACTTTGCCAAAAAAGGGGCATTTTTCACTGCGAAATTGAGGTGTGACCACGTTGCATTTTGCGCCGTTTCCTGTCGCGGGCACTAGGTCGACCCACACAAGTGAGGTACCATTTTTCTCGTAAGACTTTGGAGAACGTGGTGTGGGTGGAAATTTGTGGATCCACGCAGATTCCAGAACTTTCCACCACATAAATGTGGGGAAAATGTTGTTTTTTTGTCAATTTTCTAGATTTGCAAGGGATTCTGGGTAACAGAACCTCGTGGGAGGCAGCTAAGTCACCCCATCCTGGATTCCCCTGCGTGTCTAGTTTTAAAAAATGTATAGGTTTGCTAGGTTTCCCTAGGTGCCGGCAGAGCTAGTGTTCAAAAACTACAGCTAGACACTTTGCAAAAAAGGGTAAATTTTCATTGTGTAAATGTGGTGTGTTCATGTTGAGTTTTGAGGCATTTCCTGTTGTGGGCACTATGCCGGGAACTCTCTCCCGTTCGAAATACGACGTACACCAACCCTGCTGGCTTTCAGGAGTGCACTCAAGACTTGGCTTTTCAACTGACCTGAGCTGCCCTACCCCCCCCACCCCTCAGCGCCTTGAGACCCTCACGGGTGAGTAGTGCGCTTTACCAACCCCTGATTGATTGATTGATTGATGCCTACCCACACAAGTGAGGTACCATTTTCATCGGGAGACTTAGGGTAATTCAGATTTGTAAAGCAACTGTTATTATCTATTGATTTTTGATGCATTTCTGCCTTCCAAATAAAAGACATTGTCTAAAAAAGAAGTCATTTGATGCATTTCTGCCTTCCAAATTAAAGACATTGTGTAAAAAAGAAGTCATTTTGAAAAATGACCAATAATTCTCATGCTAGTTCACAATTTCGAAAATGTGCAAATATGTACTGTTTCTAAACTCTATAATTTGTTCCCATTTCAGAAATACAGAGATGTCTTTCATACCGATTTTTCCATGTATACATTTTCCCACAATAATTGCTATATACCCGGAACATAATAAAAAACCATTGCAAATTGCTGCTCAGTTTTTGGACTCTGGGTTCGTTGGGTTCTTGGTGAACCTACAAGTCCTATATATCCCCACAACCAGGAAGGTCCAGCGGATGTAACGGTATATTGCTTTCAAAGAGCAGTCATAATTAGAAGCATGGTGAAAACGTTGACACAAAAGGCTGTTTTTTTCAACTAATTTTCAATTTTTACTATATTTAACTGTTAGTTTCTATAAAGAAACCTTGATGGATCTACACAAATGACCCCTTGCTGAATTCAGAATTTTGTCTTCTTTTCTAAAATGTATAGCAGGATCCATTATTACTTTCACACCCATTTCTACCATTAACTGGAAGGAGGTTGAAAGCACAAAAAATAGCAAAAATAGGCTATGACCCAGAAAAATGCCAAAACTGTGTAAAAAATGTTGGTTTTCTGACAAAAGTCTGTCATTCCCTAAAAGCTGGGAAAATAGTGATTTCAGCCCCACAAACCCTTTTTGATAACATGTGCAGGGGGAAAAACCCAGACACTTTCATTTGCAGCCCGTTTTTACCATTTTTCCCAAAAAACCAAACTTTTGCTGTATTTTGGCTAATTTCTGGGACCCTCCAGGGAAATCCACAAACCCTGGGTACCTTTAGAATCCCCATAATGTTGGAAGAAAAAGGACGCAAATTTGGCGTGGATACCTTATGTGGTCAAAAAGTTGCAGGGGCCTAAGCACGCACTACCACAAATAGCCCAAAAAAGGCTTAACGCAGGGGGGAGAAAGGCCTAGCAGCGAAGTGGTTGAATTGGATTCCCTTCTTTAGGGATCCACTTGTCAGGAACTGTAAAAACCTTCTCTTTTCTGGTGGCGGCTTCAAGATGCTTCACTTCGGATAGCTTGTTTCCGACCTCTTGCATGCTCTTTAAGGCATAAAATTAGTTCAACCTCTTTGTCGATCATCTAGTCCAGGCTCATAACATAGATACTCTGTATTACTTTCTGCTCAATACGGATTGCTGATTTGCAGACAAACTCCCAGGGCAGACAAAGCATCACTGTAAACCTTGGTAGCACTACACCTTCATGGTCTTTCTGCATAATGGAGCGTTGTGATCAGCCCTATAGCCCACTGTATCCACCCCTCCCCCTGTAGGGTAATTCGAAATGTAAATTGCTTTGCACAGTGGAAGCTGTGCCACAAAAGTCTTCATCTGGCTTCACCACAATTCTATTGATGTTGAAGATCTGTAATGGTCTTGGCTCTCCAAGACATTTTATGCTGCTCATAAGTGTAATTGCCTTTCCTGAGGTGTAAAGAGTTTCCTAAAGTTCGTCTCTTTAAGTGGAGGGGTGGGCGGGGGCAGCTGATGATATCATCATTATAAATATAGTTCCTTGCCTTCACTTTAGTTAACTTTTTAATTTTATTCAGTAATGCTTCTATTGCCAACCTCATTTAACATGTAATGCATACATTTATTTAAGGGTGTACTTACCTAGCTCTTCAAAGAACTTAAGAAAGGGGGGATGTGGTATTAGTGCCGGGGCTGCTGACTCTGGATCTCAGTGCTGGCTCAACATCCTGTGATTCTGGGCAAATAACGTAATCTCCCCATGCCAAAAAACACAGAATGATGTGACCTTTTGTAATGTAATCGGTGATCATGTAAATTACTCCAATACTTTCAGGCTGATGTTGCACTATATAAAAATGCAAAAAAAAAAAACACAAAGCACTTTGCCTTTGAAGAAAAACAAGAGATAACGGTCTAGTGGCTGGAACGGCACAATAGACTATAATACTGTTGCGTCTGCAATAACAGCCTCAGCCACATAGGGCCCAATATGCCTCTTAGTTAAATATAAGCATCATCATGAAGAGATGATTATTGACTGTTTCTAAATATAAATGTAGAAACTATTGCTTCTAATAAAATGCACACAATCCAGTTATATAATCAAATGCACTACAGTAAAAACATCATTTAGAGCCAAAGCCATCCCTTGGCTTGGCCCTGGATCGGCTCTCACTGTTAATTTGCTGGTGCTCCCACCTCTAGAACGGACGGCTTAACCCTCTTTGTACAAGTACCAATGCATGAATTTTTGCATGTTGTTCAGTGCTGTCACCTAAGATTTTGGTATGGGTGGTATGGGTGCATTGTGGGTGGAACCCACCATCTTTCACTACTCCGTGCACTCCCTGCGGAGTACTTATATTTGGTTCCAACCGCAGGTTGAGTAGAAAAGTAACCTTTTATTCATATTGGAGAAAAGCTTGTTTTCGAAGAGTTGTATCATAGTGAAACTAAACATCACCTGCGCTTAAGAAAGAGGCCCACTGCACACCACTTGGGTGTAGAGCTTGAGCATTAGGACTGCTTGCTTTAGTGACTGCCTCTAGTGCCGGTGTGGGAATAACAATATTTATTAGTTTTTCCTGCACCAATGGGCGATCTCGTAAAATAGCTGCCTGCACAGCTGCGAGAATTTTCTCGATGGGAGCAAAACATGCTACAGCTGGAGAATACGGGTATGACTTGTATGCCAAGGAAAGCCTCTAGTGCCGGTATGGGAGATACCACAATTATTCATTTTCATGCGCCAATGGCGATCTTGCAAAATAGCTGTCTGCACACCTGTGAGAAGTTCCTTGATGGAAGCAAAATGTACTTCATTTACTTAATACAAGTGTGACATGTATGCTAAGAGAACTGTCTGTCCCCCATATGTGTAACCCGAATGGCTTGGTACAACTCTTAATACCAGGTCTGTAATGCTATCCCTAGTTTGTAAATATTTTATCTCTAGCATGTCTGCTTGTAGCGCATGCAAGATATCAGTGTGTTTGTTTGTCAATGTCTTTGTAGAAAACATGAGAGAAATCAAGTCGTACAAGGGCTTTCCCTACTCAGCATAGTGTGGCAGGTAAGTTTGTCCGAAGTAAAGGAATCCCAACAGGATTGTAACTTCTTCAGGGTGTTGCGAGATTGTAGGGCAGCATATTTCTGATGATAATCAAGTGCCAGACCCGTGCCCTCATTGGAAAATTCACCTTCAGGTAGGATATTTTTGGATTTTTTAAAGCTAATCTTATAATCATGTGATGTTAGTATTGTCAATATCTAGTCTAACCTAGTTAGTTGAGTGTCTGAGGGCTTTATTATGGTTTGGCTGTCCGAATGCCCAAAAACCGGCTGCCAAAGCCCACAGCGCTCGCGGTCTTTAGACCGCTGTATTACAAGTTGACCACGGTGCCGGTGGTTTGGCTGCGGAGATCTTGCAGCGGTAGCGATTTGTTTTCCATTTGTATTGATGACTGTGTAAATATTTCGACTACATATGTGTCGCATGCACACATATGCATGATACATGAGGAAAGTACCACCTAGCCATTGCTGAAGTCTGGCCCATATGTGGGCAGTCCAGGTAATAGGTATGTGGTTCAAAAAGGACTCACCTGTACATCGCCGCAAACAGGGTCATACTTATCAGGGTAAAGATGCTGCTGTGAAGGGGGACATGGAGAAAGGGGTAGGTCCATATCGAACTCTGCCTGGGAGAACAGGGAGAGGGGTGAGTATGCACCCCAAATCCTTAGTTACCGCCCTATGACAGCTGCCTATCCCCAAACACAAACCCGGCAGTTGATGGTGTGCTGGCAGTGTCACTGGTTCAGTCGCGGTCTTCAGAAATGCAATCAAGCCAACTCTTTGTATGGTGCTCGGAATGGCAAGCTTGCCATGTTATGACTGCCGGTATGGCGGTTCATGAACTGCCAAACCTGTAATAAGGTCCTAACTCATCATTGGAAAGCTAGATGTCAATGTGTGATAGCGCTTTGGGATCTGGTTGTAAGATCTCCATTATGCGTGTTAAAAAGATGCCAGGGCTGTCTTATACCCAATTGGCAAATGGTTGGATGAGAATTTCACACCTTTGCAACTTAAGATGCTTATGTACTTTTTCAGGTGCAATATTCTGACTGAAACCCCCACTGGGGATGTCCAGGATTGTTTTGTTCTTTTTTCATGCTAGGTTTGTCATTAAACAAATGCTGTAAGCATTTTGTATAGATAGGTTTGAATGTGACTGTTTTGATTTCTATGATCTAAAACTATTCTATAGGATTTGTCTGGTTTGGAGACAGGACAAAGAGGAGTACTCATTGAAGAAAGACAAGGCACTATAATGTTGTGATATTGCAATTGATTGAATTTAGTATTGCTTTTATATCACACTTTGTTACTGGATTCAGAAGATATTGGGCCTATCCTTGGGACTCATTGCATAAGGGAATAACATGTGAAGTAGAGTGTTTATCGTAAACCGCTTGGTTTGTTTTTAAGGCCGGAGCCAGTCTAACAGTCCATTAACTGGTGTAAATTTCCCTGATATCCTCAGGCACTATGGAAGAAAAAAATACTTATATTGCTTCCTTCCCTCAGGGTGCTACCCTAATGAAGGCTGAGGCCAATCATCTTCTGCTATTACGATATCATATTCTTCAGCCAGGTGCAGCCAGAAGGCTGCTTTAATGGTGCACGGTATATCCCCTTCAATCTGTATATCAACATAGTAAATCCTATCAGGACGATTTCAATGGTTATCTGGAGTCATAATCTGTATGAACTCATCAGTTGGATTCGCTACCATAAACCTCTGGAGAGTCTGACTCACTATCGTCACTTATGCTGCGCTGTCTAGAAGAGCTCTCGCCCAAGTCCGGTTCTGCTGAAGTTTCCATACCTGAATTGGCATGTTTTTCATAAGGTCCTGCTACCTTCTTCTTTTAAAATTTAGCTTTAGAGACTTTCTTGTCCCTCTTTAACTTAAGCTCAGTCTCTCCGCTTGTTTCATATTTTTGCTTGCTATATTCTTCTTTTTGTTCAGTAGTCGGTCCGACCCTCCTCTCTCTGCACCTTTACCATCAGAGTCCTGAAAACAACAGAAAGAGCAGCTATCAGAATACTGATACCATTTTATCTTTTTCTTTTTTTTGCGGTCCTTATATAACCACCCAGACTAGACTCCCAAGATTTGGAAGATTCGGTCCGTCCTTTTTCTTTCTCCCTCGCTTCTTCTTACCTTCTGGTACAGGTTTTTCCCTAGCAGAATCCTTAATCTTGCTTTTAGGTTTTAAATTTAATTTAAGGTCTTGTGCACATAGTGCATGTACCACGGCCCAGAGAGGTGTAGACTTCTAAAATTATTTTCGTTAGTTCCTGCTTATGATCCTGAACTGGAATTGCTGCAAGTCTCTGGCGTATGGCCAGAATCAAAGCTTCTCCCTTATTGTTGCTTAGGATGATTGAGGACCTGTAGAGAATTACACGGGCCGGATGTATGAAAGATTTTTACATTCACAAATGGTGCAGATCAGTATTTCGTAACTTTGTGAATGCAAAACCCACTTTCCCTATGTACAAAAGGCAATTTGGTTGTTATTAGTTGTGATCTCTTATTTTTGGTAATTGCAAATAGGAATTTCCAAATTGCGATTCATAATTTGTATGAATGAAGAATTTCCTAATTACGAATAGTTGCAAAATGCAGTTTTAGGAAATACAATAACCACCAAATTCAAATTAAGTGTTAATCAGGGGCAACCTATGTAATGTGGGCCAAAATGCATCAGGCCATTTCATAATGGCGGCATTGTATGTTGTAGAAAGGAGAATGAGGGTTGTGGCTGGTATGCAGAAAATGAGACTGGAGATGATTTTTAGTGTTAGGGTAAACCTTTGAGGAGGAGAAATTTGAAGTACAGGCTTCGTAGTCAGTTTAAATTGGGTTTAATAGCTGATTTACATCCACTGCTACAGACCTCAACATACAGAAGTAATGCTATTCCACCGCATGTGCAGGTGGGGTGTTGCCTACACCTTTTAGTTTCTGGAAGTTACCAGTGAGTAATAGCATTCACATGGGAAGGGTCCCTAAGTGCTTTTTTACGTTTCTGTTCTATATGTTTCTTGATATTGTGTTGTCTAAAATTAATGATTACATTTATTTTCCGAAATTTCAGCAGGATTTACAACATACAGAACGATTATTACTTTGTCTGGCACATTTTCCAAATGTCATAGGATTTGTTGAAGTTACAAATATTGCTATCTGGCCACCATCTGCAAAAGACTTTTCTTTTCGAAATCACAAAAATAGTCACTCCCTCAATTTACAGGTAGTGTGATGCCTCCTATATGCCTGATTTCCAGGCAGCACACAATTCCTATATGCTCTGCCACAATGGGATATATAACAGGCTATTTCAAGGTGATTTTGGAAACAGTTTTCTACTTGGTAAGCCTATATACATTTTTGCACACCAAGTTTACCATCCAAACTAAACACCTTTACTAATGTCTACTTCCTAAACATTTGAAGAGACAGTGCATATGCATTATGGCCTTGGATCTTAACACCTTATTTACATCCATGTACAAGGAGTGAGCGAAGATACAACCATGCTTACAAACCTACATGCTCTGTTATGGAGAGGACATTTGGAATACTAATAGGAGGCTTCAGGCGTCTGCACAAGAGTGGTGGAGTCCTCCAGTACAGTCTGAAAACATGTTTCAAAATGTTTGCTACATGTGCAATGTTGCATAATCTTGCTATGAGGAGGGGCCTTCGCAATGTGAAGATTTATTCGCATTCTGATCTTGAGGAAGGAATACCACACATACAACACCAACTGGATATGTTTGTGAGGGTCGAGCACGTTGTGCAGAGATCACTACTAATTATTTTTCAGATAAGTCAAAAGCAAGTATGCATAATGAAATCAAGAATACATGTTTATTGAGGCTTTTAAATAAAAATATTTCCTTTATTCAGGAATCATACTATTTTTTTTTAGTAAAACCAAATATGCAGCGAGAACAACAATTTTCAATATTGTTTTGTATTATTTTGTAAACAAACATAAGACGTCAAGTGCCTAAGAAAAAACAACCATATTAGTGCTTTCTTCTTTCTCTGTTTGCACTACGTTTCTCAGCGGTATCTGCCTGTGGAGTATCTCAAACATCTGTACTAGATGTATGTCAGCGTGTGTGCCTAAGGTTTGATACATCAGGCTTGACGCCTCTTCACTATCACTTAATACTCATTCTGCAGGGCTTGATATACTACTTGTTTGTGTATTATCTTAGGCTGATGTTCCCTGCATTAAACCATGTGTTGCATCACTACAGCAGTATCCCATCTCAGTTTGTATGTTTACATTGTACCTGGATGAATTGGTAGTAGCCTGTGCCAGACAGTTAATGGATCTGCTTAATATATCAAAGCGCAACATGTGTTGGTGATGCCTACGCCTTTGGGTTGTATGGTTTTGGTCTAACAGTAGATTCAGTGAGATTAGCAAAGCCTTAATTTCATCGTATTTGACTATCCTTAACTTTTTTTTCTAAAACTTCCTTGCCCATCAAGCAATTGTGCCACTGTGCGATTCATACACATTAGTTGGTGACTTACAGTTTTGATATTCTTGTTTGCAGGCACTGCAAAGTCAGCATTGAACCTTCTACCCCCCCAAACAATTGATATGTCTCTGAACCATTATCCACAGCAAAGAGGCCAGCAATATGAGAAGCTGTGGCATTACGACAATGCTGCTAATCCCTGCAACACATCTGTCTGCTTCTCAAAGATGTTGGTTCCTGTGGAACAATACACAACGTTATACTGGTAAGACTGTGCGCAATCGCAATGGGAAGGCTTTGAGTAATGCCAAAAGGAGAAAGGACCAAATACACCTTGGTTTCAGTTAATCCAAATTACTTTTTTTATGTTTCTCAAATATATACAAAAATAAATATAAACAATTGTGCGGGGTGTCCCCAGTGAAACTGGAACCTAAAACATGGATGACAAATTGGTGACATTTCTGATTGGTTTCCAAAGCATTTTAAAGTTGACCATTTGGAAATATATACAGAGTAGACCGCGGCTATATACAATGATATGCGCTGGTTTAATGGCTTGCTTTAGTTTCTGTCTCGACGACGTTTCGACCCTTTGTGCAATGTAGGGTCTCCCCAGACCTAAAGAGTGTAGGAACATCTACGAAGAGAAGGATAGTATCAGTGTGTGACCAGCATTTCTATTTGGCAACAGAACTAGAATTAGAGTTTAAGGTCTGACTGTACCTGGTTCGACGAATACGCAGCAGCGTGAGTGAGAGTGTGCCACGGGTGAGTGTTAGACCTGGCACATTGGCGTGGGTCTCCCTTCCATTTTTCGCTGTTGCCTCATATGTTTTTGCTGATGTTAGTTGCTCAGGGCACTGTGCCACTGCTGTCCAGTGGCACAGTGCAAGTGCTCTCTATTGTAAATTAATGTATAATTTGTGATTCCATGATTGGTTGGTTTGGTTTACATCTCAGACCCTAGTACAGTGCACCAGGAGTGCCCAGGGCTTGTAGTCTAAATACTGCTGGTGGGCTTGCAGCACTGGTTGTGCCACCCACAGAAGCAGCCTGTAAACATGTGTCTAAGGTCTGCCATTGCAGAGCCTGCGTGCAGTCTGGTACTGTCATGCTGACTGGGCAAGTGCACCCACTTGCCAGTCCCTAAACCATCCCTTTTCTTCATATCAGACACCCCTATGGTAGGCCCAAGGGCAGGGTGCATTGTAAGGATAAGGTAGAACATGCCCTGGTGTGTGTGGCATGTTCTAATAGTGAATTACAGCCATTTTCGTTTTTCACTATTGCAAGGCTACCTGTTCTCCATAGGCCAGAATGGGCAGTTTGGTTATTACATCTTAAAATCCTAACTGACTCAGGGAACATGGTAGAAATTCGAATTTAGTATGCCTGAACTCAGGATGATAAAATACATCTTTTAGTGAAGTCGGTTTTAACATTCTGTGTTTGAAAATGTCACTTTTAGAAAGTAGGCATTTTCTTGTCTAACCATTCAAACCTGCCTCTGCTAGGCTGTGTGTATTCCTTTGTCTGGAGTTTGAGTGACAGAGCTGGGGAATTCCAGGAGGCAGGGTGAGGTGCCCAAGTAGTGAATAGAGAGATCTACCTCTAGATGGGTGGAAGGAGTTGCACCTGGGACCTAAATAGGACTGTGCCTGCCTTCCACAATGCTGGCTCCACCTCCTGGGGAGCGGCTGATGTCTCTGCCCTGCACAGTGAGTGAAGAGAAGGAATCCTGTCAACAAAGTGCTCCAGGGCTGTACTTGCCTTCCGCAATGCTGGATCCACCTCCTGTGGGGCGTCAAATGTTTCTGCCCTGCACTGTGAAAGGAAAGGAGAAAAGAGTGCTCAGGAACTGGTTTGGACTGGGCAAAGGCTCCTCTGCCTTCAGAGGACAAAGGATTTCTGGGTATAAATATTGGGACCCTGATCCCAAGAATTTAGATCACTTTGGGAAAATATGAAGAACCTCTGCTGAGGGAGGAACCAGAAGAAGCTGAGGAGGAAACTATCCCTGAAACTGGGGGATTGGCCTGCAGTGGTTGCCTTACTGCCAAAGAGAGGAGAAAGGAACTTTGTGTGTACTTTTGCTCAACTTGTGAAGGATCTCCAAAGGCTTGGAAAAGAGCTTGCCTCCTGCTGAAGTCTCAGGAACAACAGACTTCACCCCCCAGCTCCCCAGAGTTCTTTGGAAGTGCCTACTGCTGTTGTTGGGCCTTCTGAGGGACTGCATGTCGCAAGGAGCTGGAAGCGCGACTCAAGAAGGAGAAGCGTGCCGCCCTCGGAGCTGTTGTCGTCGCATCTCGTAAAGTGTGTCGCCGCTGCAGCATAGCATCGAGCGGAAACGTCTCGCATCATCCAGGGAGTGTCTCGCAACGTCGAGGAAGCTCGTCACCATCGCAGCCATCGTAGCTGACGCCTCGCACCGCATCAAGAAAAGCGCCTCGCATCCACGGAGAAGCGTGCTGCCGTCGGAACTGCTGTCGTCGCATCGCATATAGGGGTGTCGCCGCTGCAACATAGCATCGAGCGGAAGCGTCTCGCAAACGTTGGGGTAAAGTGTGTCGCCGCTGCAGCTGAAGCATCGAGTCGAGTCTTCCCGCAACATCGGAGAAGTGTAACGCATCTCGAAGATCTTCACGTCTTTATTTCTTTGCACCAAAAACTTCATCGCATCAACATCGTTGCAACACTTTCATTGCCCTGCGTGTCTCATCTAAAAGGTACATTGACTTAAAGTGTCACATTTAAGAACTAAAGAGAACTAAGCAAAATTCTACCATCTAAAGTAACAGTATTGTGTGTTTTTGTCGTTTAATGGTCTTGTGGTAAATATATATAAAGAATACTTATTTTTGATTCAAAACCTGTGTGGTGTCCATTTGTAGTGTTGTCACTGGATTACTGTATGTGTTCACAAATGCTTTACACACTGCCTCTGAGATAAGCCTGTCTGCTTGTGCCAAGCTACCAAGGGGGTGACCAGGGGTTATTTTAGGAGTGTACCCCCTTACCCTGACTAGAGGAGAGGGTCCCTCTTTGTCACAAGTGCATACCTGTGCCAACTAGAGACTCCCAAGTCTAACAGTGAGTGATAAAGAAAAAGAAAATATACTCACAGGGGACCCAGCCGGGTGCTACACAAGTGAGAAGTAAGATAGAGTAAGTTATATTAGGTTAGAGACGAACACCATGATTACAAAGTCATGTAAATTCAATCTGATCTTCCCATTTGGGAACTTACCCCAAGTGAGGGTACGGGAAGGCTGGTAGTCTGGATGTAGCACAACGCTATCAGTCAGGTAATGTAGAGGTATTATTTAGTTGCACAGCAATGTGTGCAAACAATGTGGAACTCTGTGGATAATGAGGACACTGTTAGTCCAATGGTAAAATTAGGGACTTAGGGGCATATGTATCAAACTCCCCTTTAGCGAATCCTAATTTGCGAGATTTAGCGATTCGCAAATTCAGATTCGCTAAACGGGATGTATAAAATAAAACGCTAATCATTTGCGATTACTTAAAAATCGCAAATAATTCGCAGAATCCCGTATTGCGATTTCTTAATAGCGAAATTCGCTAATTAAGAAATCGCAAAAACGGGAATCTGCAAGCCTGGTGCAGGCTGATGACATCACAAACAGGAAACTGTAGTGATTGCCTGCACCTGCTCACCTGAGCCACACCCAGAGGCTGCTTGTGGAGTGTGAGGAGGCTTTCCTGGAGACAGCAACCAGCAATGGATCCCAAACAAAACCAGCAGGGCAAGGATGCAGAAAAAAGAAAGAGAAAACACAAGTTTTCAGAAAAGGAGCAGGAGATCCTCATTGAGGAGATGGTCTGCAGCCATGAGCTCCTCTTTGGGAAGAAGGCACTCAAAGTCCCAGAGGCCAGGAAGAGGAAAATCTGGCTGGAAATACAGAGCAAGGTGAATGCTGTTGGAGTCACCACACGCACCATCGAGGAGCTGCGCAAGCGGTGGTATGATATGCGCCAGAGGTCCAAGGAGAGGGTGGCAGCCAGACTCAAGGATGCCAATCAGACTGGAGGAGGACCATCCACTGCAGAGCAGCCAACCCCCCATGAGGAGCTCATGGAGTCTACCCTCCTGCCTGAGAGCGTTGGTGGTTTGGCTGCAATAGACAGCTCCGACCCCTCATCCAGCAGACAAGGTAAGATGCATGCCAAATCACCCTGCACTCCTCCCCATCCCTTGCACACTCCCCCAAATGCGCATAGTAAACTCCCAACATGCCAATCCAGCCCAGGTCTTACAGCACACCCAGCAATGCATCATGGGACTCGTAGTACTGTGTCTGACTGTGTGTCCATGACACCATCACAATTAAATGCAACATATGTGTTTTGGGGATCATTGAATGGAAATGTGTCAGAGGTTAGCCGTCAAAGAATTGTAACTTTATTGAGTGCCACATGCAGACAGTAACACAAACTCATGTAGTCCCCTTTACATCCACAGCACACGGCATGCCACAAGAAGACAGCGCAGAGGGAGAGGAGCCTGCAGACCCTGCGGACTCCAGCGATGACACAGAGCAGCAGCCAATTCAGCGCAGGAAGCGCACACATGTGCCCCCACTGCCTCCATTTGAGGACGAAGTCCCAGCAACAGGCGATGACAACGACAGGAGAGAGGGGAGTCAGGGTGTGACAGACATGCCCCGTCATGACGCACCAACACCAAGGCAAAGGGAACAAGCCACATCCAGGTCAAGGCCCAGGAGCAGCACTGCAACAGAAGGAGAAGGCACCGTGTTCTCCGGCTTGGAACAGTGCATGCTGCAGGAACAGCGCCTGCAAAGCAAGGCAATGCGGTCAATAAATCGCCAGCTAGGCCACATACATCAGGACAATCGCAACATGGTAGCGGCAATACATGAGCTCTGTGCCACTTTGAGGGACACCCAAGCTGCCAATGACAGGGCTGGACGACGTGCCAATGCACGGCTACACAATTATACAAAGGCAGTCAACCGCCTCTGCACCACCACCAGCGCACTCACACGCAGAAGCGTAACCATGCAGGTGGACATGGCACATTGCTGCCAGGACATTGCACGAGGGCTAGAGCAGGTAACCACTGCTGTGGAACAGCTGCAGACAGCCAATGCTGGTGGCGGCGCACTAATGGCCTCTGCTGAGAGTGAGGACACATCGAGTCGCAGCAGCAGGTGAAAGACGCCGCAGTGGCAGAAAGGTAGCAGGCCAAGGGCGCACCATGGGGGGCACTCACCCTGGACACTGACTACAACACGGGTGCATTTACCCGAAAAGGCTGTTTGCCCTATTACTTGTGCCTTCTCTGCACTGTGTGTACAACATGTGCTGGGGACAATTACAATTTCTTTCATGTGAAGTGTGATTAAACACTTGACACATCATCAGGCTTTGTAGTCTCATTTCCTCAATACTCACCTAAAAGTAGTTTCGTGTGATCTCAGTCCGTCTCTGGCGTCCAGCAGCTGCCCCAACTCCTGGTGCTGGTCTGGCAGGGGGAGCAGGGCGCTCGTCATCCGATGTGTCTGTATCGGTCACATCAATTGTGGTGCCTTTCCTCATTGCCATGTTATGTAGCATTGCACAGCTTGCCATGATTTTACAGCAGGTCTCAGGGCTGTATTGCAGTGCGCCTCCACTTTTATGCAGGCACCTGAAGCGGCTCTTCAGGATTCCGAAGGTTCGCCCAATGACACAGCGTGTAGATCTGTGTGCCCTATTGTAGCTCCTCTCACTTGCATTTGCAGAATCCAGGTATGGGGTCAGGATGAAGTCACGCACTGCATAGGCACTGTCACCTGCATGGAAAAAAACACAATAGGTGAGTCAATGTCCCCCCCCCCTCAAGTGATGTAGTGGATGTATTGATGTGTGCAATGTATTTACCGAGCAGGTACCCCTCCCCAAACTCTCCAGCACTCAGACGTCTGTGTATTCCACTGTGTCTGAAGATGAAGGAGTCATGTGTACTGCCGGGGTATTTGGCTACGATGTCTGTGATGTGATACTTAGCGTTGCACACAATCTGTATGTTGAGGGAATGGTAGCATTTCCGATTCCTGTAGACATATTCAGTTTCTGCTGGGGGTGTGATGGCCACATGGGTCCCGTCAATGCAGCCAATGACGTGGGGGAAACGTGCAATCTGGTAGAAGTCCAGTATCGTTTGCTGTAATGCCTGTTGGGTGGTGGGGAAGTAAATGTGATGTGAGAGCCTCAGTAGCATTGCATCTAGGAAGGCATGGAAGAAGCGCGAAAGTGCACTCTGTGACACCCCACCAACCTCCGCTATGACCCGTTGAAAACTCCCTGACGCCAGGAGGTGCAGGGAGCACAGGACCTGCACATGTGTGGGAATTGTTTGTGTCCTGCGAGTAGGGTGCTCCAAGTGGGGTTTCAGCTCCTCAATCAGGTCCATTATGGTCTGTGGGTGCAGTCTGTACTTGTCATAGATGTCCTCTTCAGTGTTCTGGAACAGGGTGATGCGCAGCCTGAAGATACGTTCCTGTCTCATTCTCCTGTGAGCAAGGGCCTGAATACGCAGCCTCCTGGCTATCACGTACATTGCAGCCATTGTGGGTGTGTTTTTTGCATTGTGGGCTGGTTTTTGTACCTTGCACCAGTTTACCACCTGCAAGCAATTGGTGTTAATAGCAATTTCTTAAATTGCGAATTTTGTGAATTCGCAATTTGCGACAATTTCATACATGTGTTTGCGATTTCTTAGCTAGCGATTTCTTGTTAGCGATATTCGCAACGCTAAGGAATCGCAAATGAAGTATTCGCTAGGAAATTCGCTGTTTTCTTGTTTCGCAGCCTAAGAAATCGCTAATTTCGCGATTTCTTATTTTTCTGTTTGGAAGTGTGTCATACATATGAAATAGCGAAAAATCAGTCGCAAACGCTGTTTTTAGCGATTCGCAGCGTTTGCGACTAATTTTTCCTTTCATACATATGCCCCTTAGAGCCCAGCCCATACAAACAAATGATACAATTACATACCAGAGTTATTAAGTAATCGATGTGGCGCACGGGTCATGCAAACACACTGGTCTGTGTCTTTAATAAAATGCCACCAGTTGTTGTTAGACTAGCAAGTCGGCGGTGATTTCCTGTAAATTAACAGGATGTGTCCGTTAAAATTAATTAAATGAAAGGTAATGCGGCACAATCGTAACTGAGTTAGTGTAGTGACTCTTACCTAATGATGAATCAATAAGTTGCGTGGTGCAGTTGGTACCAATGCATAACCATGGGGCAGCTTGGGTCCGATGTGGTCCCCAGTTGGTATTATACTGTAACCAAACAGGAATTATTGTATTGGAATTGTACACTATACAGGGATTGATGAATACGGTGCGCCCGCATAACAGGGACCGTGGCACCTCGCAGACAGCAGGACAGCGTGTGTCTCTCTGCTGTAGGCCAAATAACAATGGGCAGGCAAAGATCTCGCACTTAAATGCAGGAGAGACCCGCCAAAACCGGATTGGCCAGCAGGCATCACTAGTGATTGCCGCTTGTCAGTGTCATCCGGTTTTCAGTGTCCATAGAAAAAATGAAAGATAGACCTAGAGTGGGAAGGTAGAAGGAAGGAAAATGAAAATAGAAGAAATAAACAGATACCCATGTGGCCTATTCTCGCCAGACAATATGGATAATGGCAATGTAATATGAGTGGCAGTAGTATGAAAAATATCAACAACAGTGCACGTGTGTTGTGTCATTAATTGGGTGCATGGCTATTCTGAAGAGATAGCAGGCTCGAAGCTCACCTCGTAAGTCAGAATTACCACTCGTTGTGTACTGAGTGCTCATGTGTAATGGAAAGGACAATAAGCAATGCGCTTGCACTACTGTTGTATACCTATGTTAATTGGTGTTATCTGTTCTACAATGAGATAGAGCTGAGCTGTGTGGCTTTATATATCACTGAAGCAGACTGCAGCACTGTAATACAGAGATCACAGAGCAGTGAAGATAGTAGTGGGGCCATGGTAGTGGTGGATAATGAATGTGAACAACCTGATCACAAAATATCACAAGTTCACATAGCTTTACATATTTACAAGCAGATAGAGTGTAATGCAAATTGGCAATTAAACAACATAAGGCAAGTAGTCATAAGCAACGTTGACAGCAATCAATATAAGGTTGTGTTAACAGTTTTCATAATGTACTATGTGAATTCATGACTTGCACAGTAGGTAAAGAGTTCCAGCATGGGCAGTTACAACAGTACATATTTACTCTTAAACACACAATATTACCCTGAGTCTAATTGTGACTTGTGATCTGCCGTACATCGGACAGACGCAGCAACCCATCAAGGCACGCATGTAGGTCAGGGCTACACACAGTCACAATTAGACTAAGGGTAATGTTGTGTTTTTAAGAGTAAATATGTACTGTTGTAACTGCCCAAGCAGGAAATCTGTACCTACTGTGCAAGTCATGAATTCAAACTTCTCTTCGTAGATGACCCTACACTCTTAGATCCTGAGGAGACCCTACATTGCACAACGGGTCAAAACGTCGTCGACACAGAAACTAAAGCGAACCATTAAACCAGCGCATATCATTGTATATAGTCGCGGTCTACTCTGTATATATTTCCAAATGGTCGACTTTAAAATGCTTTGGAAACCAATCACAAATGTCACCAATTTGTCACCCATGTTTTAGGTTCCAGTTTCACTGGGGACACCCCGCACGTTTATATTCATTTTTGGATATATTTGAGAAACATAAAAAAAAAAAGTAATTTGGATTAACTGAAACCAAGGTGTATTTGGTCCTTTCTCCTTTTGGCATTACTCTAACCCTTCCCATTGCGATTGTGCACAGTCTTACCAGTATAACGTGTATTATCCCACAGGTACCATACTTATTCTGATAATAATTTGATTACCTTGGTTCCATGTGAGCAGGGTCCCTTTGTTTCTTTTCTCGACTTTTAGAGTGGTGGCTGCACCGCAAGGGAATTATCTGTTAGCCGGATTTTCCATATACCCTATAAGGGTCACTTTTCCCGTAAAGGGTCATAATGTCAGAAGGAGAAGCCCCCTTATACACCGATGAGTATATCGCTAAAATAATTAGTGGACCATCCTTGTTCTCCACCCAGCCCAATAAGAGTGTGAGCCCGAGGCAACAGTTACTTGACAAATTAGAGAAGGCAAATAAAAAACATGTTAGGACTGAGCTTCATGCTCATATGCTGACGGAGTACCTCAAGGCAAGAATCATCCCACAGGGACTACAGGTCAGAAACGTCCCAGGGATTTTTCGTGAAGACCCCAAATTTAAAGGCAATTTCAGTCATATCTCCACAACCTGCTCATGCCACTGGATGGTTTTAGGTGTGGAAACAGCAATGGAACACGCGAAGGCAGAACTCAAGGAAATTGAGGATTTGAAAAAAGAACTCCTTGGAGGTGATGGTGTAGCAGAGGCTAAAACATTGTTGGACAAATTGAACAAAACAATAGTAGACTTTAATACATTTGAGCTGAAGAAAAAGGCAGATAAGGTGATGAAAGATGAAGAATTTTTCAAAAGATAGGGCATACCCTTATCTGAGGGAGGATTATTACACTGCTGTGGGTAATCAAAATAGGCAGAATACCTGGGGAAAATTTAGGCGGAATCAACCAATCACATTCTAAGAATCCGCAGGGGGATCAGACGATTCAGATGCCCAACCAGGTCCCAGTAGGTCAGACTACCACCCAGGACAGCCTTTTTTAGATTGAGGCGGGAAGGTGAAAGGGAAAACATGGTACCAATACCCAGGGAAGTGCCAAATGAGAAGAACGCATTACCAGTGGGGCCCCCAACCTTACTTGACCAAGATAGAGATGGAATGGCTGTAATTCCCATCTTCAATCTATCACAGCATGTACTATCCTCAGAAGAAATATCTCTTCTAAGTAAAGGGTTCGGATGTCATCACAGAGAGGACTAATTTCTTCAATCTGAAGGCAAAATTATTCCAGTTGTTCCGGAAAATACGCCTACGATTATTCTTTGAGGACAGGGAACCTATGTCACATGATTCAGTAACGGGACTTAGACCACCGTCCATTTTTTATCCAACAAATGCTATGATGCCACAGGAGTTACTCACTTTTGAGAAACTAGTACTTGGGGGACTAAACAATTTAAAAACCAGCAGGTGTTACATACCATACAATATCACACAGCAGGAACGCCAGGCATTAAATGCAATCAAAAATGACAGAGCAATAATTCTGAAACCTGCCGACAAAGGCGGTGGAATTGTGGTCCAGGATCGCAAAGACTATGACATTGAGATACAAGAACAAATCGGTGAAGTAAAACATTACAGGAGATTAAGTTCCAACCCATTACCATCTATCAGTGAGGATATATTGAAAATTACTACTGAGGGAAAGAACCAGGGTTACATAAGCAAAAACGAATTTGAGTTTCTAAATGCAGAGAACCCTAGAACCCCTGTCCTTTACACATTCCCAAAGATACACAAGAGTACCACTAACCCCCCTGGATGTCCTATTCTGTCAGGATGTGACTCCATTTTGGAGCCGATTGCTAAATACATAGACTTCTTCATTAAAGAGTTTGTCCCTTTGCAAAACACATATGTAAGGGATACAATGTACATGATTAACCTTGTGGATGGTATGCCATATAACACTAACTCTGACTGGCTTGCAACACTTGACATTTCAACACTCTTTACAAATATACCACAGGATGAAAGCATTCAAGTATTTGAGAAATTATTGGAGACAAGACCTAGGAACATCCAGGTACCCACTACATTCATTATTTCACTACTCCGCATTGCCCTACATTCCAACTACTTTGTCTCAGGAGGCAACTACTATAAACAGTGCTCCGGGCCCAGCATAGGAGCCGTCTTTGTGACAAATTTGGCAAATATCTACATGGATTATGTAGAACAGAAATTGGCCCTCAATGCCACCAATATGTACCGCACCAATACCAAATGTTGGAAAAGGTACACAGACGACATCTTTCTCATCTGGTCTGGGAGTGAGACAGACTTCAATGACTTTGTATTCTATCTCAATAATATTCAAACACATCTCACCTTCACCTCTACTATACATAAGTCCATAATAGCCTTTCTAGACCTCAATATTCAACATGCCAATGGGGTCTTGTATATAACTCTTCACAGAAAGCCCACTGAAGGAAACACACTGTTATCATACAGGAGTCACCATCCTTGAGCACTACGGGATGATCTACCCTTTGGCCAGTTTCTGCGCTTGCGCAGAAACTGTACACATAAGGAGGACTACATGAAAGAGGCTGAGACACTGAAAGCGAAACTCATGGCGAGGGGTTACCCCAATGGACTAGTCAAGAAAGCACTTAAACGTGCTTGGTTCTGCCCTAGAGAAGAACTTTTAACTACTAAAGATAAAACTTCAGTTGATAGACTCATTTGCTTAACAACATTTGGAGTGCCTACCAACAAGGTCCGGAGTCTGATAACAAAAAACTGGGACATAATCAAAAGCATTGACCCACAGATCAAGACCCCGATGTTTGCTTTCAAACGAGGAAAGAACATTAAAGACCACTTAGTAAGATCATCCACAGAGAGTACTGTGCAAAAAACCGGCACATTGCAATCCACCTGGGGCTTACCAGAGGTCAAAGGTTACCACAAATGTGGTAACTGTGTCTCCTGCGCCTTTACATTCAACAACACCACATTTGAACATGGAACCGTGAAACACAATTTTTTCTAATTGCAATGCATGTAATGTGGTATATTGCATATGGTGTCCATGCGATCTGTTGTACATCGGACAGACGCAGCAACCCATCAAGGCACACAGACAACATTGCAGCCATATACGGCATTCTGTTGCCAATGCTCCTTTAGTCACACACTTCTCTGAGAAGAACCATACTTCAGATGACATAAGATGGAAAATAATTGATAAAGCCATCATACTGGAAAGAGGGGAAGACCTCACTCAGATTCTGCAATGACTTCAATGCCGTTGGATAGAGAGGACAAACTCCATAGACCATGGCCTCAACACTGCCGAGGTTTTGTGACCTCATTAACAAACTGAAGTTACGCATGACACATAGTACGAGACCTCGCCCATGTAGGTCAGGGGTACACACAGTCTCAATTAGACTCAGGGTAATATTGCGTTTTTAAGAGTAAATATGTACTGTTGTAATTCCCATGCAGGAAATCTGTACCTACTGTGCAAGTCATGAATTCACACAGTACATTGTGAAAACTGTTAACACAACCTTATATTGATTGCGGTCAATGTTGATTATGACTACTTGCCTTATGTTGTTTATTTGCCAATTTGCATCACACTCTATCTGCTTGTAAATATGTAAAGCTCTGTGACCTTCTGATATGTTGTGACCAGGTTGTTCACATTCATTATCCACCACTACCATGGCCCCACTACTATCTTCACTACTTGTGATCTCTGTATTACAGTGCTGCCGACTGCTTCAGTGATATATAAAGCCACACAGCTCAGCTCTATCTCATTGTAGAACAGATAACACCAATTAACATACAATATAGGTTGGTAGTAATGGAAATATCAGTCGCACATCTAATTCCCAATTACCTGAACAATTTTAGGTGCCCATCGGGATAGAAAAGACATCCCACTACCATGGATGTGACTGACAACACGACCCCGGAAGGGGCACTTGTTATCACTAAACGTTTTCTAACTGGGTGCTACCCCGGCACTCAAGTGTTATTAATCACATTTTCCGTGAAGCTAATTGAAGATATGAAACGAATACACAGTATTAATACAAGTCGTTTACTGTCCCCTAATGCCTTCACTCAAACTAAGAACTAAGGCACTTTTTTGATGAATGAGAAAAAGCAGTAATGTCCCAAATTGTGTTCTTTTTAATGAGTCATGAAATTTAATATGTCTGGTAACAAATTACATACAATTCAAAAAAGACCTATTCTCCTTGTTGCATTAATGTATTTCCACAGTACAGTGTACACATAGATGTATCATATTTTTATACACATTCCCAAAAAAAGGGGAAACTATCCCCCTATTGACTTCTACCAATATTGCAGTACAGTCTGCACAAATTCATACAATAATGTAATACAGTCTACACAGTTAGTCCCTAACAAACGAGCCAATTCCCCGTGAGGCGAGAAGAGTCAGATGTCGAAAACTCATCGAGGAAGTGATCCGGAACAGCCGACACGTGTTTTGTTACGCAATGTAACTTTTTCAAGGCTGTAAATGTAATCATTACAAGAAAAAACTTATGTTGACAAATAAGTATAAGCAAAATTATTCTCTTAACACACATTTATTCATTTATTTATTCGATGTGTGGTAAAGATAGCAAGAGAACCCGTCCCAGCAAGAGATTCGGTCCAAAAGTGTGCATGTGCCATTACTCACTGGATTAATTCTGATCCTAGTATACAATCCGAATAGTGAGGAATCAAGAGCAGGAAGATAGCCCGAAAAGTTTTATACCAAAAGTATAACTATAGATGTTAGTCATAGTGTTGGGAAAAGAAAGAAGTCTAAAGTTGTGAATCAGGAAAGTAAAATGTGTCAGGCAGCCTGACTGACAGAGCCCAAAAAACCAGGGCCTGTTTTATCACACCTTATCGAATCACGGTGTGTTAGGTTAGAAATAGGTGAATCTACCCCCACTATCTAGTGCAAGGTGAAACAGTACCTTCAATATAGTAGAGTTGTTGGGAAAAATTTCAAGTATTTCTTAGTCCAAGAGTATAGTCATCTGACGGACGGAAATATAAACCAAGAGCAATTCTATTTGCTGGATTCAAAATTCGGTTATCTAGAACAGACAGACAGAGGTAAAAATAAGGTGTATAGTTTATACCTATAACTACCACATCTCAGTGGACCACCACACGCGAGTCAAATCTATCTGGCCGAAGCCACATGGCAGTATATAAAACGCTATACCATACAAACATGGGGCCAAAGAACCATCTGATAAGAATCATTCCACGAATTGTAACATATGGGGCAACTCACTTCTAGCTGCCGTATTCCAGTGGCAGTTCGTGACACAATCATTGGGGTTGTCGCAGTATAATATTCAATAGTTGTAAGGACCCTTTAGACAAATTGTCTGAAAAAGAAATACAATGCGCTAGCCATGTGTAGAAAAAGCCAGTCTTAATATGTGGCCCATTTGTCAAATATTTTACTAGTGGCTGGAGTATATTAAATCAGTCTCATTTCTCTTATAAAGAAAAATTAGAGAGATCTCTGCTAGGAACTCTCACATACCTCAAAATCTGTGCTTCAATCACAAAGAAACATATAGTACTCCACTTGTCATCAAGGTTTTTAGTCCATGCAAATCCCTGTTGTGGGTGCTTAAATAGTAATTCGAGAAATTCAAAAAAATATAATGTGAGGCCATTATTTATGCCATTCCCCCCAGTTATCAAACTATCAGGTCACCAATGGCGAAACTTACTTTCCAAAAATTGGGAAATTACGTCCAACCACTAGGGCAGCCCCAATCAATCGCTGCACCTTTCTTTTAAAGAAAATACGTAGCCGGGTAAACAATAGGGACTATGAGTCACCTACATGTTCTTCCTAAACAGAAAAAGAAAACCAAGGATTGTCAAAAATCCCAGTATAATGTGAGAAATAAAATCCGACAATGTGAAAATCCAGTAGGTTCTGTTGTAAAGTACTCTACACATACTAGACAGGTTCTGAGATCAATAATTGTCACAGCTCCAGTCATTGATTCGTAACGTGAAAGTCTACCACTTGAGTATTCTTCTTGCTAGTAAGATAACAACGAAAGACTAATAACAAATCATCCCGGTAATTGTCCAAATATGGCGCAACTACCGAAGAAGGGAAATCCAAACTAATGGCCCTCAAGCTACATTTATATGTTATGTTATGTTATGTTATGTTATGTTATGTTATGTTACTGATTTTTGTACCGCGCACAGCTGCCCCAGCAAAGGGGCGTCCTGGCGCCAGAAAAGGTGAACACAACAGCAGAATGCAGCGGGTTACTTAATTTTATTAAAAAGAAACGTTTTAATGACACCTCTGAACCTGGTTAAATCTTCCACAGCACGGATGTCGTAGGGAAGAGCGTTCCAGAGCTTGGCAGCTACTACTCGAAAGGAGCGGCCACCCGTCCTGTTCAACCGAAAACGGGGAACAACAGCTAAGTTCTGGCCCAAGGATCTCAAAGAGCGAGAAGGGAAGTACGGAGTAAGGAGATTCGTGAGAATAGGAGGAGCCAAGCCTTTCAAAATTTTAAAGGCCAGGCAAAGCACCTTAAACTCAATACGCCGCGCAACAGGCAGCCAGTGGAGAGTATGCAGTACTCCGGACACTGAGCAACGTTTGGGCAACCCAAATATTGCTCTTGCGGCGGCATTCTGCACTCGTTGTAGCCGCAAAAGTTCAGCCTTGTTCGTGCCTGCAAGCAGAGCACTGGCATAGTCTATCCTAGATAATACCGAGGCCTGGACCACCAGCTGTCTCGTGCTGGCATCAAAGAATTTGAGCACCGGCCTAATGCTCCTGATAATGCCGAAACAAGAGGCAGCCACCTTCTTCGTATGGCAGGTGAAACTAAGTGAAGGGTCCAGCCAGACCCCGAGGTTCTTTAACTCCATTGCAGGAGAAGGGATCATTCCTAACTCGGGGGGCCACCAGCTATCATTCCAACATCCAGGAAGCTTACCAAACACCATCACCTCTGTCTTCTTAGTGTTCAATTGGAGACAGTTCTGATTCATCCAATTGGCCACCGAGCGCAACCCCTCACAGAAGTTGAGGGCATCCATAGCCGAGTCCCCACTAAGTGTGACCGCCAGCTGCGTGTCATCCGCATAGGAAACCATTGTCAGGCCCCAGCTTTTGACTACAGCAGCCAGCGGTCTCACGTAAAGATTAAAAAGAGTGGGGCTCAGAGATGAGCCCTGAGGAACCCCCAACGTGAGCGGGTGAGAGGTGGACTTACCGGGTGGTATCGCAACCTGGAAAGATCTGTTGGAGAGAAAGGAGCGGAACCAGCCTAATGCCAACCCCCTAACCCCAGCTTCCTCTAACCGCCGCATCAAGATGTCATGGGACACCGTATCAAAGGCGGCACTCAGGTCTAACAAAAGGAGTGCCGCTGTTTGTCCGGTGTCCAGCACGGAGCGCAGGTGTTCAGCCATATATAGCAGGGCCGTCTCCGTGCTGTGGGCTTTACGGAAACCATTTTGCGTGGGGTCCAAGATGTTAGCTTTATCAAGATGGTCCGCCAGGATCCCATTCACGTGGGTTTCGATGACTTTAGCAGCCCACGGCAGCAAGGAGATGGGGCGGTAGTTCTCAGGTTTAGTGGGGTCGAGGGTAGGCTTTTTCAGGATGGGAGTGACTACCGCTTGCTTCCACTTGGTAGGTACGGTCCCTGCACCCAGAGACATATTGATAAGGGAAAGCAAGGGAGCACGACATGTATCCTGCATGTTTTTGAATAAGGCCGGTTTGAGGGGGTCTGCCGGGGAGCCAGATTTAATTTTTTGGCTCAAGAGATCAAAGCCCTCCTCCGATAGGGGGGCTAGACAGTCCAGGATCCTATCCTTGAACTCAGGACGATCAGCTGGAATCGAGCAGTGCACGGCAGTAGGGAAGGTGTGGTAAATAGCTTGCACCTTCTGAACAAAGAACAAGGCCAGGCGCTCGCAATGGGAGTCTGTGCATATTTCAGCCGCAGGGGTCCTCTTAGTTATGAGGTCCTTTAGGACCTTGAAGATTAATTTGGAGGGGTTCGGGCTGTTCCGAAACTCCTGCGCATAGTAAGCGGCACGAGTACGACACACCGCTCTGTGATATGCCTTGGATATAGTGAGGTAGCAGATCTTAAGCGCGGGATCATAGGCTTTCCTCCATCGCCTTTCCGCTTGCCTACACTCTCTCTTGAGAGACGCCAATGTCTCATCATACCACGGGCTATGAGCCTTGGTCCGGCACTTGGAACGTACACAGGGAATAAGAGAGTCCAAGGCCGTGCCAATCCAAGTGCAGAATGCATCATACCCACCGTCCACGTCAGAGAAGAGGGGTAGGGGTGTTTTTCCTAATAAAAGGTAAAAATCATCAAGCTTTAATTTACACCACTGGCGGGACAGAGATGTTTTATTCAATGCCACGAAAAGAGGATCTGCCACAGGGAGAACTGCTTTCACCAGCATATGATCTGTCCAAGCCAGCTGGACAGGGTGACATAAAGTAATCTCCTCTAAGGAGGTAAAAAACGGGTCCAGTATGTGACCACCAGAATGGGAGGGGGACATCACTCTCTGTGTAAGTTGCAAAGCTTCCAGATCAGCTAGACAGCTCCTAATGGAAGATTGGGAAGGACAGTCAAAGTGCAAATTGAGGTCACCGACCACATTAAAATTAGCACAGCCGAGAGCTTCTATACTAATGACGTCCGGGAGAGCAGCCCTAAATGCCGCATCGCAGCCCGGAGGCCGATATATTAAAAGACCTGAGAAGCTAAAGCAATGAGACAGAGAGATTCTGAAACGAGCACATTCACAACCTGGAAGTTTTAATTCTTTCCATTCACAAGGAACGCGCCGTTTCACCGCCATTGCAATCCCACCACCTCTCGAACCGCGATTGAGAGTTACCACGGTATAGTCAGGGGGGAAGGCAAGGTTTAAAATCGCAGTGTCATCGTCTTGTAGCCATGTCTCAGTCATAAAAAGCACATCAGGGGAGTCATTGGTGACCATGTCAAAGATCTCCGCCTGATGTTTGACCAGAGATCTGACATTTAGGCTATATATGCTGGCAGCATTCCCCTCCAACGCGCTGATCTGCCGAGATGAAATGTGGCTGGAGCGAATGCGAGATGGGGGCGGCAGGTGCCAGCAGCAACAAGTGCACCGATAAGGGCCCCTTAGTGGTGCTACAGGCGGGAGTGGACAGACGAAGCAAAAGTCACGTACGGCCAGTAAATCAGCTCTACCGTACCTGTAAGACGGAGAGGCCATAGTGAAGATGTAAGAGTCTGCCGCACCCCGCACTTCCCTAGCGCTGACGAGCGCAGACGGGCAGGACTCTGGCTTGACTCAGGCGCGAGTCAGGCGCTACCGCTGCGCGTCACCGCTGCGCGCCAATGCGAGCTTTAAATAGGCAAAGAGGCGGAACAACGGCGCTGGAGCGCTAACCCCAGAGCCCAGGATGTGCCAATAGCCCTCAGCAAGATGGCGGCGGCGCGTCACGAGACCCCGTGAGCCCGGACCCGCGAAGTGCGGTGCTAAAAACAATTATGGTGCGAGTAAGGGCCAGGGGGGGCGCAGCTTTCCTAAAAGCAGGGACAATAAACCAAAATGAAATAAAATACAAAACCAGGGATGTTTAAAAGTTCCTTCAGCAGGCCACGACAATGCGCGCAGCGCGAAGCCCTCACACAACGTGGTGGTTACCTTTACAAGGCTGACCCACCTGCCCACTCACCTTAAATAGGCAAAGAGGCGGAACAACGGCGCTGGAGCGCTAACCCCAGAGCCCAGGATGTGCCAATAGCCCTCAGCAAGATGGCGGCGGCGCGTCACGTGACCCCGTGAGCCCGAACCCGCGAAGTGCGGTGCTAAAAACAATTATGGTGCGAGTAAGGGCCAGGGGGGGCGCAGCTTTCCTAAAAGCAGAGACAATAAACCAAAATGAAATAAAATACAAAACCAGGGATGTTTAAAAGTTCCTTCAGCAGGCCACGACAATGCGCGCAGCGCGAAGCCCTCACACAACGTGGTGGTTACCTTTACAAGGCTGACCCACCTGCCCACTCACCTTAAAAAGGCAAAGAGGCGGAACAACGGCGCTGGAGCGCTAACCCCAGAGCCCAGGATGTGCCAATAGCCCTCCGCAAGATGGCGGCGGCGCGTCACGTGACCCCGTAAGCCCGGACCCGCGAAGTGCGGTGCTAAAAACAATTATGGTGCGAGTAAGGGCCAGGGGGGGCGCAGCTTTCCTAAAAGCCGGGACAATAAACCAAAATGAAATAAAATACAAAACCAGGGATGTTTAAAAGTTCCTTCAGCAGGCCACGACAATGCGCGCAGCGCGAAGCCCTCACACAACGTGGTGGTTACCTTTACAAGGCTGACCCACCTGCCCACTCACCTTAAATAGGCAAAGAGGCGGAACAACGGCGCTGGAGCGCTAACCCCAGAGCCCAGGATGTGCCAATAGCCCTCAGCAAGATGGCGGCGGCGCGTCACGAGACCCCGTGAGCCCGGACCCGCGAAGTGCGGTGCTAAAAACAATTATGGTGCGAGTAAGGGCCAGGGGGGGCGCAGCTTTCCTAAAAGCAGGGACAATAAACCAAAATGAAATAAAATACAAAACCAGGGATGTTTAAAAGTTCCTTCAGCAGGCCACGACAATGCGCGCAGCGCGAAGCCCTCACACAACGTGGTGGTTACCTTTACAATATGTGACATTAGGATAATATACTCACTTGGCACAGTGTCGAGTTGTTGTGACGGGAGGCACTATGATAGGTGCCTGTAAAAAGAAAATAATATCAAAACCTCAATATTGGCGACACCCTGTATGGGCCTAGGTTAATCAGCTATTCTCTAATTACCGAAGAAATCCGGCAACAATCAAGAACTCACTTACTTCTAAATTCGATGTACAGGCAGTCGTTTGTGCGTCGTCCGTCAGAACGGCCCCCGTAAGACGCTGCACATTTTATGTAGTGCGGACGCAGAGATAGTGAAAGGACTACGTACCTAGGCGGACTTCCTGTATTAAACATAGAGAGTAGGACTATGTTGAGTACAGAAGAGACACGCATCCGCCATGTTGGAGTGAGAAAAGGAAAACCAAGTGACCTACGACAACAATAATGTAAATAAAGATGAGAATAACAATAAAACAGTACCCCAGTCCGGCTTTCGCGAAGCGTTAAGATAGACAAAGGAATTATAGATATAGCTGTACCAGTCAAGCCCTACTATATAGGGGTAATCAACAGTATTATGCACCACCTGTGTTCCATTATAGTCATGGCACGTGTGAAAAAGTCCAAGGCAGAGTATGTTTTAAAATACTCCAATTGTAACAACTTGTAATACCTATGTCCAAGTGAGGCAGTATTTCTCCATTGGGAAATAGTGCAAGAAAGATAGGTTGCATGGTAACCCAAGGAAAGGTGGGAAAAGGACTGTGAAAGTCATAAGTGCCATACATCATGTGTGTTGTCCTTACATATATCACATGGTTGAACAGTTTCAATTACAATATCCTTATTGCAGCATTAATCATTTAAGAATACATGTAGCTCCTTATCAAGGTTGATACCCTGTTCTACGGCCCGAAGGCAGATAATCCATTGTGCCTCTAATTTTCTAAGGAAAGATGTACGATCCCCCCTCTGGGGTGATTGTAGGCCTGAGTTATTCCATGAAATTTGATATTTAAAAGGGAACTTCCCGGATGAAATGTGTTGAAATGTACTGCCAATGGGTAACTATGATCGTTTTTACGGATGGCCCTGATATGTTCCTGGATTCTCTCTTTTAAAGCTCGAATGGTGCTGCCAATGTAAATTACATTGCACGGGCACTGTATGCAGTACACTATGAATTTAGATTCACAATTCATAAAGTCCTTGATTGTGTGTACAGTAGAGGTGTTGTAACAAAATTCTTTAATTCTGTGTTTCGTCAAAGGACACATATTACAATGTGTGCATTTATAAAAGCCTTTGGGTTTTGGTGGTAACCAAGACAACGTCCTGGGTTTTGGTGGTAGGTAGCTCCTGCAAAGGATGTCCCTCAAGGTTTTATTCCTCCTATATGTGATCTTTGGTTTATTGGTTAAATGTTGTTCCAAGGATTTATCAAATAGTAGTAGATGCCAATGCTTGGACATAATCTTGTAAATTGCCTTGCTTTCTACGTGAAAGTCTGTGATGAAACCTATTACTTTTGAATCCTCATGTTTTCTGTTTGCTACATGTTCTGTCTTGTTTAAGAGTGTGTGTCTAGGTGTGCGTAGGACTCTCTTTTTTGCAGTTTCTAGAACGTTGGAGGGATAGCCCCTATGTTTAAAACGTTCCTGTAGGTTATGTAGTTCTTGTGTGAAAACCTCCTCCTCACTGCAATTCCTGCGTAAGCGAAACATTTCACCGAGAGGAATGGCATTAATTTGTGCCCTGGGGTGTGCACTCATGGCATGTAAGACAGCATTACATGCTGTTTCTTTTCTGTATAATTTGGACATAATTTTGTTATCTTTTACATACATTTTTGAATTGTATGTAATTTGTTACCAGACATATTAAATTTCATGACTCATTAAAAAGAACACAATTTGGGACATTACTGCTTTTTATCATTCATCAAAAAAGTGCCTTAGTTCTTAGTTTGAGTGAAGGCATTAGGGGACAGTAAACGACTTGTATTAATACTGTGTATTCGTTTCATATCTTCAATTAGCTTCACGGAAATTGTGATTAATAACACTTGAGTGCCGGGGTAGCACCCAGTTAGAAAACCAATTAACATACGTATACATCAGTAGTGCAAGCGCATTGCTTATTGTGCTTTCCATTACACATGAGTGCTCAGTACACGAGTGGTAATTCTGATATACGAGGTGAGCTTCGAGCCTGTTATCACTTCAGAATAGTCATGTGCCCAATTAATGACACAGCACATGCGCACTGCTGTTGATATTTTTCATATTACTGCCACTCAGATTACATTGCCATTATCCATATATTCTGGCGAGAATAGGCCACATGGGTATCTGTTTATTTCTTCTATCTTTATTTTCCTTCCTTCTACCTTCCCACTTTAGGTCTTTCTTTAATTTTTTCTATGGACACCGAAAACCGGATGACACTGACAAGCGGCAATCACTAGTGATGCCTGCTGGCCAATCCGGTTTTGGCGGGTCTCTCCTGCATTTAAGTGCGAGATCTCTGCCTGCCCATTGTCATTTGGCCTACAGTGGAGAGACACACGCTGTCCTGCTGTCTGCGAGTTGGATCGGCCCGCACTCAAGAACTCCCTTGATTGACAGGTAAGACATGCCACGGTCCTTGTTATGCGTGCACACTGTAGTCAGCAGTTCCTGTATAGTGTACAATTCCAATACCATAATTCCTGTTTGGTTACAGGATAATACCAACTGGGGACCACATCGGACTCAAGTTGCCCCATGGTTACGCATTGGTACCAGCTGCACCACGCAACATATTGATTCATCATTAGGTAAGAGTCACTACACTGACTCAGTTACGATTGTGCCGTATTATCACTCATTTAATTAATTTTAACTGACACATCCTGGTAATTTACAGGAAATCACTGCCGACTTGCCGGTCTAACCATAGCTGCTGGCATTTTATTAGAGACACAGACCAGTGTGTTTGCACGACCCGTGCGCCATATCGATTACTTAACCCCTTCTGTGCCTATGACGAGCTGGACTCGTCATGGAGCACAGTCGCGCTGTGCACATGACGAGTCCAGCTTGTCATGAGGCATTCTCTAGGGAATCCCTCTGGTGCGGGCACCAGAGGGATTCCCTTTAAACCAAAATAGCCTCGGGAGCTGGGAAAGAGCTTCCCCAGCTCCCGAGGCCCCCCCCTTTCACTGTAATGACGATCGGCGCGCACTTCGCGCCGACGTCATTACAGTGAAAGTTAAACTGAAATGAGCCAAGAGGCTCATTTCAGGTTTCACTTTCTACGTGGTCAGGGGGCTATCTCAGCACGTAGAAAGACGGGAGAGGTATCGTTGGAAAGGGGAGAATCTCCCCTTTCCAATGGTACCCCTCAGTGGATCCCTGCTTGGGGATCGCCACAGGAGGGCGATCCCCAAGCAGGGATCCACCCACTAGACACCAGGGAGGGGGGAGCGGCCCCTTGGGCAAGGGCCTTTGCTCCCCCCAAATAATTTTGGGCACATTTAGTCTTTTTGCCCCCCCTGGGGGGCATATGGGGGCAGTAGCCCCCAATCTGCCCCCCCCTGGGGGGCAAAAAGCCCACTAGACACCAGGGAATTTTTTTGACAATCAAAATAGGGGTGGGGGCTGCCCAAAACAGGCAGGCCCATGCCCCCACCCAACCCCCAAATTATCACAGTCTTTCTGCCCCCCCGGGGGGGCAGATGGAGCATTGGCCCCTAAGCTGCCCCTTCGGGGGGGCAGAAAGCCTACTATCCACCAGGGATTTATTTTCAGTTTTTTTTTTTAGGGTGGGGGCTGCCCGAAACGGGCACGCCAATGCCCCCACCCACCCACCGCCATTACAGCCTTTCTGCCCCCCCTGGGGGGCAGATGGGGCATTGGCCCCTAATTTGCCCCTCTGGGGGGGGCAGAAAGCCCACTGAACACCGGGGATTTTTTTTGCGCAATTGTTTTTAGGGTGTGGGCTGCCCGAAACGGGAACGCCAATGCCCCCACCCTCCCCCCCACAAAAATGACAGTCTTTCCGCCCCCCAGGAGGCAGATGGGAGCTGTAGCCCCAAATCTGGCCCCCGCTGGGGGCGCAGAATGCCCACTAGAAACCATGGATTTTTTTGTTTTATTAGTGATGGGGTAGGGCCTCCCCAAAATGGGCATGACAATACCCCACCCCACCCCAGAGAAATTCCAGTCTTTCTGCCCCCCCCGGGAGGGCAGATGGTGGCAGTGGCCCCTGATCTGCCCCCTGGGGGGGCAGAAAGCCCACTAGGCGCCAGCGAGTACGCAGGCTTTTTCTATGCGTGGGGGTGGGGGCTGCCCAAAATGGTCATACCAGTGCCCCCACCCCCACAAAAAATATCCACAGTCTTTCTGCCCCTTTAGGGGCATATCAGGATGAAACCCCTTCCCCGATTCCCCCCCAGGGCGGCAGAAAGGCCACTGGGCTCTGGATTTTTTTTAGCAATGTGCATACCTGTGGATTTTGGGCCCTAGCGCAGTTGGCACGTAGGCAAACCTAGCAAACCTGTACATTCTTTAAAACTAGACACCGAGGGGAATCCTGGATGGGTGACTTCACTGGCTCTCACCAGGTTCTGTTACCCAGAATCCATTGCAAACTGTGTCCAAAATAACACATTTTCCTCACATTTCTGTGGTGGAAAGTTCTGGAATCTGCGTGGGCCCACTAAATTCCACCCACCCTGCGTTCCCCAAAGTCTTCAGAGAAAAATGGTACCTCACTTGCGTGGGTAGGCCTAGTGCCTGCGTCAGGCAAGGGCCCAAAACCTATTGAGGAGACATCAAAATTACCTATCACAAAACAACCTGGTTTTGCAAAGGGGGTCCTATGAGTTTTTGGCCCCGGGCTTGGCGGCCACCTAGGGAAACCTACCAAACCCACACATTTCTGAAAACTAGACACCCGGGGGATTCCAGGGAGGTATGGCTTGCGTGGATCCCCCAACGTTTCCTTACCCAGAATGCCCTGCAAACCTCAAATTTAGCTGTAAAAATCACCTTTTTCACACATTTTTGTGTGGGAAAGTTGTTGCATCACCGGGCTGACACAAATTTCCTACCACCCAGCGTTCCCCCGGGTCTCCCGATAAAAACGGTGCCTCACTCGTGTGGGAGGCCCAAGTACCCGCGACAGGCAAGGGCCCAAAACGTATTGAGGCGACATGAAAATTGCCTACCTCAAAACGACCTGGTTTTGCAAGGAGGGTCACCTGGGTTTTTAGCCCGGTGCTCGGCGGCCACCTAGGGGAACCTACCAAACCCACACATTTCTGAAGACTAGATACCCGGGGGATTCCAGGGAGGTATGGCTTGTGTGGATCCCCCAACGTTTCCTCATCCAGAATGCCCTGCAAACCTCAAATTTAGCTGTAAAAATCACCTTTTTCACACATTTTTGTGTGGGAAAGTTGTGGCATCAGCGGGCTGACACAAATTTCCTACCACCCAGCGTTCCCCCGGGTCTCCCGATAAAAACAGTGCCTCACTTGTGTGGGAGGCCCAAGTACCCGCGACAGGCAAGGGCCCACAACGTAGTGAGGCGACATGAAAATTGCCTACCTCAAAACGACCTGGTTTTGCATGGGGGGTCACCTGGGTTTTTGGCTCGGTGCTCGGCGGCCACCTAGGGGAACCTACCAAACCCACACATTTCTGAAAACTAGACACCCGGGGGATTCCAAGGAGGTATGGCTTGCGTGGATCCCCCAACGTTTCCCTACCCAGAATGCCCTGCAAACCTCAAATTTAGCTTAAAAAATTATGTTTTTCACACATTTTTGTGTGGGAAAGTTGTGGCATCACCGGGCTGACACAAAATTCCTACCACCCAGCGTTCCCCCGGGTCTCCCGATAAAAACAGTGCCTCACTCGTGTGGGAGGCCCAAGTACCCGCCACAGGGCAAGGGCCCAAAACGTAGTGAGGCGCACTACGTTTAGGACCCTTGTCTGTTGAGGCGCACTACGTTTTGGACCCATGCCTGTCGTGGATCCACGCAGATTCCAGAACTTTCCACCACAGAAATGTGGGGAAAATGTGTTTTTTTTGGCAATTGTTTAGGTTTGCAAGGGATTCTGGGTAGTAGAACCTGGTGGGAGGCAGTCAAGTCACCCCATCCTGGATTCCCCTGGGTGTCTAGTTTTGAAAAATGTATAGGTTTGCTAGGTTTCCCTAGGTGCCGGCAGAGCTATGGTTCAAAAACTACAGCTAGGCACTTTGCCAAAAAAGGGTCTTTTTTCACAGCGAAATTGAGGTGTTTCCACGTTGCGTTTTGCGCCGTTTCCTGTCGCGGGCACTAGGCCGACCCACACAAGTGAGGTACGATTTTTCTCGGAAGACTTTGGGGAACGCGGGGTGGGTGGAAATTTGTGGATCCACGCAGATTCCAGAACTTTCCACCAGAGAAATGTGGAGAAAATTAGTTTGTTTTGTCAATTTTTTAGGTTTACAAGGGATTTTGGGTAACAGAACGTGGTGGGAGGCAGTCAAGTCACCCCATCCTGGATTCCCCTGGGTGTGTAGTTTTCTAAAATGTATAAGTTTGCTAGGTTTCCCTAGGTGACGGCAGAGCTATGGTTCAAAAACTACAGCTAGGCACTTTGCCAAAAAAGGGTCATTTTTCGCTGTGAAATTGAGGTGTGTCCACGTTAAGTTTTGCGCCGTTTCCTGTCGCGGGCACTAGGCTGACCCACACAAGTGAGGTACCATTTTTCTCGGAAGACTTTGGGGAACGCGGGGTGGGTGGAAATTTGTGGATCCATGCAGATTCCAGAACTTTCCACCAGAGAAATGTGGGGAAAAAGTGTTTTTTTGGGCAATTTTTTAGGTTTGCAAGGGATTCTGGGTAACAGAACGCGGTGGGAGGCAGTCAAGTCACCCCATCCTGGATTCCCCTGGGTGTCTAGTTTTCAAAAATTTATAGGTTTGCTGGTTTCCCTAGGTGCCGGCAGAGCTAGGGTTAAAAAACCACAGCTAGGCACTTTGCTAAAAAAGGGTAATTTTGCTTTGTGAAAATGTGGTGTGTTCACGTTGGGTTTTGAGCCATTTCCTGTCGTGGGCACTATGCCTACCCCTACAAGTGAGGAACCATTTTTATCGGGAGACTTAGGGTAATTCAGATTTGTAAAGGAACTGTTATTACCTATTGACTTTTGATGCATTTCTGCCTTCCAAATGAAAGACATTGTGTAAAAAAGAAGTCATTCTAAAAAATGACTGATAATTCTCATGCTAGTATGAGTATTCCCAATTTCGGAAATGTGCAAATATCTACTGTTTCTAAACTCTATATTTTGTTCCCATTTCAGAAATACATAGGTGTCTTTCATACCGATTTTTCCATGTACACATTTTTACAGAATAATTACTATATACCCGGTACATAATAAAAAGCCATTGCAAGTTGCTGCTCAGTTTTTGGCTCTGGGTTCGTCTGGTTCTTGGTGAACCTACAAGTCCTATATATCCCCACAACCAGAAATGTCCAGCGGATGTAACGGTATATTGCTTTCAAAGAGCTGTCAAAATTAGAAGAAGTTACACGTGAAAACGTTGACACAAAAGGCGCTTTTTTTCAACAAATTTTCAATTTATCCTATATTTAACTGTTAGTTTCTATAAAGAAACCTTGATGGATCTACACAAATGACCCCTTGCTAAATTCAGAATTGTGTCTACTTCTCCAAAATGTATAGCTCCACGCAGATTCCAGAACTTTCCACCAGAGAAATGTGGGGAAAATGCGTTTTTTTGGCAATTATTTAAGTTTGCAAGGGATTCTGGGTAACAGAACCTGGTGGGAGGCAGTCAAGTCACCCCATCCTGGATTCCCCTGGGTGTCTAGTTTTCAAAAATGTATACGTTTGCTAGGTTTCCTTAGGTTCCGGCAGAGCTATGGTTCAAAAACTACAGCTAGGCACTTTGCCAAAAAAGGGTCATTTTTCACAGCGAAATAGAGGTGTGTCCACGTTGCATTTTGTGCCGTTTCCTGTCGCGGGCACTAGGCTGACCCACACAAGTGAGGTACCATTTTTCTCGGAAGACTTTGGGGAACGCGGGGTGGGTGGAAATTTGTGGATCCATGCAGATTCCAGAACTTTCCACCAGAGAAATGTGGGGAAAAAGTGTTTTTTTGGGCAATTCTTTAGGTTTGCAAGGGATTCTGGGTAACAGAACGTGGTGGGAGGCAGTCAAGTCACCCCATCCTGGATTCCCCTGGGTATCTAGTTTAAAAAAATTTATAGGTTTGCTAGGTTTCCCTAGGTGCCGGCAGAGCTAGGGTTAAAAAACTACAGCTAGGCACTTTGCTAAAAAAGGGTAATTTTGCATTGTGAAAATGTGGTGTGTTCACGTTGGGTTTTGAGCCATTTCCTGTCGTGGGCACTATGCCTACCCCTACAAGTGAGGTACCATTTTTATCGGGAGACTTATGGTAATTCAGATTTGTAAAGGAACTGTTATTACCTATTGACTTTCGATGCATTTCTGCCTTCCAAATGAAAGACATTGTGTAAAAAAGAAGTCATTCTAAAAAATGACTGATAATTCTCATGCTAGTATGAGTATTCCCAATTTCGGAAATGTGCAAATATCTACTGTTTCTAAACTCTATATTTTGTTCCCATTTCAGAAATACATAGGTGTCTTTCATACCGATTTTTCCACGTACACATTTTTACAGAATAATTACTATATACCCGGTACATAATAAAAAGCCATTGCAAGTTGCTGCTCAGTTTTTGGCTCTGGGTTCGTCTGGTTCTTGGTGAACCTCCAAGTCCTATATATCCCCACAACCAGAAATATCCAGCGGATGTAACGAAATATTGCTTTCAAAGAGCTGTCAAAATTAGAAGAAGTTACAGGTGAAAACGTTGACACAAAAGGCGCTTTTTTTCAACAAATTTTCAATTTATCCTATATTTAACTGTTAGTTTCTATAAAGAAACCTTGATGGATCTACACAAATGACCCCTTGCTGAATTCAGAATTGTGTCTACTTCTCCAAAATGTATAGCTTTCCAGGATCCATTATTGCTTTTGTACCCATTTCTATCATTAACTGGAAGGAGGTCAAAAGCACAAAAAATAGCAAAAATAGGCTATGTCCCAGAAAAATGCCAAAACTGTGTAAAAAATGTTGGGGTTCTGACAAAAGTCTGATATCCCCTAAAAGCTGGGAAAATTGTGATTTCAGCCCCACAAACCCTTTTTTGATAACACTTGCAGGGAAAAATCCAGATGCTTTCATTTGCAGCCCGTTTTTCCCATTTTCCCCCCAAAAAACTCAATTTTGCTGTATTTATTCTCATTTCTGTGACCCCTCCAGGGGAATCCACAAACCCTGAGTACCCTCAGAATCCCCATGATGTTGGAAGAAAAGGACGCAAATTTGGCGTGGATACCTTATGTGGTCAAAAAGTTACAGGGGCCTCAGCGCGCACTACCCCAAATAGCCAAAAAAAGGGCGTGGCACAGGAGGGGGAAAAGGCCTGGCAGCGAAGGGGTTAATAACTCTGGTATGTCATTGTATAATTTGTTTGTATGGACTGGGCTCTAAGTCCCTAATTTTACCATTGGACTAACAGTGTCCTCATTATCCACAGAGTTCCACATTGTTCACACACATTGCAGTGCACCTAAATAATACCTCTACATTACCTGACTGATAGCGTTGTGCTACATCCAGACTATCAGCCTTCCCCTACGCTCACTTGGGGTAAGTTCCCAAATGGGAAGATCGGATTGTATTTACATGACCTTGTAATCATGGTGTTCGTCTCTAACCCAATATAACTTACTCTATCTTACTTCTCACTTGTGTAGCACCCTGCTGGGTCCCTTGTGAGTATCTTTCTTTATCACTCACCAGTGGCACACTCTGACTCACACGGCTGCGTATTCGTCGAACCAGGTACCCTCAGACCTTTAACTCTAATTCTAGTACTGTTGCCAAATAGAATTGCTGGCCACACACTGATACAATCCTTCTCTTCGTAGATGCCCCTACACTCTTATGTTCTGAGGAGACCCTACATTGCACAAAGGGTCGAAACGTCGTCGACACAGAAACTAAAGTGAACCATTAAACCAGCGCATATCATTGTATATAGTCGTGGTCTACTCTGTATATATTTCCAAATGGTCGACTTTAAAATGCTTTGGAAACCAATCACAAATGTCACCAATTTGTCACCCATGTTTTAGGTTCCAGTTTCACTGGGGACACCCGCACGATTGTTTATATTTGTTTTTGTATATATTTGAGAAACATTAAAAAAAGTAATTTGGATTAACGGAAACCAAGGTGTGTTTTTGGTCCTTTCTCCTTTTGGCGTTACTCTAACCCTTCCAATTGCGATTGTGCACAGTCTTACCAGTATAACGTTGTGTATTATTCCAGAGGAACCACTGTTTCTGATAATAATTTGATTACCCTGGTTCCATGTGAGAAGGGTCCCCTTGTTTCTTTTCTCGTCTCAAAGATGTTGGGACGGTTGGGTGGGATAGGGGGGATAGCTCTTCTTCTGGATGTCACTTGATCTGTCTGTCTGGCAGGTATGTCTGGGGATTGCTCCATAGCACAAGGGCTTTCATTTTTGGCATCTTGCTCACTGTCATGCTCTGTGTTGTGATACATTTGTGAGAAATATATAGATGTACTTTACTATACTGCTTTTCACATGAACATCAAACAAAATATAAATCAAAATTACTTTCTCTCATTAGTGAATACTTTGAATGTGAATGTTTTTAAAGCAAAACAATTTTATATGTGTTTTTCTCTACATTAAAAAATATTATTGGGAGTGCAACCCCTATAATGCATTGGTAATGTACAACAAGCACTTAAAATGGAGTGGTTTTTCTAAATTTCAAAAACTAAAATATTATATTTCTTATAATCTCATTAATTAATTAAAATAATATGAAAACTTACCTTGCAATGTAGATGGTAAATTTGAGGTATCTCTGTTGGAAATACCAACACCACTCTCAGGCTAAATTGTTGCTTCAATCAGAGTTTCCATGGGTGTTGCTGATGGCTGCTGAGATGGTTCTTTGCCTGTCCCACGTGCCTCTGACAACCAACTTACTATCTTTTCTTTGGTATGCGATATCAAATTGTACCATCTTTTCCTTATTTCAAGAATGGTGCACTGCTTAACACCGAGTGAATTTATTTTCTTCAACATGCCATTCCAGATTTAATTTTTTTGTGATTCGGGCACATTGAAAGAGATCTTACCAAATACCTCATTACTATGGACAACACACTCCTCAGTAAGGGCCATCAGCTCCTTGTCTGAAAATGTCATCTTGCGCTTTTTAGCAGCAAGATCTTTATCAGATTCTTCCTTTGACATGATTCTTGTTCTTTGCAAGCAAAAATTCCAAATATTCCACAGATTCACTCCTGCCAAACACTTTCTTGCTTTATGTTACAGAACACTAGGAGGTGCATATATATGAATACTTCCTCATTGTGATGTCATCATTCTGTTCCCTAAAAGCGACTATTCCTATTCACCAAGTCATAACACAGATTCTCAATTTTTGCGATTCTCTATTTGTAAATCGCTAAATAGCGAATGCAACCGATTCGCAAATTATGTTATGTTATGTTATGTTATGTTATGCACTTTTGTATTGCGCACAGCTGCCCCAGCTAAGGGGCGTCCTGGCGCATGGCAGGCAATGTGCAACAGATAGCAGAAACACAACACAGATAAAAAATCTATTTAAAAAAGAAACGTTTTCAGAGCTTTGCGAAAGGCCAAGAGGTCAGTCAGTAGCCGCAAGTCCACTGGGAGGGAATTCCAGAGTTCAGCCGCCCTCACCCGAAAAGAGCGACCACCAGCCCGACACAACCTGTATCGGGGGACCACCGCGAGCGCTTGGCTTCCCGATCTCAAAGCGCGGGAAGGAACATACCACGACAGGAGGTCAGCAAGAATTGGCGGACCTACTCCCCTCAAGATCTTAAACGCCAAGCACAACACCTTGAACTGGATGCGTGATTTAATGGGGAGCCAATGCAAGGATCTCGAGACACCTGAGACAGAGCTCCTTCGGGGTAAGCCTACAATGGCTCTAGCCGCGGCATTCTGCACTCGTTGAAGGCGGGTAGTCTCCGCCACGTTGGTCCCTACCAAAAGCGAGCTGGCATAGTCCAGGCGAGATAATACCGTGGCCTGGACTATCAGCTGCCTGGTACCACGGTCAAAGAACTTAAGAATGGGCCTCAGCGACCGCAAGATGCCAAAACAGCCGGCCGCGATTTTCTTCGAGTGGCCCTCGTAACTGAGAGCGGGATCCATCCACACTCCCAGATTCCTAAGTTCAGTGACCGGGAGAGGGACCGGCCCCAGTTCAATGGGCCACCACTTGTCCCCCCACAGTTCCGCCTTCCTGCCAACGATCATGATCTCGGTTTTCTTCGCGTTGAGCTGGAGACAGTTGTTCTTCATCCAGCTTGCCACCGCCCTAACTCCACTCTGAAACCTGGGGGCATCCCGATCCGCATCCCCGCTGATAGTCACCGCTAGCTGAGTATCGTCAGCATACGAGACCATAGTCATGTCCCATTGCTTGACGATCTCAGCCAGCGGTCTCACATACAGATTGAAAAGCGTGGGACTCAGCGAGGAGCCTTGCGGGACCCCCTGTCTCAGAGGAAGGAATTGGGACTGGTACGGTGGCAGCGCAACGCTAAAGAAACGATCGTTCAGGAAAGAGCGAAACCACTGGAGGGCAGAGCCACCCAGCCCGACCTCCTCCAGGCGATGCAACAGGATAGGATGGGACACGGTGTCGAACGCGGCGCTCAGATCTAATAAAACGAGCGCCGCTGTCTGCCCCGCATCCATCACTGTGCGTAGGTGTTCAGCCATGGAGAGAAGGGCAGACTCCGTGCTGTGACCAGCACGGAAGCCATTTTGGGTGGGATCCAAGATGTTAAACTGGATGAGGTGGGCCGAGAGAACTTTGTTGACATGGGCCTCCATTACTTTGGTAGGCCAGGGAAGCAAAGAGATAGGCCGATAGTTTTCAGGCTTGTCTGGGTCCAGTGAGGGCTTCTTTAGGATGGGGGAAACCATCGCCCGCTTCCAGCTACGGGGGACCGTGCCCGACTCCAACGAGATGTTGATCAGGGAGTGTACCACGGTCCGACCCACGAACGACTCATCTCTAAAGAGAGCCGAGCTGAGAGGGTCGGCGGGGGACCCAGATTTCACCTGCTTTGCCAAGATGTGAAACCCTTCCAATGTCAACAGGGGAAGCGAGTGCAGGGCTGTGTCTCCACAGATGGAAATCGGAGACTCAACTGGGGGTCCTGTGGATGGAAAGGTCATATAGATGTTTTGGACCTTTTCCTGAAAGAACACCGCAAGAGCCTCACAATGAGCAGTAGAGCCCGTCGTCGGAGCATCGGGGCGCTTAGCTAGAAGATCCTTCATCAATTTGAAAATAGTTTTCGAGGGGTTAGAGCTGTTGCCGACTTCGGCAGTATAATACAATGCCCGAGCACGGCACACAGCCCGATGGTATACTTTGACGGAGGCGAGATAGATAGCTTTTTTCCCCGAATCGTACGCCTTCCGCCAAGCCCTCTCTGCGCGCCTGCAACTGCCCTTGAGCGCACGTAGGGCGCCATCGTACCATGGGCTAGATTCTCTGGCACTGGTCTTACAGGCGGTGAGTGGAATGAGCGCATCTAGCGCTTTGGAGATCCACGCGCAGAACCCATCGTAACCTGAATCAACAGTTACAAACGGATCTAATGGCTCTGCAGCGAGGACACGGTGCAGATCTTCCAACCGTAATTTGCCCCAATGCCGCCTTACGATCAGCTTAGCAGGAGGGATGACAGTCCTACCTGATAAAGGGGTACTAATGGCGACCAAAGAGTGATCAGTCCAACCCAGGGGCGAGACGGCAGTGACAGAAGCATCTGTCAAATTAGTGAAGAAGGGATCTAGCGTGTGGCCACCGATGTGGGTGGGCTGCTGAACAAGCTGCAGCAACTGTAAGGCCTCCAAATCCGTGAGAATGCCACTGACCGCAGGTAGGTTGGGTCTATCGAAATGGAGATTAAGGTCCCCCAGAATCGAAAAATTGGGACACCCCACCACCAAGGAGCTGACCACATCCGGGAAAGCGGCGCGAAACGCCGCCTCGCTCCCTGGGGGACGATAGACCACCATCCCCGAGAGTGAGAAGTGAGGAGTAACCAGAATCTTAAACAACGCACTTTCACATCCCGCAATGGTCAGTGCGGTCCAGGAGCAAGTAAGACTAGAACGAATAGCCAGGGCAATTCCCCCTCCCCTAGAACATCGATTAAGGGTACGGACTGTATAGTCAGGGGGGAATGCCAGATTAATAATGGCTGCGTCCTCGTCTTTCAGCCATGTCTCGGTGATAGCCACGATGTCCGGGCTTTCATCCTGCAACAGGTCAAATACTGCCTGATAATGTGACACCAGAGACCTAGCATTAAAACTAAAAATGCGGAGAACATGCTCCGGGCAGGTATAGCAAACGGCTGCCACCGGACGTGTGGGGGCAATAGAAGTAGCTTGCTCCAAAAACCACTGACAGCCAGCACAATGATAGGGACCGTCCAATGGATGTAGGAGGGGTAAGCTACAGCCAGCAGTCCGGCGTCCCAGGTCACGCAGGGTGTCACAAGAGTATGTCAACATGGCTGGAAATAACCAACCGCACCTCGTACCAGCAGGGCCTGGCCAGAGTCCCGCGCGTCCTTAGCGCGGACGGGCGCAGACGGGCAGGACTCTGGCACGACTCCGGCCAAGCGACGGCGTCCCAGCTGCGCGTTCCCGCTGCGCGGAGAGGACGACTTTAAATAGGCGTCCCCTGGACTGAAGCGAGCGTCAGGACGCTCTAAGATGGCGCCCGCAAAAGCGCCAACAGCCCCAATCCAAAATGGCGGCCAAAGTTGAATAGATATGCCCCCTCAGGACCCGGACCCGCCAAAACGGCGGTGCATCAACTCTTTAAATGCAGGTAAGTGGAGACCCTTGCCCCCAGGCCAAGCAGCAAAGCACAAGAAAAATAAACGCTAGGAAAACTGATCTTTCATACACTAGCATTAGCGATTTCCTAATGGTGATTCGGATTAAATTGCTAATTGGATATTGCTAAATGAAACATACGTACATCTGACCCCAAGTTACTTACTTTCGGCAATGCCTTATCTGGTAGAGATTTTATCTAGCCACAGATTTCTTACCATAGAATATTCCCCAGAGGTCAAACCTGATCCAAACAATCTTAAGCATTACCTTTGCGTGCCATTCGATGGCATCGATTGGCTCCACGTCATCAACGGCAGAAGTGACCTGAGCAGTGCCCATGTGGATGCCTCTCCAACGTGCTGATATCAGTTTCTTTTCATGACATTTCTGCACAAGGAGCCACATCAGAAGGCTGATGGACCAGTGTGCAGATACAAAGGGCCACATGTATGGACCTATTTCGCATTCGCAAACAGGCCGATTGGGAATGCAAAAAAGGCTTTTTCTTATGTGTCAAACCCTATTTTGCGATTCAATAACCTGTTACTGAATCGCAACATGGGTGTCCCATTCAGTATTTGGAAGGGGCTTGTTTAGAGCACCCCTTCCAAATACCGAATCGGTTGGTATGTAGGAATGTTTTGTGACTGTGAATGCGGTCGCAAAACATTCGCATTTTACCATCAACTTCAAGTTGGTGGTAACTCATTCGCAAATGGGAAGGGGTCCACTAGTGACCCCTTCCCCTTTGGGAATGGTGGAGAAAGCGCTTTTTAAGAGCAGGCGGTGGTTCCACGGACCCCTGCACCCACGGACCACTGCCTGCTCTTACTGGCCACCATCCCTGAGATTTTAGGGATTCCTAAGGGGTCTCAAAACACGACCTACCTCTTTTAAAATTAATGAGGTAGGTCAATTTGCGACCCCCTAGGAATCGCTAAATGAAATTCTTGAAATTCCATACATTAGGAATAGCGATTACCTGATTGCGATTTGCTGAAAATCTTAATTAGGTAATCACTATTCCTAATGTTGATACATGTGGCCCACAGGACCTCCTAGTTAGGAGAAACCCGTTTGCAGTAGTGGGGAAGTGGGGCGGCCCGTAAGGAATCTGCGGCTATATAGAGTCTACCAGATAAGGCATTACCAAAGTTAAGTAACTTGTTCATCTGATAGAGACTTGTAGCCACAGATTCTTTACCTTAGAATAGATGCCGAAGAAATACTTCCTCTGAGGTGGATCTGCAAACTGGTTTATCCCAAAAAAGTTTTGAAGACAGAATGGGCAAAGTCGTGACAGACCTGACTGTCAAAGCAGTAATGTTTATTGCGTAGTGCTGAGATGCCCACGTTGCAGCTTGAATTTATCCAGGAAGGGGATTGTGCAAGCTGATGCAAAGGTCGCAACCTCAGCTCTGGTGGAATGTGCCCGCAAGCCCACAGGAGATTACTTCTTGGCCAGTGTGTAGCAGATTTTAATATAGAGCACAATCCATCTGGAGATGGTCTGTTGTCTGCATGGTATTCATTTTATCTGCTCTGGTGTCTTCTTTGGTACGATCAATGGATAAAGATAAGACTCATTTTGGGGACTGGGGATGGAGTCTCTCCTCCTCTTTGGAGGGTTGAGAATGAGCGAAGAAGATCGGCAGTGTGTTACCTTGACTGACATGGAAAGGCGTCACCACTTTTGCTAAGAAAGAGGCACAGGTGTGGAAAACCAGTTTTCTGGAAAGAAATTGGTGTATGGCGGGTGCAGAGTAAGCTCCTGAAGCTACCCTACTAGGCGATGTAATGGCCACTAAAAAAATCGTCAGGCGAAGTAGAGGTCAAGAATGCATGTATTTGAAGAGCAAGCACATCAAAAATATTAAAACCAAATTAAGTTCCCATTGGGGCATAATTAAGGGTTTTGGAGGGAAGAAATGCTTAAGTCCTTTCAGGAAATGAGTCACAACAGGTCACTTGAATGGTAATGGCTGATCTGGCAAATATAAGAAGGCTGTCATGTCTGAAAGATACCCTTCAACTGTGCCTTGCAAAACCTTGCTGGGCTGACTATAAAATAAACAACACCTTGGACAAAGGGGCAGAGAGAGGATCAACATGCTTGATAGTGCACCAAGTCACAAACTTGGCCCAATGGCAGGCATATACAGTCTTTGTTGATGTACATCTGGCTGCCGGAATGACTGTACAAACTTCCCAAGGGAGGTCAAGAACAGTCAGCAGTCGACTCTCAATCAAAAGTGCAGGTTTGGATGCAGGACTCTGCCTTGTTGCTGCGATAGTGGATCCTCTCACAGAGGCATCCTGATTGGAGTACCAATTCTCATGCTCAGGATTTTGGGATACCAACCTCCCTGTGCCCAAGCTGTAGCCACAAGCAGTGGTTGAAGTGCATTAAAAAAATAGAATGGGAACAGTGATCATCAATGTAATGGGGTGAGGTCAGTGAGTGTATATAATGCACACCTTAAATTAAAATGAAAAGCAAGTTAAACTAGTCAATGAATCCTGGTTGGTGCAGGGGGGAATAATGACTTGTGTATACTTAGTGCTACATGGTCCCAGCCAGTCTGTGACAAAAAGCACTGTGAATAGGTAATCCATTATTTTTAACTTTCACTACACAAAGTATAAGAGAGGCTGTCACAAAATGATTTAGGTTTAAAATTGTTAAAAGTGCTTCCAAAATATAGATTTAAGTAATATGCAAACTGTACCAAGTGCAGACATATAACTGTTCATTAAAAGCATGCATTACACCCTTACAGTAGCTCTAAAAAAGAATAGGTCTTTTTCATCTCAAGCTTCAAGCGAGTCCATCAATTATAGCCAACACTCCCTTCCAAGCAGCTTTTACATTAGCAGATTGACCAGTTGGACCCATGTACATTTCTTTGAGGTAGCAGGCACTTTAACAAGAAGGCTAGTTTCTTGTTTTGCTCTCTGCCTCTTCCCAGACTCCATGACACAGAAGACCTCCACACTTTTCCTTTCAGCCACTGCAATTCAACTGACGAAATTAGTCTGGGGATGTTGTCTTTAACAAAAAATAGGGGAATTGTTTTTGATAAATTAAAAAAGTATGGGCACGTCATGACACACAGATCTCACTCACCTCGACCTCTGGTCACAAGGATGGCTTGGGCCAAGTCATTCCTGTTCCACTTGAGAACTCTTAGCAGAAGATGTATAGGCAGGAAGGTGTAAAGGAGGCCTGAATTCCACTGGAGACAAAATGCGTCTCCAAGCAAGAGCCACCTTAGAAACTCCAATGTCCATATGTGCTGACATTACATGCTCTAGGCGGTGGTCAATAGATCTAACTAAGGTTCTCCCCAGTCGTAGAAAAGGCTGTGCATCACCTCTGGATTGAGATGGCATTCGAGATCCATGATATATCGATGGCTGAGTTTGTTCGCCCTAGCATTCAGAGAGCCCCCCAGGTGTGGTATGACCAGGAAGATGTCCTGAGATTCCATCCATATCCAGAGACACAGGGCCTCTTGACACAGGGTCTACAAACCCACTTGCCCTGTTTGTTGCGATGCCATAAACCTGTGGTGTTTCCCGTGAATACCTGAACCAGCCTTCCCATGATAGGAGGAAGAAAGGCTTTCAATGCCAGGTGAATCGCTCTCAACTTCAACTACTTTATGTAGAGGTGAGACTCCGCCAGAGACCAGAATCCTCTGTTCTCCACCTCTCCCAGATGGCTGCCCCAACCCAGGAGTGATGCACCTGTCATCACTGTGAGCTCTTGGTGGGGAAGGGGTCTGTCGCTGACCCAATCATGGATTGTCTGCTACCACTGCAGATCTTTTGCAGTTCCCTCTGATATCTGGAACGGGTCAGAGAAATTCCCCTGATGCTGCGCCCACTGGGACTTCAGATCCCACTGCAGAGCCTGCATATGCGAGCGGGCATTTGTTACCAGAAGGATGTAGAGGATGAAATATCTGAATCATAGCCTGAATATCCTGGAATTTTCACTGCAGAGGATAGGCACTGCACTGTGTACAGAATGGCTCAGGTGAAATCGAGCATCTGAGAAGGAGTCAGGTGTGACTTTGGCATGTTGATAGTGTACCCCAGTGAATGCAGAAGGTCCAATGTAGTCTGAAGTTTGGTGACGACCAGCTGGGGTGAGCCCGCCTTCAACAGCTAGTCATTGGGGTAAGGGAAGACTGGAACGCCTGACCTCCACAGAGTGGCTGCAACCAATGCCATCAGCTTTCTAAACACTCATGGGGTACTGGTAAGGCCAAAAGGGAGCACAGCATACTGAGAGAGCTCCTGGGCCACCATGAACCACAGGTAACGTCTATGGGCCGGCAGGACAGGTGTGTGAAAATAGGTGTCCTGCAAGTCAAACGCTACCATCCAGTGTCCTGGATCCAGGGCAGACAGGACCTGAGTCAACATGAGCATTTTGAATTTCTTCTTTTTCAGGAAGTAGATAAGAGGGTGCAGGTCTAGTATAGGGTGGAGACCTCTGTCCTTTTTAGGTCTCGCCTGATCCAGCGCTTGCGCTGATCTGGCCGAGACATTTTGTATACAGGCTTTTTAAAGTGCTGCCGTGGCCTAAAGCTACAGTGCACGTGAACGTGCACGCGCGCAGCGCCATGTGTCTGTCCTCCCGTAATCGCGATCGCGATCACTTTCACTTTCGCGGCACTTTCGCGGCCGCGTTGCCAAAGCTTGTTGTCATTTTTCCTCCTTCTGCTTCTTCCTCTTTTCCTTCTCTCTTTCCTGTTTTTAATTTTTCCCATTTTCTGTTTAATTTATTTCCCCAATTTTATCCTATTCCTTTCCCCGTTCCTTTCTATCTATTTCCATTGTTTGTTCGCGTTGGACATTATTTTGCTACCGGTGTATTTCCATCTAATTTCTCATCTGTAAGTCCCCTCGATACATTCACTTTGAGTTTTTCTCCGTTCTTCCCATATTCCTCTTTCCGTTTTCCCTGCGAAAGAACAAAGGCCCTGTGCGCGGCCCCGTGTTAGCAGAGGGGAGCACCTCTGACCTTCACCCTCCCCGAGCGGGAAGCAGTGACTCGGTGTCTCTGTTCTACAGGACAGCAGCTGATGTAATGAGAGTGGTAAGGGCAAAGGGCCCCGTTGATTCACAAGGCCTCCATCTTGTTATTATCAGGCAGAGCACTCAAAAAGCCCGGGGTTAAGAATCACTAATTAATTATGAAATGAAATGTAGCTTTTGGAGCGTGGGCCGCCCCGCCCGATGACAACCCCCGGCCCCCGCCTCCTTTTCAGTCCCTTTACAACGCGCGGAGCAGCAGGAGTGGCGAAACCGTAAACAGATACATACGGTGGGTGGTTTGTTCTCTGCAATCAGCGGCCGGCTATTTAAAATCACATCTGTCATCTGCTTCGCCACACTGTTGATGGGTGCCTCTAAAAGTCGGAGTTAGCGGCCCCGAGAACACTGCACTTTCAAGTGATGTCTTTATTGCTTACGTTACCAATTTAGCTCACTATCAAAATGTGATGTCATGTCCCCTTTGAAGTCCACTCCCCTCATCTTGACAATAGGCAAATCTGATGTCAAAATCTCCTTCAGGACAAAATTACGGTTCTGTTTAAAGCAACCCACTCAGTTTATTTGTTTTTGCTTGGCAGTCTCTCTACCAGAGGACACCAAAATTCCATTTGTGGATTACTACCAATGTGCATAATTTACATAGACATAGACGCCAGCATTTGTACCACTCAAGAGGGAGGATTTATAGCGGAGAGTGCACAAAGGCTCTGGTCTCAAACTCCTAGATTATATTACTAAACTGAAATCTAAATGGTGTATTTGATAAATTAGATTTCTGGATTTTGTGGTAAAGATTTGCTGTGTTGTGGAGACAAAGGGGTTCCAAACAAGATGGCTACTTAGATGTTCCAAGCCCAAACGCTTACGGGTGGAATCCCACCACTATCTTGTTTCCCCAGAGTTTGTTTCCCTGACCCAGGGACAAATTAAGGATTTCGGGGGCGCTGGGCCCAACGTTTCTTTGGTGCCCCTGTTTGGAACAGCTTTGAATTTTTGATTCAGTTCCCAGCTCTTTCATGCCCTCTTTGGCTAGATCACTGACAGTGGACAGACGCACTCATCCAAACTTTAAATGTGTTTGCATCTAATGTTCAAGGATAGTGTATTGTAACCCAGCAACATCTCACTAATATTATTGCAAGTAATCTCTGTGACACCCTACCATTCTCATACCTGAGGTCCTATTGTGATCTAAAAGGAACAATTTTTTATGGATTTTGCATGAACCTTAAACACAACATCTCTCTGCAAAATGTCTGCAATAGACTCACACATCACTCACGTCAAAAATAAATTAAAGTAAAATGGCACTGTTAGTGCATCCCCTGATGGCAGCCCTCTGGAGGGCCATGAACCCCTCATACTTCACGTTGCAGGCGGGTGCAGTCACTCACTGCATCCGCCTACAAGGGGATCACTAATCCCCCTTAAAAATGCAGGCGGGTTGTCACCTGCACTGTGAAACACGGAGCGGTTTCAAAGAAGCCGCTCTGTTTTTCACATGAATGCTCTGCCCAGGGGCCAGTGTGAGTTGGAGGCTGCCCTGGGGGAAGCGCATTCCATGTAATATGGTGCACTTTCCCTGTTTTTGCCCGACGCACCTGTTTTAAAGTGCACCGGGCGCAAACATGGAAAGTGCGCCCTTTAAATAATGAGGCCACAGGTATGTAACTCAGTCGCTCTTTATAGGCTCTAATATCCATTTGCTGGGTTGAAGTACTTTGTGCAGTGTTGGTGCTACAATTTAGCTTTTGTTTTGTGATAGATGTTCCAATTCAAGCGGCTGCTGAATAAATGAATGACTATATATTCACAGAGCACTAAATTCTACCGTAGTAATGGGGCGTCCTTAAGTTCAAGGCGGTCTGAGCGGCCTGTTTGGCCGCTCAGGCAGTTACAGGGAGCCTGGGCATGTTCTTCACGGGGCTGCGCAACACAGCCCCATGGAGAACATGCTAAGTGTTTGGAAGTGCAAAAAACACTCCTCACTGTGCTCAGCCATGCCCCTCCCCAACCTGGCTCCAATCCCTCGCAGAAAAATAAAATGATAATAACTGCTTGGTATTATCATTTTATTTTTCGTTGTTGCACTGTTCAATTAGCAGAGTGGCGATGCTCCACCGCCTTAGTGGAAGAGCCGCTACCGAAGAAAGCCCCATGGCCGCTTGCACTTTGATGCTTTGAATGTAAAGCAGACAACATGCAGGTGCTGCCAAATGTGTCGGCAAATTACACCGGGACACAATCAGCATGTTTCACTGGGACCCAACCTTGTGGCAGGGAGGAGGGATTCCACCCTGTGAAAATAGTGGGTGGACGCCGTCCACCCATGTGTACCCCCGACTTGTGCCCAGCATCACATACATTCTCTCACATTTAGTTGTCATGTTGAATTCGCTTGTGGGGGAGCTTAGGAGTGAGTTAACAACTGAGCATGCAAGGGACTGAGTGAGTGAGTGCATACCTGATTGACTTTTTGTGTAAAACACACTGGAAACTGAAACACCGTCAGATCCTTTTCTGACTTAAAGATGGGAATTTGTGGCACTGGGAATGCCCTACAAATTGGGGTCTTCATGCAGCAGTGAATCCTCTCACACCTCTGTCGCCCATCATTTGACTTTAAGATACTCCAGAGGCATAATACAGGCTCCAGCAGGACATGTGCGCCGGGGTGGGGGCCCAATCAGCCAATGACCTATGAATATCTGTAGGACACAGGAGTCTCAAGGAGCCAGGGGGCCTAATTATTTCTCGTTTCATCACTGGACTGCTCATGGGGGTAACAGGACAGTTCAGCCTCAATTCTCACGCTTCCCTTGGTATTTGTCTAAGACTGCCAAACTGGGTGCAAATTTTGTGCAGTGACTGAAATGTGTGAGGCCTACCAGAGCTGCCTTTGTGGTAGGGGTGTGTGGGGCTTTTAACCATGTTCAACCTACATGGAATTCTTCTTTGCCTGTTCTAGACACACCGAGCACCCTGTCAACTCTATCTCCTCTGCTACTCCATGATGGGCCAGCAAGACACTGCTTTCTCAGTTATTTGGTATGCTGGTTGTTAGCAGATGAAATCGAGGAGCAGTTCTCAATCAGCCCCAATGTTCTTTTCACATCGTTGTGAATAACAACAAACCCTATGGCTTGATGAAACCGAGCCATCGTCTGAATCATCAAGGGTCAATACCAGCGCGAGACAACATACCACTTCAAGTGGCTCCTTTTTGCTAACAGAATGTAACATTAAAACAAGAATTACAGCCACTCCAGAGAAGAAGTGGGTGCCATTGACACAATGGACTAATACCTCAAAAGGATGCATGGACCCCGAAGGCAGAGATCCGCATCTTCTCCGACTAGGTACAGTGTACTAGGCAGCACCCCCTGAATTGAGACTCGGAGTAACAAGCATTTGCAATGCAATAGGTCTCGCATTTACGTGAGTTTGAGCTATTGACATTGCAAATGACAATGCCTTTTATTTTTGTTTCCGTTTAAAAAAATAAAATAAAAGGCATTGTTATTTACAATGCCAATAACTTAAACTCACGTAAATGCGAGACCTATTGCATTGCAAATGCTTGTTCAGTATTAGATGTAGTATGAATAGCAACCGCGTCCTAATTCTAATGTTGGTACCATCTCTATGGCTACTGTGGCACAAAAGAGCCTGCATGCACTTCCTGACACTGCAAGGAGAGGTGGTCCTGTGTTAGCCTGTCAGAGGATGGTGGTATAGGTGGCATAGCTTCTGTGAATGTGAGGGTGTAACCCCACTGAACAATTTGAAGCACTCATTTGTCCGTGATTATGGACTGCCAACGGGGAAGGTGGTGCCTGATCCTGATACAATTTGTTGCCCATGATGGTAAGGGGGCATATTAAAGGGGTTTGGCGGCTTCATCTGGAATTGGGTCCCACAGGGCTTGTGGGAACCATGTCCATAGTAACAAAAGGACTGAGGAGCCTGTTAGCATGGTTGGTGGCCACTACCGCAAGCACAGAAAGAGCAAACTGCAGAATGGGGCTGGTGCAGGGTTGTGGAGAGTCCCAGCAACCAGGCGGTGGCCATGCAGTCCTCAAAGCACTCCAGCACTGAATCTGCCTTATCGCCAAACAGGTGAGTTCCATTGAAGCGCAAACCCATAAGGGATGCCTGGGCATCCCCCGAAGTAGACCTCAACAGGCGTGACAAAGGAGTGCAACTGATGAAGCAATCATTCAGCCTAGTGAGTTGGTGGTATCCAGTCTGTAGCATATAGTGAACTTTCCATTGTCCTGCTATAGGCAATTGCCTGGGAAAGGATGGCTCAATCCTCCGAGACTATAGGCAGCAGTTGTACAATCGAATACACAAACTGTGTGGGAATACCAGCTTAAGAGGCACACAGTGTTCACTGACCACAGTGCAAGGCAGGTGGAACAGAAGTTCCTCTAACATAAGGTGTTGGCTCTCTTGGATTCCGTATCCAATGGTGTGATAGGGAACGCACGATGACTGACTTTGGACGTGGAGGCCAGGACAATCAGACTGTCTGTAGTAGGGTGCTGGGTGAGTAAAGCTGGGTCCCCAGGAGTGGGGTGGTGGTGGTGGGCAAATGTCCTGTGCACAGGAGCCCCTGTGCGTGGCTTGTCCCAGCCCCTAGGTGGACATTAGTGAGGGTTTAATTAAAGGGAGGTTCTGTGGTGAAAACTCCTGGTTGGAGTACCTCCGTCAAGACATTCTTCTTGACTACCATTGAGGGCAGGGGAAGGTCCAGGACCTCAACCAACCTCCTCACCAACATGGCAAAGGAAGCACCTTCTTCTGTGGCCACACTAGGATGAGAAACTAGGCCAGTGTCTGGAGAGGTGTCTAGACCACTGGCCTCTACCATTTCCTCATAACAGTTATCCTTAGGTTTTTGCATGGGGTTGTGGTAACCATAACGATCCCCAGATCCCCTCAATCATTTTCCCTACAGGGCCTCTCAGTAGAAGCAGGCCATGTCTTCGACCCAGAGGGTACTGTTCCGGTCTGTGCCAGAGTGGACATCGGCTGACACTGGTATAAGCGTTGGGTATAACAATGGGGTTTGCCCTGCTGAGTGGTGTCAGAGGCACCGGGAATGACAGCACTGGAATGGGATCTGGGGACTCAAAGGACTCGACTGCCGCCCAGTGTGAACCCTACAGTGGGAATCAAGTTGGGGAACCTGGCAAACCCCTGGGAGCCCAAGATACTCCAGAGCGAATGGCCAGCACAAATTGGAGGTGTATTGCCTCATAAAAGTCTTAGCTGGTTGGGAGTTACTCCGGCTCTGGGAAACTCTGGGAGGTGCAAAGTGGATCCATACTCAGGCTCCACAACTGATGTGTGGGAGTGGGGCCTAGATTTGGGGTGTTGTTCCAACACCTCGTCCAAAGACTTGGACTGTCGCAGTGAAGTGGAAGAGCTATGACGTCTTGGATGTTTTTGGGGACCCGATGATGACTTGGAGTGTGATCGCCGAGAACAACTCTGGGAGTGGGCCCGAGACCTTCCTCACAACCTAGACCTGGAGCTGTACGGAGTTGTCTGGTATCTGGGTTCTGGGCAGGCCTGGAGTTGAGATCCAGCTCCAGGCACCACGGACAAACCAGGTGGGGGGGTTCACAGACATCTGCCTGTGACAGGCACTACAAGGTTTAAACTCTATAGGTTTTTTAAGGGTACATTCCTATTTGCACACTGGGAGCAAAAATTCTAAACAATTTCGACAAAATGTCAAAAAACAGTCCAAAAATAGATGGAACTCTGTCTGGAACTGCTCTGATGGCACAGAAAGAAAAGAACTGAGGTCCCCCCGGTTGGATGCCTGCATAGTCACCACACACGTCCCTTCCAGTGCAAACGATGCAGACGACGCCATCTACCGGCATGCAGAGGTACTGGCCAAGAGTTTCCGGCCCGACATCTGGGGAACAGTGGTGGCTGGTGACATTTGAAAGAGGTGAGCATAAAAGTTAGGCATTTTATGTAGCGAGCAACGTCAACAAACCTAATGTACAAACATTGGGCAATTGGTGCATTTTAAAGCAAATGCATTTAGTGATAAAGCAAGGCTTATAAAGCAGTGGGAATGTTTAGTTTTGAAATATTAAATACATTAAACACTGCCCCGTATCTTTTTTTGTAAATAGTTTTTATTAGGCATTTTTCACAAATATTTACACCCCCCCCCCAGCTCAGAGCAATCCAATACATACAAATAAAAATTTTTATCTTAAGATATTGCGTCTTAGATTTTACAGAAGAAAAAAAAATTGCAGTTAATAAACATAATATACATTTGAGAAGAGAAAAAAAACTGAAATTTAAGCCTGTATAGCTTATATATATCCTAGCTATCTTTGTAGCCATCGTAGAAGAGGATCCCAGATTGCCAGCCCTTCTTTACGTTTGACATGGCCCTTTCTTTTATATATAGCTACTTCTAAGCTACAAGTAGCTAATAGTCGGGTTCTCCATTGTTGGAACACCGGTGCACTGGTATCTAGCCATGATGAAGCGATACACATTCTAAAGACAGCCATTGCGACGAATATTAACCCTTGCATATTTTTAGGTCGTGATTTCCACAGTGGAGATTTCTATTCTTGTATTGAACACTTCCGAGAGAAAGGCTGAAATATCATTCCCTACATTCGTTAATACCGTACAAGAAGCAAAGATATGTACGCTATCAGCTTCGGGTAAAGCGCACCTAGGGCATGTAGTTCCTTTCACTGACCCCCATTTAGCAATTTTATAGGGTATAATACAAAAAGAAAAAAGTTTTATAGCATTGAGCCTGCAGCTTGGTTGACATAAAGCTAGACTGATATAATGTATATGATTGTTGAACAGTTTCAGCCAAAACCCCAAGTTTATCCTGCCATTTAATTATATATTTATCCAAATCGTCTGGGTAGCAAGAATTCAATAATTCATAAATTTCTCCAATTTTTACTTTAGGCTAATTCGATAAATTCTCCATCAATTGGACCGTTTGGAATTTTAGTCCATTCCCCCCTCTCTTCAGGAGAAAATCTTGAATCTGCAGAAATTTTAAAAAGTCCAGATGATGTAAATTAAATTCGATCTGTAATTTCCCAAAAGATTTAATTCCTGATATCGTATAGAAACAACCAAGTTGTGTAATCCCTTTCATTACCCACCTTTCCATACATACGTCGTTGAAGACCCCAGGAAGGCTATTGTTATTAAGGATTGGGGTATAATAAGAAAATCGTCCAATACCAGCTAATTTCCGTACAAAATTCCAGGTCTTATAAATACCAAATATCGACTTAAATCCCTCTTTTTTAAAGTAACCATCATTCATATGACGCCATAAGCAGCCTCTAGACTCATTTCCTAGTAAAAGCTCTTGTGGTGTTGGAATATCCCCTTCATTGTTGATGTTTGTGGGAAATAATAGGCTGACACAAAATTTTAAGGTAGTGGCCCAATAGTATAGCTTAAAGTTAGGCAATGCCAATCCTCCTCCATCTCTGGGTAAGGTAATAGTTCGTAATGCCCTTCGTGATTTCCTATATCCCAATAAAAATCTACAAAACATATTATCCATATTCTTAAATATTTGCGGGGAAAACTCGAAGCAGATTGATCTAAAAAAATATAAAAATCTAGGCAAAAAAAGCATTTTAATCAAATTACATCGACCTCCAATGGATAGGTGAAGATTGTTGCAACAAATCATATCCTTTTTTGTACGTTGCATTAATGGGGCGATATAATCATCAACTAAATTCTCTATTTTTGCGGTTATACTCACGCCGAGATATATAGCTTTCTCCGGCACCCGTGTATCAATCAACCCTATTTTACTATTGGGAATGATCTGAGTTTTGGCTTGATTTAATTTGTAGCCTGATACCTCGCCAAAGATCTTAGCTTCTTTTTTGATCACCCTGATTGCGTTCACTGGGTCGCTAGTGACCACTGCGATATCGTCTGCATATGCTAGTATTTTTGTAGCCTGGTCCCTTACCCAAACAGGTGGAATCCTAGCGATGTTCTCTAATCTTCATATAAATGGGTCAATATATATAGCGAATAAGAGAGGTGAGCATGGACACCCCTGCCTAGTCCCTCTGGTTATGGACACCGATTCTGATATTGACCCATTCACCATAACAACAGCAGATGGCTCCTTATACAAAGTCTGTACTGCTTTGATAAAGGGTTCCCCTATACCATTTTCGGCATCTAATAATATCAATGCCATAGGGTCTCCTGAAACCTCACACCAATTAAACAATGATATTACTCTCTGTATATGATCAGTAGTACCCCTACCTGGGATGAACCCATGTTGTCTTACAGACACTAATTTATGCATGTTAGGGGCTAATCGTGTGGCAAGTAACTTAGCATAAATTTTGGAATCACTAGTTATTAATGTGATAGGACGGTAAGACCCTAGCTCTCTAGCATCCTTATACTTTTTTTTTAAAAACTACAATTTTAGCCATAGACCAAGACCCTGGAGGTCGCCCCCCTTGAAAAACGTGAGCAACCAACTCTGACAATATATCTTTCATTTGTGGAGAGAATTTAACATAAAATTCAATAGGGATCCCATCCATGCCTGCCGCTTTACCTATAGCAAGGCTATTCAATGCAAGAAGAATTTCCTCCCATTGTGGGATCTCATCCATACTTTCGGCGTCATTACTCTCTAGCCTCACACAATCGTCTTGTCTTGTGTATTCATTAATTGCTTCCTGAATATCATGATGTATATCATTTTCCCTATATAAAACCTGGTAATATGTTTGAAAAGCAGTCCTAATTGTATCAGGATCTGTCATTAGCCCGGCTTCTGTAAACACTGCCCCATATCTTACTGCATTAGTATGTTCAACAGTTACTGTAACGTGAAAATTGTACAGTGCGACAACTTCAGGCCCTTTAAAGTGTGTGCTTTCCCCGTGTCTTACAATGCATGCGGCTCAAACCCCCACCGGAGTGGATAGACAAGCAGCAGGTAAGAGTTGCTCTTGCGTCCGGTGGGTATTTTGGCATTTAGGGTGCCAGAAGTGTGGACCACCAACTGTATTATAAATACGGTGATGGGACCGCCGCAACCACTGGGATCCCTGATCCTGAGGCCCAGCAGTGTGAGGATGTAATATAGTGGAGGTGCTGCTGTGGCACTGCCAAACATATTACAAGTTTCCTCACTGCGACCCTTTTCAAGGAGGTGAGCCCGCCATGAAGAGGGTGGCGGTGAGGAAACTTCCCTGATCCTGAGGCCCAGCAGTGTGCGGCTGTAATATAGTGGCGGTGCTGCTGTGGCACTGCCAAACATATTACAAGTTTCCTCACTGCGACCCTTTTCAAGGAGGTGAGCCCGCCATGAAGAGGGTGGTGGTGAGGAAACTAATGGGGCCCTATAAGGCTCCCTGTTGCTTCTGTGCATGGGGGTGCATGCAGCAGAGCACATGGTGTGCCCTCATGTCTGTAAGCACCACCTGTTCCTGCACAAAATTGTGCATTTCAGTCTGTGCAGGGACGGGATATGGAGCTCCCACAGCGGTGGCTTTGTTAACACTCTCTTATGAGACTTAGAAAGGCACCGCTGTGGGACGCCCACTGCAGGACCACCCAACCTGTATTGCAGACGGAATACGGTGGGATGGGCTGACTATGGGTTTGGCAGTGTTGCAGTGGGGTGCTGGCAAGGCGGCCGCTGCAACACCACCAGGCTCATAATCAGGCCCCAAGTCCTTTATAATGAAGTGTCACCCAAAGCTTACTAAAATGAGAACATTTGTGCTCGGTGACTATGAGATTATAAAAGTTCCCCATTGTACTTATTTAGGTGTGCCTCTGGATGTTGGTTTAGCTGAAAATTTCTTTTAAGTGTTTGGGCGGTACAATTCCAAAGGTCCATTGATGCCGTTTTTTTTATTTTCTAAAAGGTTGGGAGAGAAACCCAGGAAGGAACTTTTATGTATTATAGAAGTAAGTGCCTTACTATCACCACATTTTGGTATGGTGTATGGGGGTATTCCAACAGTAATTGTTTACAAACTATACGAAATACATTCTTGAAAAGGCTTCTCTCAGTTCCCTAGTCAACATCCACAAACTTCTGTCACAAAGAAGTTGATCTAGGATTCATAGAAGACCGTATCTCATTGCAGCCTTTGTTACTCTGCTCAGAGTATGGAGCAACTCAGAGGCTCATTTTTGTAGATACGCGCTGGCTGACTGTTTATCCCTGGATAGGACTTGAGATAATCCATGGCTCAAGTACATCAGATATATTTTTGCAATGTTACGCATTCCTGAATACTTTCACTTGTCAGATACCATCACCGATAGAGTCGTACCCAAAGTGAAAAAGACCTACTCCAGATATATTAACACTATCCGTGCAACAAATAGGGTAGTCGGGACATTAGAGGATCTACAAGAACCCTTATATGCAAAAATGCCAAATCACATCTTGCACAGTATCTCCAAATAATTCCATAAGAGTGATACACATCTTCCAGATTCCGCCTAAATACCATACATTTTCTAGCAGCGTTCCCTATTCAGGGTACCTAGTTCTAACTCCCCCACTGTTCCTGTGATGGGCTTACACCCCAAAAGCACAAAGCATGCTATCCTTCTTTTCACTCTTTATATGACAGAAAGATGGCAGTTTTTTCGCCCGGGTCCTAAAATGATCAGGAATCAGAACCCACAATTTAGATTTCGATTATCTGCATGGTTGGGGAAATGAAGAGGTCTTTGAAGCATTGCTGTATTTTATTCTGAGTGCCCTTCGGGTCCATAGGAATTATGACCGGAGAGGTTTACTTTTTGTTTTATCAAGTCTGTCCTGTTTTTAAGAACACTGCAAATCTGTTCCAGGGCTTTACAATATCCCCCCTAACTCAGATCCTCTAAATGGACAACGGACCCATTTTAGCCCAAATTTTAGGACTTTCTGAGGTTTTTGCTGTTTTATGGTCTTTGTAATTAGCAGGAAACGTCTTAAATAGTTATGGGGTGTTTACCTGATGCAGGTCTTTTTATGATGTTCTTTTTAATATTTGTACTGCACACATTTATGGTTAATTTGAACTGAAATAGAGTGATGATTGTATGTAGAGAGAAACTCACTTTCTCTCTCTCTCTCTCTCTCTCTCTCTCTCTATATATATATATATATATATATATAAATAAATAAATAAAAAATATATATATATATTTTTTGGGTCGCATATTGTATTCACATGCTTAATAAAAGTAAAGCAACTTGCCTGAGAGTACACTCCCGTTTTTTCTGTATCATTCAGCCAGAAAAGTGAAGGATACATATATATCTATATCCTTCACTTTTCTGGCTGGATGACACAGAAATGGGCGCGCACTCTCAGGCTAGTTGCTTCAACTTTTATTAAGCATATGAGTACAATATGCCTATATATGGGACCAAGACTCTTTGGAGTCGAAATGCGTTACCGGAGTGGCTGGTTTCATCTCTCCATTAATTCGGAATGCATGATATATATATATATATATATATATATATATATATATATATATATATATATATATATATATATATATATTCACTTAAAAAACCATAGGTTTCACACATGTTATAGTTAGTAGGACATTTCACTCGTGAAAAACCAATGAAATTCCCCCGTTATAGTTAGTGCAGGCAACTATAACTCACGCGACTGCAATCCTCTGCTGATGACATCAGATATTTCCGTTTACGCCGTGCGCGTACGAAAAAAAATTAAAATTAATTTTTGCCCTTGGGGGTCCTTCTGGGACCCCCTGACAAAGGCTAGGGGGTCAGTAACTGTCCACCCTGCCCCCTTTTCACGTTCTCCACCTTTGTTTTTCACCCCCTCAGACTGCGAGAGACAAAATGGTGGCCGACACTTCCTGGTTTCGACCGATTCGAATGTTTACTATGATCTAACAACCAATCAGAATCGCGCTCGTGCACGGCGGCGTGCACGTACGGTAAGCTTACGGTACGCGCTCGGAGCGTGCCTATAGATATATATATTGATTTAAATGCTATTTTCTCAGGAAATAACAGATTTACACGAGATCTTCAAAAGGCACATCCCTGACCTGAGGGCTACCTCTCTGCCAAATTTCAAGTAATTCTGTTCAGCCGTTCGAGCTGTAGCTCGGACTAAAGGTCCTATGGAAAAATTCATGGGAAAAAACGCGTTTTGGGACCCCCCCCTTTTTCTCAGCCCCCGCTTGACGAATCCCCCGAGACTTTCAGGGAAGGAGCGGAGCGCCCCACCTATTTTGAGAATTTCGCGAGGATTCGTCAATCGGTGCCAAAGTTATTCCAAATAGAATGTTGCGGATTTCCTATGGAAACACGGTCCTAACTATAACTATCTACTGGCGACCGCCAGTAGATAATATATGTATATATATATATATATGTATATTCCAACCAATATTCCAATGGTATCTCGATGTTGTAATTCCAATTTTAATTACGGCAACAGCATTTTACCAACAGGTTCATAACCCAACGCGTTTCAGTCTGCCCACAGACCTTGTTCACGGATAGCATAACGTTTCAGCCATTGTTTTTTATACAAAGGTCACATGATGTTTCATCACATCCTAGTTTGTTTGTCGCCTTGCATTCTGGTCCTTGTAGTGTAATACCAAAACAAGGGGGTGAAGTGTGCTGTTTGTGATTATCTCCATCATCGCATTACTGACAATATCATTGTTTCTAATAATAGTGCAATACATCTTTTTTAGAGGGGGGTCTAAACCTTTTTCTTAAGGTAAACGTAAGGTATATTAAATTTACATTATTGCGATTCCACGCATTGTATAAAGCCTACATTGGCTTCAATTCAATGTCATATACCTCTTTCCCAGTTTGTTTGTACTATTGTTTATGCCCACTGGTGGGTCTTTTCCTTTCTTTCTTTCTTAATCCTGCCCGTGCCCAGGTTATCCTGTATTGTACCTCTCCTGTTCCTCCCATTATTCCTGAGTGGTATTACCCTCTATTGGTCAAACGGAGAAAACAAAACCTGCTGTCTACACTAAATTGATTTACAATGCGCCCACGGATGGGTCAAATTTATAAGAAAGAACACTGGGCCAAGACAGACTCGAAAGGAAAAAAGAAAAAAGAAAACAAAAAGATATAACAAATCAGAATTCGTTTCAGTGGCAATAATCAAGATGATAGTATTTGCATAAATAATAGACAATATGACATACAATCCAATTTTTACACCTGAACAAAAGATCCCACACAAAGAACACACATAGACGACTCAATCAGACATCATACTCATAAGTAAGACAAGACAAACATATATGCATCAATAATACATATTCATTTCCAGTTAGGTTTAAAATTAACATCCACAGTATGTGAATTGGACAAAAAACAAGCTTGTGTATTCCCAGTTCATAGGGACATGTAGAATCTTCTGGTGGGCACGAGAAGGTAAGAGCCAACGCAAGTTTCGGTGTTCGCCCATACAGGGCTACACCTTCACCAGGGCAACGATGATAAAAGGCGTGTGGGACGAAACAGGCGAAACCTATAGTAGCATCATAAGACATAAAACATACATCAAAGTGTCAAAAGTTTTCTTAAGAAAAACAGTCTATTCACAAAGTATTTACATAATAGTGTCGCCTTCAGTGCTCTCATAGATAAAGAGAGTCACTAGGGTCACATGGACGTTAGAAAATGGTATTCATAGTACGAGTCAAGGAGGCCCAGTTAGGAAAGGGATGATATGCAGGATACATAAAACCAGCCTCGTGCACAGCTTGAGGTAGATAGAACCGTGGTGCACCCAAGAAATAAAAGGAAGACAAAATAACATTGAAAATGTCAACTAAGAGAATAAATTAACACCCTAAGCGTGAGAAGAATGATATCAAGAGAGTGCAATCATAACGCGACCAATCACCCAAAAAGAGTAAAGACAAGATTAATAAGAAAAAGAAGATACACACAAGATAAATAAGCATACAAGAAACTAAAAAAAACACTAAAAAACAATACCTTTCAATACAGGATGCTGTTAAAGGTAAGCTCTTCTAAATGATATTGTAGAGACAAAGCTTATACATCAAGTGAATAGGTACATCAGTTCTATAACAAAAGAAGGAAAAACAAAGTAAGGAAAATTCCGGAGGGTAGATGGATAATCTGGGGAAAGAGGAGGGGAAAAGAAAGGGAGGAGAGGGAAAAAAAAAAGGGAGAGAAGAGTAAGAAGGGAAGAGGAGCGGTCATGGGATTACAAAAATATATATTAAGAGGCGGCTTACCCAAAGATGGGTCCGATAGGTAACGATCATAGATGACAGCCGATGTAGGGCTGCTCGCAAGAGATTTTTTGGAGCGTCGGGGGTAGATTACCCTACGTATAAAAGGGATATGAATCAAAAAAGGGGGTGGGGCAAAAACATAAACAGGGATATTACTGTCTAGACATGAATAGAGATAACAGGCAAGATCAAATGGCAAAATAATAATGCGAGTGCTGCTGAGCGTCAGAGTCACTACCTTAAAAGAAACGCTTACCAAGGAAAGGGGCCCACCATTGGGCGAGAGCCGTACGTTTAAATAACCCACAGACTAATCTTCACAGTCATGGCTGAAACGGATGGAGATAGGGAACATCTCAGGTCCGGCCGTCTAGTACAGGATCTAAAGGGAAATAAGGTAATGATCCATTTCAAGGGGTAGGCAGAACACAGCAAGGGGGAGCCAATACACCAAATTCATTTTAGGGAAAAAGGAGATAAACACTCTTCCTAGTGCGGCGTCAACAGCATATCTGAAGTAAGTAGACGCTTTATATTTTCTTATAGTTATCTTTTATTAAGATGTAAAGTAACTGCATCCTCTGCTTACTGGCCAGACCATCAAGTGAAGGCAACTTCGTCAACATTCCAAGGCTTCCTTCCTGTCAACATTCTGAACGTTACAACTATACAGTAGAATGTGGGGGTGGCCGGAATGTACCATGTGATAAGTTATAACACATCTCCCTCCTCAAAGGAGATATATACTAACACATGGAGTAATAATAATAAAGCTACAGCCACGGTGTGGCAAATGATGTTCAGGGAACTCCCCACAAAACATAAACAACAACTTGTGATACTGCGTCTTTACCCCATTTGAAATTCCTTGTGCCACCTTGGGGGATTGCGGTCCCTGAGTTCCCTACCCCCTTGTGCCCCTTCTGTTCGGGAACTCTGGGCATGATCCCTGCCATCTCCCTCTTGGTCCGTTTCCCTCGGACCTACGGCCACCCGGTCCATGCTCCATTTTTTGCCATCTTCCATGATGACCACATTTCTTTTAACCTCTCTTATTTTCCCGGGGTCGTAGTACCTCTCCTCTTTGCCCCCTAGGTTCATTGGTTTCCTGATCACCACCTTTTGTCCCTCTCTGAAAGATCTTTCCTGCACCCCCCATTTTCTGTAGTACCACTCTTTATACTTCTTTTGTCTATTGTCAATTCTCTTACTGATCCCCTCTAGATCAATCACCACCGGTTCCTTGGGGATCATCCAGTTGGGGAGAGTTTTGAACCTGCCTTCCTCCCCCTCAATAGTTCAAACGGCGTATGTCCTGTGGAGAGGCTAGGTGTGGTGTGGTAGGACCAAAGCATGTCTCTCAACGCCCCCTCAATAGGAGTCCCCGCTTTCACTGCTAGTTGTATGCACTCTTTCAACATACGGTTAGCCCTCTCCACTTTCCTGTTTGCTTTAGGGCAGTACAATGGGGTGCGTATGTGTGTTATTGACATGTCCTTCAGATACTCCCTCATCTCCTCCGATACCAATTGGACGCCATTGTCCGTGATTAAGGTGGAGGGAATGCCCTCCTTTGAGAACACTTCGTTCAAAAATTCAATCAGTGATCTTGTGTTGATGTTACTCACAAACTTGTGTGTTATCCAGTTGGAATAGTAGTCTATGAGTACTAGAATGTACCATTGCTGTGGCCCCTTAGCCCTTATGGGGCCAGTGATGTCAAATCCCAATTTGTCCCAAGGAGACCGTGGGACCTCCACAGGACTAAGTGGAGATCGCCTGATACATCTTGCTTTATCGCTTTCGCCACATGCGTAGCACTCCTTCACCTTGTCCTCCATGTGCGTATCCATCCCAGGGAACCAATATTCCGACCTCAGTCTCGCCTTGCATAGGCTGCTTCCCAGGTGCCCCTCATGTGCGAGGTCCATGATCTGTTCTCTTAATCCCGCTGGTGGAACTATTCTGCCCGACTTGAGGAGGTATCCACCCTCTATGGACAGTTCATTTCGTACATTCCAGTACGGCTGAATGTCTTCTGGTAGAGTTTTGCATTTCATGGGCCATCCTTTGATTACCCATTCTTTTACCTTGTTGAGAGTGCTATCCTGTTCCGTGTGGTAATCCCACTGATTCTTTGTCATTGCTGGAAGTTTGACCTCAAGAACCCCTTCACTGTTCCTGTCCTCCTCCTCATGGCTTCCCACTGGTGACCTTGATAAAAAGTCTGCAACTTTGTTCTGTTGGCCTGGGACATACACTGTCTTGAAGTTGTAGCCTTGCAATCCCAGGACCCATTTTGCAATGCGGGGGGTCATGTTTTCCAAGACCTTGTTGCCGAACAAGAAGATTAATGGTTTATGGTCCGTGCACACTTCAAATGGCAAACCCCACACATAGAAGCTAAAATGTCTAATTGCCCAATACACCGCCAATGCCTCCTTCTCTATCGTAGAGTAATTAGACTCAGCCCCAGATAACGACCTTGATGCAAACGCTACCACTTTAACCTCGCTGCCCCTCCTTTGCGAGAGCATGGCACCTATGCCCTTACCACTTGCATCCGTACTGATTATGGTATCTTTTGTAACATCAAAGTTGCCTATGTATGGTGCTGTCATAATAGCTTCCTTTATGTTTTCAAATGCCTGTTCCTGACTTTTCTCCCACGCAAATGGCATGTCTTTCCTTAAGATCTCTCTTAGGGGATTTGCTAACATTGCAAAGTTCTTAATGAATTTGGCCATGTATTCCGCTAGGCCCAAGAACGATAGCACTTCCTCTTTGCTTGATGGCGTTGGTGCTCTTCGAACTGCTTCGATTTTGGGTTTTATCCCCTCCTCCGAAATGGTATGCCCTAGGTAATCTACAGCAGTTACACCCACTTTGCACTTGCTCTCTTTCGTGGTAAACCCTACCTCCTTTAATTGAGGGGACGCTAGGTGGCGCGCTAGCGAATGGTCGCCTTCGTGTAAGGCTCCCGCAGTCCGGCGACATTTATCCTGACAGATCTCCTTAATTGGCGACCCAGAAGGCTGAAACCCCACCAATTGCGTCCTTGAGAGGTCCGGCGTGGACTGTCCAAGTCCGGTCCCGCTCGCTACTACCGCGAGGGAGATAGGCGCCTCGGAACTTCCGGCGCCTGCTGCGGCTGGAGGACGGGTACCGGCCCGCTGGGAGACATCTGCTACGTGAGGCCGAGGCTGCGCTGCATGCCGTGGGCCGCTGCCGGCTAAAAGTGGCGCGAAGCAGAGATCGGCTGCCGAAGCAGCGGAAGAGGCCGGAGCGGGCCCCCCCCCCGGAATCGCAGACCGGAGGCCTTGTCCCCCCCCCCCTCCCGCCCCACCGGAGCGGCGGGGGAGCCGCGGACGCTGGCGACGGGGCCGGGCAGGCCGTGAGGGGCCCTACTGCGACCTACCCCTAAGGCAGAGCTGCGGAGGCTGACAGGGAGCACGAGATTGGTGTCCGGGAGGGGCTCGCAGGGTGGACCTGGCCGCCGTATTTGATCGGGCTGGCCCATCGACGAGGAGGCGCTGCGCGCTGAGACAGGGGGCCTGCAGGACGGGTCCCCCCGACTGACACTTCACGCCAGCGGTCTATTGGTGCTGGGGGAGCGGCAGCAGAGGCGGCCCATATCCCCCCCCCTTGGGAGCGACAACCGCACCAGCAGAAGACGGCGGCCGGACCGGCCTAGGCGGGGGCGCTTTTGTCAGCGAGAGCAAGACGAGGGGTCATCCCTACCCCTCTCACGAGTCCTCTGAACAACGTGCGCCCAGGCTCGCTGCGGAGGGGCCTGTGAACGGGCCGAAGGAGCGGCCTGACCTGCCAGCAGATCGCGATGGGCAAGCCGGACGCGCGACAGCCCAAGCTGTCTTTCGACACCAGTAAGAAAGCGACCAAATCATCGGAGGTGGTGCAGGCCCCGGCTGCGGTGAGTGGAGCTGCGGTGGATTCCTCGGCTGCCTCGTCGGACATGCGGGAGATGCTGCGCGAGATGCGCCAGGGATTCGCGACGATTGCAGACAAAGTGGACAGGATCTCTTCGAGAATGGACGCTGTGGTGCATAAGCTGGATGCGCATGAAGAAAGGATAAAGGGTGCGGAACAACGGATCTCAGACGCGGAGGACACGGTCACGCAGCACACCTCACAGCTTACCAGGATGGATAACTTATTGCGTATCATAGCGTCCAAGAACGAGGATTTGGAGGCGAGAAGTCGGCGCAATAACGTTCGCATCCTAGGGATACCGGAGACGACCAACGTAGGCAAAATGGAGGAATATGTGGAACGGATGCTCCGCACAGCGATTGGCACTGACGTGTTCTCCCCTCATTTTATTGTGGAGCGAGCGCACCGCTCCCTGGCCCCCAGACCGAAACCAGGGGCGACTCCAAGGCCCATCATTGCCCGGTTACTAAACTACCGAGATCGGGACGCAGCCCTGCGAGCGGCGAGGAGCACCCGGTCTCTCTCGTATGAGGGCAACGCGTTCACATTGTTTCCGGATTTCACGCCAATGGTCCAGGAGGAGCGCAGAAAATTTATGGCGGTGAAAGCTAAGCTGCGGACATTGCAACTGGACTATGCACTGCTCTACCCGGCGAAACTACGGATCACGTACCAGGGCCGTCAGCGGTTCTTCACTAATCCGCAGCAGGTGGAGGACTTCCTCAAACACTACAAACGCTCCCGCAACTCGGGGGCAGAGGTGGACGATGAGCAGGAACGGCGGCCCGGAGAGGGACCGGACGGCGAACTGTAAGTAGTGCGGATGAACATTCACCACTATCCCCCTGGGGTTGAATAAGTACACTGCTGCCGCAATCGGAGACGGCACACCTTTGGACTGGGGCTCGGCGGCCCTCCCCGGGGCTGCGGGGCGTGAGGACATTGGGGGGACCATGGAAGGACTGTAAATGTTTGCTCTAGCACGAGCTATTTGGGGATAATACTGACAGTGATTACGCCTCACGTTGTGGATTGCGGGGAGGTGGGGATAACATGCTGGGGTTGCCAAAGTTTCTAATGCCGGACACCCCCTCTCGGACCTCGTGCTCGGCTGCCACATTGGTGGGCGACCGGGGAGAATGAGGGGGAAGTAGTGAAGCCACCTAGGCGAACTCCCCGAAGGGAAATACCCGAGAACTTATGGGGAGCTCTGGGGATGTTTTTCGCCCATATTCGAGGGGTGGTCGGGGGAGGGACGGGGAGGGAACATGGCTGGCAGATTGGGGTTTGCTTCAGTGGGTGGGGGGTGAGGAGGGGGGGGTGGTTGGGAAGAGGGGAGTTCGGAGTTTCGGGTTGGGGGAGGGAGCGTTGGGGATGGCGGGTTTATGTTGTTTGTGGAGAGTACTTGAGATGGAGAGATTGAAGTTGACTGTGCTACAGCCTCTCTTGGAGCTCCTGCCGTTGCTGCGGAGGTGTGATCGGCTGGCCGCAGGACTGTATGTGAAGGTGAGAGACTGGGAGATGGGATGCCGCTGGGGAAACGGGGACGGGCCGAATGATGACTGAGACGCCCAGGAGAGAACGGATTACGGTGCTGTCGTGGAATGTTCGGGGCCTAAACGACGCTAGAAAATGCAGGAAGGTGTTGGCGTACCTAGACCAGCACCATGTACAGATAGCATTGTTACAGGAGACACATCTTGCCCCCCGAGCGCACTATGCGCTGGCTGGTAGATGGGCGGGGGTACGCAGTTTTTCGTCCTACTCAGGGTATGCTAGGGGGGTGGCGATATGGATCAAGAGGACTGTGCCGTTTGTGAAGCTTGGTGAGCGTGTGGATGCGGAGGGTAGATATGTGCTGCTTTGGGGGAGGCTGGGCACTGACACCATCACGATCGTGAACTGCTACGGCCCCAATGTTGACTCGCCAGGGTTTTTCACGCACCTGTGGGGACAGATGCTCCACATAGGCTCTATGCATGTCTTATGGGGAGGTGATTTTAATGTGGCTCTGTCCCCTGGCTTGGACAGGTCGGATAGTGGTGTTCACTACAATAAGAAAGCGAGGGAGGCGCTGGCGGGTATCTTGGAGGAAGGCCACTTCATAGACAGCTGGCGCTTCGTACACGGTGGATTGCGGGAGGGTACGCATTTCACGGCTTTTGCCAACTCCTGGGCTAGACTGGATTATTGTTTCTTGTCTCGGGGCATAGCGGTGGATCTGGGGAAGGTTGTGCATCTACCAAGGACATACTCAGATCATTGCCCGGTACTGGCCCAGATAGCGCTTCCGGGATATGGTGTAGCGCCCGCAAGATGGCGGCTGCAGCCCACGGCCCTTATGGACCCGCTATTTCAAACTGAGCTGGGGGAGGAAATTGCGGAGTTCTTTCCCCGCAATAAAGACTCGGTAGACAGCGTAGAAAGCATTTGGGAGGCATTCAAAGTGACGGTTCGTGGCTACTACATGGCGAAAAGCTTTGGAGTCTTGAAAAACTTACGACAAACGCTCGCGAAACTGGAAGGGGAACTTAAAGGGTTGGAGTCTAGGATGAGTCAGGGACAGAGGGGCCCCCTCCAAGCAGAATTTAGGGAACGTCTTACGCAGTACGAAAAAGAGGCGGAAAGGGAGACCCGGTTCTGTGGCAAATATTGGCAGGCTCGCAGGTATTGCGAAGGGGAGCGGCCTGGGCGCGCGCTGGCGGAACTCACTCGGCCGCCGCGCTACAACACCCACATACTGGAGCTGTGCACGTCGGAGGGGGGTACTAGTCGAGATACCCATGGAATCTTGGAGCAATTCACTGCACACTACAAGGATCTATATACCGCGCGCAGTGTTGGCGAGGTAGACTTCGGGGGGTTTCTCGACGATATCGCCCTGTGCTGGTTGAGTGATGACCACCGACGGTTCCTAGGGGCACCGTTCGAATTAGACGAAATTAGGGAAGCCATTATGTCTCTTAGCAACGGAAAGGCGTCGGGCCTGGATGGGCTCCCGGCGGAATTCTATAAAAGCTACGTGGATATTATGGCCCCCGTGCTTAAGGAGGTCTACGAGGAATCTTTGGAAGTAGGAAAATTGCCTGGCTCCATGAGAGAGGTGTTGATCACCTCGTTGTTGAAGCCGGGCAAGGACCCTGCCGACTGCGGTGCGTACAGGCCACTATCGCTGTTAAATTGCGATGCTAAAATACTGGCGAAGGTACTCGCTAACAGATTATCGCTCCTAATGCCCACAATAGCCCTCCCGGACCAATCCGGGTTTATCCCGGGGCGTTCCACGGCCAATAACTTGCGCACTCTTTTCTCCCTAATGCATACCATTGCGCCGGAGTTGCCGGTGGCAGCCGTATTCCTCGACGCTACCAAAGCATTCGACTCCGTAGAGTGGAATTACCTATTTGCTATCCTATATCGAATGGGGTTTCCGAAAATCTTTGTTGCTTGGGTGCGCTTGCTGTATACGGACCCGAGAGCGAGGGTCTTAATCAACGGTGAAATGTCGCGCCCGATCTCCCTGACCAGAGGTACGCGCCAGGGGTGCCCATTGTCCCCGCTGTTATTCGCTATTGCGATCGAACCCCTGGCCTGCCGGATTCGACAATTGCACAAGCCGAGCGCTTTCAAATGCGTCCAACGTCAGATAGACGTGTCATTATATGCTGATGATTTGACACTGTATGTGGTGGACCCGGAGATGCATCTTCACCCATTGCTCCGGGAATTCTTGGTATTCGGTCGGATTTCCGGGGTACAAATTAATTGGCAGAAATCGCAGTTCTTTCCCCTGACCCCTGCAGTACGTCGCTTCCCGCTGGAGTACCCACTCGATTGGTGCGATACCGATTTGCGGTATTTGGGGATACAGATCTCTCAGACTCGGGAAGAGACTGTGCGACTCAATTATGGCACGGCGGTAGCAAAATTGACGGAGGATGTGACGAGATGGATTTCCCTGCCGTTCACCATGGCTGGGAGAGCCTCACTCATTAAAATGGTAGTGCTGCCCCGGTTTTTATATTTCTTTCAGAATATCCCTTACTATCCGGGCGCTTTTTTCTTCCGTACACTCCGAACGGAACTGATACGGTTGTTCTGGGCTGGAAAACAGCCGAGATTAGCATGGTCTGTTATTACTCAGCCTTATGAGAAAGGGGGGTTTGATGTCCCTGATTTTCTGGCATACTACATGAGTGCTCAGGCCCAATTTGCGTACCACTGGTTTGCGCCCACGCCCTTTATGCCGCAGCTGGCAGTGGAGGACTGGATAGTTCGGCCGCTGCCACTGAAGGGCATTATCTTCGGCCCGGTTGGAGCGCTCGACACTCCGGCGGCGACGATCACAAGCACGATAGACGCATGGCAGCGGATTCTCCGCAAAGTCGCGCTCCCCCTCTTATATGCACCTAGACTGCCCCTAGCTTATCACCCGGAGCTCTCCCTGTTGCGGGAGAAGGGGTTCCAGGAGATGTGCGCTGGATTGGGGATTAGGACATGGGGGGATCTCTTCCTGGACGGGCGGTTTAAAACGCGAGAGCAGTGGTTTCAGGAGGCTCAGCATACCCCGCTGGAGATCTTTTATTATCTTCGTCTACGGCAGGGGCTGCGGGCTATTCTCCCACGCTTCCCAGAGGAGCCTGAGGTGGTAGGGCCTCTACAACTGGCGCTCACATCTGCAGATGGCAAACATCTGGTCTCCCGCCTCTACCGCAGTATTCGAGAGCATGGTGGCGACGGGGGCGGCAAAGCGCTCCGGCTGTGGAGCGCAGATCTCGGAAGGGTCATAACGGAGAACCAATGGGCCTACTGCTGCGGGATGACCTCGCAGATAGCGGCCAGCTGCAGGCTACGGCTGATTCATTATAAATTCCTGCAGCGCATGTATTATACGCCTGCGAGGAAGCTGCGGTTTCGTTTGGCGGAGGATGACAGATGTGAGCGATGTCGCATGGAGGGGGCGGACTTCTTGCATCTGGCCTGGCTCTGTCCGATGGTGGCGGAATACTGGTCACAAGTCCACGGGGCGCTGACGACCATGATTGGAGACGCGGTTGAATGTGATCCGCTTATGATGCTGCTGGGTTACACCATGAAAATACCCAAGGCGCATCGGAAGTTTGGGGACATCGCCCTGTTGATGGCGAAACGGAGAGTCGCTTGTCGGTGGGGGAGGGGCCGGGCCCCGAAGTTTAAGGAGTGGATTGCTGACTTATTGCACTGTCAGGAACAGAACCTAGTCTATGCGGAAACACAACCAATGCGTAGTAGAGCCAAGGATATTTGGGACCCGCTCAGAGCATACTTAGGGGCAGAGGACACTACCGGGCCGGACGGAACTCAGGGGGCGGGCGGAGGCGCGACTGGGGACTGATGAGGGTGGGGGGCGGTCGTATGATCTGGATTCGATGGACTGATGCGCCAGGGAGTGTGGCATCCGCCGCGGGAGTGGGTTATGCTTGTGAGGACAGGCCATGTGGCCATGGATGGAAGGCGCTGCTGTGGAGATGGCTTGGAGTGCTGGCCAGTATGGAGATGCCCTAGACACAGTGGGGGGGCGGCCCCCCCCACGCTGTCGGGACAGAGGGTATGCTAGTTTGCCGGTCCGGCTGGTATGGGAGGTAGAGCAGATGGTGGTGATGGTGGATACATGGCGAGCGGAGAGGCCCTTCCCTGCGCCTCCTCGCAAGGGCCGTCGGAGCAGAAGATGCGGAAGAATCTAAAGCCGCAGGGCGTACTCACTTAGGCTCGGGGGAGGGCTCTGTTGCACCTCTAGCATACCTGTGACGATGGGGCCTGCTGGGGGCCACTGGACTACTGCTCCGATATCTCTGTGAGGGACTATGCCAACTCTGTATAGAATGGACATGCGAGCTGCTCGATCGGCATACCATGGTGGACATACGCTCGGGGTGCACGGAATCTGAAAGGGGGTGGAAGAAAAGGGACTATTCCTCGCCACCGGGCCTCCGGGCTGTCGGATATGTGGCTGTGTATCATACAGATTATAGCAAGGATTGTGATGGACAGTGGCCGGCCCGAGGGGTTGTAGGCGTGAGGCTGTATTGTAGATGTACTCTCTCAAATAAAGGTTTTGAAAACTTTAAAAAAAAAAAGAAAAAAAAAAAAACCCTACCTCCTTTAATTTGTTGAGTACTCTTTCGGCATTTAGATTATGTTCTTTCTCATTTGCTCCGTAAATAAGAATGTCGTCCTGAAAGCACATCGACTTAGGACAATCCTTCAATACATGTTGCATCACCCTTTGGAATGCCGATGCTGCGGATGCCAGCCCAAAGGGCATTCTTAAGAATTTGTAGTTGCCAAATGGGGTGGTGAACGCTGTCAATGGTTGTGATTCAGGATGGAGTTTGATTTGGTGGTAGGCCGATGAGAGGTCCAGAACACTGAAAAATTTTGCCCCTTGCAGTGTGCTCAACATTTCATGTATCCTGGGTAAAGGGTGTCTGTCCACCACAATGTTGGCATTCAGTGTCCTGAGATCCACACATAGACGGATGCTCTTTCCGCCCTCCTTGCTCGTGATAACAATGGGCGCCAACCATGCCGCACATTCGATCTCCTGTATAACCCCTTGCTCAACCAACTTCCTCAATTCCAGTCTCAAGGGTTCCCTCATCAATAAAGGGATTGACCTTGTTTTGTGCACCACCGGTATCGCTCCCTCCTTCAATTCAATCTTATGCATGTAATTTTTTAGTACCCCTAACTTGTCACTGAACACTTCAGGGAATTCTTTCACTAAATTGGATCCCACCACTGGGGGGTCAATCAACAACACCTACTCCTGGTTGTTTGGGTCGAGTTTTATTCCCAATTCCTTTTGGTGTTTCCACCCCAATAAACTTGACCCCTCCTTTGTCACGTAAACCTTCCCTACTGTGTGCCTGTCTTTGAACGAAATTCTCATCCTTATCATCCCCACCAGTGGTATGGGTACCCTATTGTAGCCCATGGGAGCAATGTCAGCTGTTTCTAGTATTAGATTGTGTTTAGCAAACTTCTCATTGAACCTGTCTTTATCAACAAGGGTGAATGGGGAACATGAGTCAGCAAACACCTTAAACCTTTCCCCATCCAGTCCTATTTCACATGTGGGATACTGTGTTTGTTCATCCTTGCTTTCATCATCCACCTGAAAAATGAAATTTTTCTCTTCTTCTTCATCCCTCTCTCTGTTTTCTACTACATGGACCTTATTTGAACTCACATTGCACACTTTTGAAAAATGTCCTTTCCTATTGCACTTCCTGCATATTACATTGCGGGCTGGACAGCGCCAATTGTTTGCTAAGTGATTGTGATTTCCGCACCTAAAACACTTCAGGCCTTCCCCTCTATTACCTACGTTCTCTTTATTCCTATTCTCAACTTTACATACTGCCTCCCCATTCGCATTGTCTTTCCCTGCTCCTTTTCCTGTTGCTCCCTCTGAAACTTTCATTTCTCTCATGCACTGTGCAGTATGTTCCAACCCCTTAGCTATGCTAATGGCTTCCTCCAAGTCTGGATTTCTAGTAAGTAGTTCTTCCTGAACCTTCTCCTCATTGGTGCATCTCACCAATTGGTCTCTAATAAGCGAGTCTGTAAGCGGCCCAAACTCACATGTTGCTGCCATGCCCCTCAATACCACTATGTAAGATGACACCTTTTCTTCCTTCCTTTGAACTCTTTTAAAGAATTTGTGTCTTTCCAACACCACATTTATTTTCACCTTAAAATGTGCTTCTAGTTTCCTTAATGTATATTCATACACATCCACTCCTTCATCTTCTCCGCTCCCTTCATCATCCACCTGTCTACCTGTTAAATCCTCAAAAACTTTCCTTCCTTGTATACCCAGATTATGCAAAAGAATGTGTTGCTTCCTTAGGTTAGAAAAATTCCCACCTCCTATAGCTATCAGATAGGACTTGAAAATACCTTCCCATCTTTTCCAAGGTATTTCTGGCTCCCCCAGCTCATTTAGAAATGGAGGCGGCTGACTCATCCCTGCACCTGCCATGATGTTGGATGCGTAATTAATATTGTAAACCCCAAGTGCAGGCAAACAAATGGTTTCTTTCAGACCCAGTGACAATTGCCACCTTTATACTGTACTTATAGATAAAACACAATGAATGTAAATACCACTTTTTTCCCACATTGGCATTAACAGGGACCTGCTGTAACCTGAAATTACTTCCCTATTATTCTTAACCTTCCTTCCACAAATACAGTCCTCTTTCTTTGTTTGGTGTATTTCCCACCATTCCTTTTGTTGTGCTCTGACGAGTCCTTCCTGTGGCAGCCTGAAGAAAAAAACGAGTCTTCGATGAATTCCCTGCTCCTGAGGAGACCGCTCGTTTTGCAGCTTACAATGTCCTTGTTTCGCCCCCCTCCACACGCCCAGCCCCCGTCTGGAAGGGGTGTACTACTCGTTCCTTCCCTGAAACTTCACTCCACTACCACAACGCAGCACCCTTCGTCACGCTGAACGCGGAGACTTCTTATGGCATGATGAGGCTCCCGGCGGCCGCCGCGCCGCGAACTTCCAGCGGACCAGGACCTTCGCAGCTGCTGGGTGAATCACGGGCTTGAAGCGGGCGGGAAGGGGGGGGGTAAAATTAAGGTTGAATGTCCCTGCTTGATCCCTCGTGCCGCTGTGACGCTACGGTCGCTGTGCTTGGCCACACTGTGCTGCAATGCGCTCGCCCCCTACAGCGCCACCTCTGCTGCCAGCGCTACCACAGGGGTCGCGACCATCAACATCTCATGCCTGCAGCTCCGTTTCACATCAACACTCGCCGTAACACCACAGATGTTAACAAATCGGCAGTTCCTCTCCTCGATCCACTCGTGACTGAACCAGGCTAATGGCTGACCTTATTTCACCTTCTTCAACGTCCATTCACCGATGCACAGCTATCCTGACCTGGTATAACGCCACTGTAAATCCTCACTCCCTTGGCTTTCCGGGTGTTTCGCATGGGGTCAATTAAATACTGTCACTTCCCCAATTCATCACTCCTCACCATCAGCGAAACCAGCTGTCAAGATACATGAAGAAAGCAACTTCTTCCAGGAGTCTTCACTTCGCTCCACTTAATGCCAGTAAGTCAGAATTTCTACAGGGGAGAATGCAGCGCCGTCCCTGTCACAGCTCCAGTCATCCTCGTCGCCATCTGAAGTAAGTAGACGCTTTATATTTTCTTATAGTTATCTTTTATTAAGATGTAAAGTAACTGCATCCTCTGCTTACTGGCCAGACCATCAAGTGAAGGCAACTACGTCAACATTCCAAGGCTGCCTTCCTGTCAACATTCTGAACGTTACAACTATACAGTAGAATGTGGGGGTGGCCGGAATGTACCATGTGATATTGAGTTCAGAGACTGAGCAGCGGGGTCAATATGTGAGGACAGCGTTCAAAGATAATAAACAGACGCGAGTCAAAAAAATATACATTAGTGAAAATAAGGAGTTACAAACGCTCAATCATTATTATTATTATTATCAATCAAGCGTCCAAACATGAAATACAGGGGCAAGGGATAGTGGACCAAATACGCTAAGGAGGGGGGTATCTTACTGTCAATAATAACAGGATTCAAGCGAACGAGTAGCAACGAAGTTGACAATAAACGTCTGAGTTCACTAACCCAGGATTTTAAGTGTATTGGGACCAATCGCGAGACCGAGAATAGAAGATCTCACGAGACTACGCGAGATTGAGAAACAAACAACGGGCTCAGGATACACAGCAGCGGGAGTTATCAGCATTGGTGGCCATGTTGGAACAAAATGTAATTAGGAGAAATCGAGGCATAATATTCACCATTCTCATGGGCGCATACGATTTCAGCATATTCAGAGGGGCAAAGAAACCGATAAAGAATAAATAAATCTTAAAAGAGGAGTAGGTAAGTAGAAAATAGCCCAGAAGTGTCTGTCCACTTGTCCCCCCAAACAAAATAGTAAAAAACGGGATAGTAGAAGCCAGATCTCCAACCGAGAGCTGTCATTCGGGCTGGAAAGAAAACAGGAAAGGGAATTATTTCAAAGAAGGGGAATATGAATTGAATACATGGAACCAGTTGTTTCCTAGACCAGTATTCAAAGAAGAAAAACCATTAAAAAAGTAAGAAATAAGAAAGAATAATGGAAAGATGCGGAGTGCGCCAATTCACTGGGGTGGAAGGACATCAACAACTTAGGAGAGGTCCATCAAGAGACTAGGGCAACTAGAAGAGGTATTCATAATTCACAGAAAGGGAGCTCATATGATGGCATTTTCCCAAGGGCAGATCTCATTAAGGCCCTGGGCGACAGAGTCCAAATAAAAAATCCAGAAGACTTCCCTCTTCTTTCTGAGGGCCATGGGGTCCTTGCCCACAGGGGTGTGTATTTTTTCCAGAATGATCCATTTAAGATCATGTTCTGAGTGAGCTAGATCAGTCCAGTGAGAGACCAGGGGGGTCCCTGATTTCTTTAAACGAATATTGTATTTGTGTTCACCCATCCTAAGGCGACATTTCCTACCAGTCTCACCGATATAGGTCAAGTCACTTGGGCAGAGAATCGCGTAAACGACATTAGAGGTTCGACAGTTGGTCATTTCCTTCAAATTAATAGTTCGTTTATTGATGTTGATATTTTGTCTGACCAAGGCGTTGGGACATGCTTGACAGGACCCACATCGATGGTTACCTGTGATGGGGGATAGACCAGTAATGGACAATTGGCGGAGGGGCGAAGGGGGTTCTGATATCTTGCCGCGGACGAGATGGTTCCTGAGATTTTTGTTCCTTCTGAACGCAAAAAGGGGTTTAGGCAGTCGGTCATTATCATCCATGTTTACGAGATACCAAAGAGAATTGATTGTTTGGCGAATTTTGTGGTTGATATTCGAATGCCGAGTAACAAAAACCGACCGGTCCATAGATTTTTCTTGCTTTTGTTGGAACATGGAGTCACGGTTATAATACCTGGCTCTTTTAAAAGAATTCTTCACCAGTTTGGAGGGATAGCCCCTGTTCAAAAGTTTGGATTTCAAGATGTCAGCCTGGTAGAGAAAGTCCTTCATCTCAGTACAGTTTCTTCGCAATCGAAGAAATTGGCTGAAGGGGATGCCCTCCCTTTGGCAGCGAGGATGGTAGCTGTCAAATTGGAGCAACGTGTTCCTAGCGGTGGGTTTGATGTATAGGGAGACAAATAGATGGTTATCTTTGTGCTCAACCCACACGTCAAGGAACTCAATCCTGCTATTACTGGAGTGAACAGTAAATTTGAGATTTTGATCTGCAAGGTTGATCCATTGGACAAATTCGTCCAGGGAAGCCTGGTCACCCTTCCAGATGAAAAAAATATCATCTATGAAGCGGGACCAGGCAAAGACATTTTCGAAAAAGGGGGCAATGTCGTTATAGATGTTAATTCTTTCAAACGTCCCCATATATAGGCATGCGACGCTGGGGGCACAGGCAGCCCCCATACTGACTCCCTGGGTTTGTTGGTAATATTCGTTGTTAAATTCAAAATAATTCTCACCAAGAAACCCTCTATTGGGTCTTATTTTAATAATTATTTCGATTTCAAAATAGCTCGGGCTGATTCATCTGTGCTATTTTCGCTTTCTAATGTATATGTGTATGTGTGTCAATATTTGTACTTTAGAACTTTTAAGCATACCCTCTAGTGGGTGGTTCCCTTTTATTGTACCAAACCTATACCTTATTGAACCCCATAATTGATATATCCCCATAAAATCGTATGAAGTGTAATTTAAAAATTACATTTAGAGAATACACTCCGGTCATTCCATGTAATAACCCTATTCTTGTCTGGATAGAGTGAAGCATTAACCAGAGATCATTTCTAACTGTGGTGTATTTCATTCAATACGTCAATTTCCTGAACCTTATTTTTTGTCAATTGAAAAGACTGCTTTATAAATGAGAATACATCTCCTCGTCCTTGTTGAGACCATAGGGTGCCAGAGTTCTAAATGACAGAATGTGACGTGATTCCTTCTGTCTCAGAGTTTTTTCCCGATTGCCACCTCTCACATGGCAACCGACCATTTCTACAGCAAAAAACTCAATTTCTTCCAGTCACTTTCGTGGTATCTCTCCATATGTTCCACAACCGCATAGCTACGGTCTCTGTTTATTGTAGCCCTTACGTGCTCAAGAATACGTTTCTTTAGTTCACACACCGTGCTCCCCACATACCTCAGTTTGCACGGACATTCGATTATATAGATCACATATTGGCTTTTACAATTAATCAATTGATTGATTTTCCATTTCTTTTGATTTGCCATTGTGATCTCTTTCATGTTGTGTGCTATTTGACACACTTTGCATGTCGAGCATTTGTAAAATCCTTTTATTTGCAACCATGTTTTCTGTTTTTGCATTTCAAAATGACTGTGAACTAATTCATCTTTTAAGTTTTTAGCTCTCCTGTACGTAATTTTTGGATGGTTTCCCACCATCTTTGCCATAGTGGGATCCAAAACCAGAATGTTCCAATGTTTCCGTAGGATTTGCTCAATTTGTTTTGACTGTGTAGAAAGTGTTGTGATTAGTCGAATTACATTCCCCTCTTCTTCTTTCTGTGATTTGTTGTTCCTGATGATGTCAACTCTTTTTTGATTTTCAGTTCTTTTCAAGCAATCTGTCAATACTTTTTTATTGTATTTTCGTTTCCTGAATCTCATCATAGATTGTTTACTGTGTTTGCACCATTCATGTTCTTCTGAACAGATTCGTCGTATCCTCAATAGTTCTCCATACGGGATGTTTCTTACTAGAGTTGCTTGGTGGAAACTCTCCGCATGTAATGTAGCATTGCTTGCTGTGCTCTTCCGATGCAGTGTTGTATGTATTTTCGTCTCCACGATATAAATCTCCATGTCCAGGAACACCACTCTGTTGTTACTTATGTTATACGTGAAATGTAGGTTGGTGTCAGTGTTGTTTAAAATGTAGAAATATGAGTCAAAATCTTCTTCTGACCCGTCCCAGATTATGAGGAGATCATCTATGTATCTCATCCATGATACTATTTTCTCCACATATCGGTCATTTTTGGTCTCCCATGCCACTTTTTGTTCCCACCAACCCATCGTGAGACACGCGTAACTCGGACTAAAGGAAAAACCCATCGCTGTACCGTCTTTCTGTAGATATATTTCATCCCCGAACATGAATACATTTTTTGTTAGACATAACTCAATCATTTCCACTATCATTGCATTGTGATTTGTAAAATGAATATTCCGCTCTTTTAGGAAATATTTACATGCTGCTAAACCAATTTTGTTGTTAATGTTGGTATATAGTGAGATCACATCCATTGTTATTAACTTATATGTTGGTTCCGAGGTGATGTCTTGTATTATTCTCAATAAATCCTTGGCGTCTCGTAGGTATGATGTCAGTTCCTTTACATACGGGAACAAAAAATTATCTACAAAGTTTGCAATTGGTTCTAGCAGCGATCCTTTTGCAGATACGATTGGTCTCCCTGGTGGTTTTGGGGAATTTTTGTGAATCTTTGGGAGAAAATAAATTGTTGCCATGATCGGATTTTCTGTCGTAAGATATTTTAGCTCATCTTGATCTATTAGTTTTTTCTCCCACCACTCTTGCAATTTTGTATCAAGTTCGTGTTTGATATAAGCTGTAGGGTTTTCCTTCAGTCTTTCGTAATGGTTTGTGTTACTCAATTGTGCGTGGGCTTCCTCAACATAGAGATTTTTATCCTGTATTATGATGTTCCCGCCTTTGTCGGCCATCTTAATTATAATCTCATCATCAGATTTCAATTTTTGTAAGGCCTTTCGCTCTTCCAGCGTTACATTATGCCTGTGTTTTTCACTTTTCAGTTTGTACAAATCTTTAACCACTGGCTCATGGAATATCTCTATTTTGTTTCCAGTTGGTAATTGTGGATTATATTTGGATTTAGATTTCTTTCCACTACTTCCTTCCCCCAATTGTACGCAGTATTCCTCCAATTCATTGGGTGGGTCACTGTTGTCCTTGTCTAGCTCCATTAGCGTGATGAAATGATAAGCATCCCCTGCTTTTAACTCCATTGTGGGTAACTCCATTTGTTTTTTATATTCAGTCATCCTCGGATTTTCTTTAAAAGTTTTTGCGAGTTTTAATTTTCTGATATATTTATATATATCTATTCTGGTTTGAGCCACATCTATTTCATTGGTAGGACAAAAAGTAAGACCCTGTTTGAGTATTTAACTCTCAGTTTCTGTTATTGTTCTTTTTGATAAATTGATAACTTCCAGTTCTTGGGATTCTTCTAGTTCTTCTTCTGTCTCATGCTTCTTGTCCAAGTTCCTCTTTTTTTGGGGTCTGTTGATGCGCTTATCTCTTCTGATTTGCTTGTTTTTGGGCGGCCTCTTCCCCTGCCCCTTCCTCTGCCCATTCCTGGTTGCACCCCAATGTTTTTCTGCCAGTTTCGCTGTTGGAGGGCCTGCCTCATTTCCCCTAAAAAATTACATTTGGGACGGGCAATTCCTGATTCTCCTTCATTTTCACTCGCATCAGTTGATGTAAGAGACGACACGCTGCTGGATATATTTGTCGCTAAATCAAGTTTGTCTTGTTGTTTCAAAATGTCATACTTCCTTGCGTAAGTAAAGATCCGCCCTTCAGAATAGTCTTCTTTGTCTCTTTGAAATTTTACCTGTTTACGCAGATGCACTGCCTCTTCATGTTTCTCTATTTGGTATTTTAAATCCTGTTTGAATTTGGACAAATCTGCATTTAGTTCTATTTTATCCAACTCATTTTCTAATTCCTTTAGTTGTAGTGTTGTTTGTTCCAATGCTACTGTTATATGTTTAATGAGAATTTCCATCAAGCCCATTGATGATCCGAGGATATGTTCCCCCCATTCATGTAGCAGGTCATTGCTTGTATCCTGGTGATTTGGCATCAGGTTAATCCTTAGTCCCCTTGGCACTCTCTTAACCTCCAAGTATTTTTTCAATGAGGTTACCTCCCACCATTTATTTATTTCTTTTTTGGATAGTCTCTCCCACAGCCTCAATTGTGCCCTGATATCAATATTTCTTGGTGTAGTTTGAGTTCCATTTCCACTATTTGTGGCCACTTGTTCTTCAAAGAAAGAAACCATTATTTTGTTTCTTTTTGCCTCTCTCTTATCCATTATTGAACCTGTTGATGTCGCCATTTTGCCGCTATTAGCCCGAGCTATTTTGAAATCGAAATAATTATTAAAATAAGACCCAATAGAGGGTAATACCACTCAGGAATAATGGGAGGAACAGGAGAGGTACAATACAGGATAACCTGGGCACGGGCAGGATTAAGAAAGCAAGAACGGAAAAGACCCACCAGTGGGTATAAACAATAGTACAAACAAACTGGGAAAGAGGTATCTGACATTGAATTGAAGCCAATGTAGGCTTTATACAATGCGCGGAATCGCAATAATGTAAATTTAATATACCTTACGTTTACCTTAAGAAAAATGTTTAGACCCCCCCCTAAAAAAGATGTATTGCACTATTATTAGAAACAATGATATTGTCAGTAATGCAATGATGGAGATAATGACAAACAGCACACTTCACCCCCTTGTTTTGTTATTACACTACAAGGACCAGAATGCAAGGTGACAAACAAACTAGGATGTGATGTAACATCATGTGACCTTTGTATAAAAAACAATGGCTGAAACGTTTTGCTACCCGTGAACAAGGTCTGTGGGCAGACTGAAATGCGTTGGGTTATGATCCTGTTGGTAAAATGCTGTTGCCGTAATTAAAATTGGAATTACAACATCGAGATACCAGTGAGTGCGCGTGGATTAATTCTGTAAAGGAATATTTTTGGGAATACAATAACGGCTGGCTCTGCCACCTCCACGTTGTTCGCACCGTCAAGAGCGCCGGATGCCGAAAGAAAAGAGCCGCTGCTGTGGTAATATATATATATATCTATACATATATATATATATATATATATATAATATATATATATATATGTATGTATATGTATATGTATATACATACATAGACATACGTACGTACATATATTTTTATTCCCTAAAGCTGGTTTATTCGTGTCAGGTTACTTGCGGAAATCATTATGGGTCCGGTGTCCTGCGGCGGAACCACGCCGCTTCAATATTTGCACGCAATTCTCCCAAGCTGAAGGATAAACGGGTCGCACACTCATAGATTGTGTAGTTTCTTGTTTTTATTTCCTAATTCGCAACATATGGGAAAAGGCGACAGATCAACGTGTTTCGGAATTACAAATTCCTTGTTTCACAATCCTAAAGTAACGGTTGTTCAATGCAAATGAAATACATTTTGAAATCATTGCATCATTTCCTGTCAGGTGTTTAATCCAGTTCTGAGGTTTATGGGTGAAGTAGTCCACTTATTTTAATGCAATATGTTTTGTTCAAAAGAACAAATAGTGTATTTACAAAATTAAATGTGCTTAACAAAACAACCTCAAATTTTATGGGATTGAAACAGTGCCAGCAATGGAACATGGTGGAAATAGAGAATAGCTGTTACGCCAAAAAGAATCAAGGCACACCCTAAAATTGCGAACGTTAACACCATATGGCATCAACCAATCGGAGGAATTATATATTCATTTGTAAATTCCCGATCAAACTTCCCAAATATATAATTTGAAAGAAAACAAGAAAGAAAACAAGAAATAAAGAAAAAGATAAAAAAATAAAAAAATAAAAATGAAAAGTTTTTTCAAAATGTATAAAAAAAAACAACAAACACCTATCTAACAAAAATAAAAAACGAAGAAGATAAATACACACACAAAAGGAAATAAACTTGCTTAGGAATGAAACAGCGTTACAACAAACAAATGATGGAAGGAATGCTGACAATGCAGACATTCTCCCCCAGTCAAGAGATCTGGGTTAAATCCATCGTTCTTTTGCCCACTACGCCACCCCAGTTCAGACGTGGCCATATGCAAATCAGTCTTGACCCTGTGCCTCATGGGAACAGTCCAGCCCGAACTGCCAAGCCATGTCTTCCCTGGACCGGAATCAAGCATCCTAGGACCGGTTTCTGGCTATCAGCCGTCATCAGCCAGGATAGCTTGACTCCAGTGGCGTAGTGAGCACGGGTCCCACGTCTGGGAATACCCATCCCACTTAGGGCGAAAAGCGTTACAACAAACAAATGATGGACGGAATGCTGACAATGCAGACATTCTCCCCCAGTCAAGAGATCTGGGTTAAATCCATCGTTCTTTTGCCCACTACGCCACCCCAGTTCAGACATGGCCATATGCAAATCAGTCTTGACCCTGTGCCTCATGGGAACAGTCCAGCCCGAACTGCCAAGCCATGTCTTCCCTGGACCGGAATCAAGCATCCTAGGACCGGTTTCTGGCTATCAGCTGTCATCAGCCAGGATAGCTTGACTCCAGTGGCGTAGTGAGCACGGGTCCCACGTCTGGGAATACCCATCCCACTTAGGGCGAAAAGCGTTACAACAAACAAATGATGGACGGAATGCTGACAATGCAGACATTCTCCCCCAGTCAAGAGATCTGGGTTAAATCCATCGTTCTTTTGCCCGCTACGCCACCCCAGTTCAGACATGGCCATATGCAAATCAGTCTTGACCCTGTGCCTCATGGGAACAGTCCAGCCCGAACTGCCAAGCCATGTCTTCCCTGGACCGGAATCAAGCATCCTAGGACCGGTTTCTGGCTATCAGCCGTCATCAGCCAGGATAGCTTGACTCCAGTGGCGTAGTGAGCACGGGTCCCACGTCTGGGAATACCCATCCCACTTAGGGCGAAAAGCGTTACAACAAACAAATGATGGACGGAATGCTGACAATGCAGACATTCTCCCCCAGTCAAGAGATCTGGGTTAAATCCATCGTTCTTTTGCCCACTATGCCACCCCAGTTCAGACATGGCCATATGCAAATCAGTCTTGACCCTGTGCCTCATGGGAACAGTCCAGCCCGAACTGCCAAGCCATGTCTTCCCTGGACCGGAATCAAGCATCCTAGGACCGGTTTCTGGCTATCAGCCGTCATCATCCAGGATAGCTTGACTCCAGTGGCGTAGTGAGCACGGGTCCCACGTCTGGGAATACCCATCCCACTTAGGGCGAAAAGCGTTACAACACACAAATGATGGACGGAATGCTGACAATGCAGACATTCTCCCCCAGTCAAGAGATCTGGGTTAAATCCATCGTTCTTTTGCCCACTACGCCACCCCAGTTCAGACATGGCCATATGCAAATCAGTCTTGACCCTGTGCCTCATGGGAACAGTCCAGCCCGAACTGCCAAGCCATGTCTTCCCTGGACCGGAATCAAGCATCCTAGGACTGGTTTCTGGCTATCAGCCGTCATCAGCCAGGATAGCTTGACTCCAGTGGCGTAGTGAGCACGGGTCCCACGTCTGGGAATACCCATCCCACTTAGGGCGAAAAGCGTTACAACAAACAAATGATGGACGGAATGCTGACAATGCAGACATTCTCCCCCAGTCAAGAGATCTGGGTTAAATCCATCGTTCTTTTGCCCGCTACGCCACCCCAGTTCAGACATGGCCATATGCAAATCAGTCTTGACCCTGTGCCTCATGGGAACAGTCCAGCCCGAACTGCCAAGCCATGTCTTCCCTGGACCGGAATCAAGCATCCTAGGACCGGTTTCTGGCTATCAGCCACTGGAGTCAAGCTATCCTGGCTGATGACGGCTGATAGCCAGAAACCGGTCCTAGGATGCTTGATTCCGGTCCAGGGAAGACATGGCTTGGCAGTTCCGGCTGGACTGTTCCCATGAGGCACTGGGTCAAGACTGATTTGCATATGGCCATGTATGAACTGGGGTGGCGCAGTGGGCAAAAGAACGATGGATTTAACCCAGATCTCTTGACTGGGGGAGAATGTCTGCATTGCGAGCATTCCGTCCATCATTTGTTTGTTGTAACGCTTTTCGCCCTAAGTGGGATGGGTATGCCCAGACGTGGGTCCCGTGCTCACTACGCCACTGGAGTCAAGCTATCCTGGCTGATGACGGCTGATAGCCAGAAACCGGTCCTAGGATGCTTGATTCCGGTCCAGGGAAGACATGGCTTGGCAGTTCGGGCTGGACTGTTCCCATTAGGCACAGGGTCAAGACTGATTTGCATATGGCCATGTATGAACTGGGGTGGCGCAGTGGGCAAAAGAACGATGGATTTAACCCAGATCTCTTGACTGGGGGAGAATGTCTGCATTGTCAGCATTCCGTCCATCATTTGTTTGTTGTAACGCTTTTCGCCCTAAGTGGGATGGGTATTCCCAGACGTGGGACCCGTGCTCACTACGCCACTGGAGTCAAGCTATCCTGGCTGATGACGGCTGATAGCCAGAAACCGGTCCTAGGATGCTTGATTCCGGTCCAGGGAAGACATGGCTTGGCAGTTCGGGCTGGACTGTTCCTATGAGGCACAGGGTCAAGACTGATTTGCATATGGCCATGCATGAACTGGGGTGGCGCAGTGGGCAAAAGAACGATGGATTTAACCCAGATCTCTTGACTGGGGGAGAATGTCTGCATTGTCAGCATTCCGTCCATCATTTGTTTGTTGTAACGCTTTTCGCCCTAAGTGGGATGGGTATGCCCAGACGTGGGTCCCGTGCTCACTACGCCACTGGAGTCAAGCTATCCTGGCTGATGACGGCTGATAGCCAGAAACCGGTCCTAGGATGCTTGATTCCGGTCCAGGGAAGACATGGCTTGGCAGTTCGGGCTGGACTGTTCCCATGAGGCACAGGGTCAAGACTGATTTGCATATGGCCATGTATGAACTAGGGTGGCGCAGTGGGCAAAAGAACGATGGATTTAACCCAGATCTCTTGACTGGGGGAGAATGTCTGCATTGTCAGCATTCCGTCCATCATTTGTTTGTTGTAACGCTTTTCGCCCTAAGTGGTATGGGTATGCCCAGACATGGGTCCCGTGCTCACTACGCCACTGGAGTCAAGCTATCCTGGCTGATGACGGCTGATAGCCAGAAACCGGTCCTAGGATGCTTGATTCCGGTCCAGGGAAGACATGGCTTGGCAGTTCGGGCTGGACTGTTCCCATGAGGCACAGGGTCAAGACTGATTTGCATATGGCCATGTATGAACTGGGGTGGCGCAGTGGGCAAAAGAACGATGGATTTAACCCAGATCTCTTGACTGGGGGAGAATGTCTGCATTGTCAGCATTCCGTCCATCATTTGTTTGTTGTAATAGGAATGAAACAGAACACTCGAGAAAGAAAAAGAATAAGAAGGTTATAGACCCATTGGAGGGATCAATATAACGAACTGTAAAAACTTTAAAAACTTTGGGGATCAAAATAATTGATTGAAAATAAGGATGCCTTATCAGAACAAATATGAGAATTAATTGTGTGAAAATAGAATGGTACAATAATTTTTTCTTTAAAAAAAAATGTAAAATGTAAATCCAGTATTTGTAAAACACACAGCTACCCGTAGGCATCCCGGTGCTGGGGACCGTTGGGAAGATCCCCTTCCTCTTGTGACGGCGGTCCGCAGCGAGGAGGTGAACCTCTCACATCCATCAACGCCTTCTCACCTCGTATTACGTTAGTTGGTCTGCTTGTACGTTAAATAAACATCGTCTTGAAGGCAATCTGGTGTCCACGGCTGCTTTTCACGGAATACGAGGTGTGGAGGCGTTGATGGATATCTATCTATATATATATATATATATATATATATATATATATAAAAATATATATATATATATATATATATATATATATATATATATATATATATATATATATACAGCATTCAGGCCGCAAAAAAAATGTCAAGATAATTTGTGATTATGTTCCTGCTACAGAGAGAGGGATTCAAGTTTTGTCTTGTGGCAGTTTTGACACAAAGTAATGCAGAGGGAAATGTGCCTGCTGCAAAGAGCAGATCTGTATTTTATGTGAATAGCTGCGTAGGTTAGTAAAGCCAGCCATTACCAGCGCTTTAAAACTGAGGAACACTTTTGCTGGGTGGTAATGAGGGACTCCAAGCAGGAGGTCATGGAGGGGGCGGCTAAAATGATTGTCGCACTGGGCGTCCCCAGTGCTAAAGGCTGTGATGATGGGTATGTGGAAGGGTGAAGTAATTCTGTGTCTTTTTTTGTGTCCTTGGAGAGCCTGCTGATTTTGGAAAGAAGACTTTATCATCATTATTTACTGTTGCACAAATCACTCACTCACACACCCACCAACTGTTTCATACATTCTACCTGCCTTCAACGTAGGATAGTGTTTTAGAAGGACGGTTTTAGGCAGTAGTAGGGATGGCGTCTTGGAAAATGACTCATGCTCAAGCCCTAACTCAGGTTATGGAGGACAGCTCTAAAGCAGGATCAGAGACTGAGACAGCAGATACTGTGACAGCATCTGAGGGAGAGAACAATGGAGCAGAATCTAGTATTGATTTTACAGTCGGTGGAGTCCCATTCGACGACTCATCTTCCAGCGATTCAGAGGGAAACAATGATGACAGTAGTGCTGGCCCTTCTCAAGCTGTCCCAATGCAGCTGGACAACAGTAGCCGATTAGACTACCCCAGAGAGCAGGCACATGCAGCTGCAAACACAGACGGAGTGCTCTCTTGGCAACCCCCAAATTTAGTTCAGCCCCAAATTCAGCCTTTCACTGGCAACGCTGGATGTAAAGTCAACACAGCCAATCTCTTGCCAATTGACTACATCCATCTCTTTCTGCATGTTGAATTCCTTGAGAAAATTGTGTAGCAAACACATGTGCGTGCCAAACAATTTCTGAGGGAGCTTGGAGTCACTCTAGGGTCTCATTATAGAGCACACTAGTCGACTCCCACTTGGCTGGAGGAGTTGAAGATATATTTAGGCCTTAAGCTCAATATGGGGCTAGTGCAGAAACTAACCTTGCAGTGCTACTGGTCTACTCACACAGTTTGGTTACCCCCCTTCTTCCCACTGTTAATGAGCAATGACCGTTTTTTGATATTGTGGCTCATGCTACATTTCAATGACAATTCTGCTGCATTGCCTCGGGACCGACCAGACCATGACAGGTTGTTCAAAATTTAGCCTGTCGTGGAACATATGTCTGCCAGGTTTCCAGAGATTTATGCTCCTGGAAAGAATATAGCCATCGATGAGTCCTTGATCCTGTATAAAGGGCGTCACAGGAAAGATTGTATGGGAGGTTGTCCAGCCACTCCTTCACAACAGTTATAACCTTTATGTGGACAATTTCTATACAGGAATACAGCTGTTTAGTGAGTGCTAGAAAGCTGTCACTGTGGCCTGAGGTGCAGTTCATTGTCGCTGCAAAGGATTCCCGCAGAAGCTTGTTTGCAAGAAGCCCCAGAAATCCCAGAGCACTGCGTTGTGTTCTAATGAACTGCTCGCAGTCAAGTTCTCGGATAGGCGTGATGTGTACGTGCTCACTGCAATTCATGATGAGAGCTGTTCCCCATCACGGTTTGGGGTCAGATGGCCAAAGTCCACAGGCCCTCCTGTATCCCTGATTACAACAAGTACATGGGCGGAGTGGAAATAATAAGTGAGTTAGAATCATGCTCTGTTGTAAGATCCTAGAGCTACATACTGATAGCCCAGATATATTAGCAGTCCAATTGAAGGGTGACTCAGGCTATACTATTAACATTTACAATGTCTATGCAAGAGGCACTAGAGAGGGGGAGATCAGTCACCCTACAATCTCTTGAAGAGCTCCTTCACAATGGGGGATTCTATATCCATTGATTGTTGTGGTCGACTTTAATGTGACCTTTGAGCCTCTAGACAGGATCGACAATTGCAAAGTCAAAGAGGAGGATGAACTTTGGTCTGTTCCACCCCTTGATTAACCCCCTATCAAGAAGTGTTCTCAATCAGCCATACAATTAAATGCCCTGGTCTTAGAGCATAGGCTGAGAGCCACCAATGGAAGGTCGAAATCAGATAAAGGAGGAGAAAGCATCTTCACTGGTCCCACCGGCGTGAGTCTTATTGACTACATTTTACTTGACCTAAGGCTTTGGACATGTCTATGGGTAAAAGCACCGACAGTGGCCACTACCCCAAAAGCCTGAGTCTGGCATCCCCCTGGAGCAATTCATCTAGTGTTTCCAGAGACCATCTTATAACCAAAGAATTGCCTTCAACGAATGACAAATGTCGCCTTAAGTGGCATAGGATTTGATGGGACAAAAACAAACTTGAGACCATTAAGCAGGACCTATTAGCCTATGGGGCAGATATTGAAGCCCAGCTAAAGGACCTAGGAGGAAGGGGTGTGATGAGAGATATGCATGATCGTTATTGCAAACAGTTGGCCCAACACTTTGTTGTTCACCCGCACTGTTTAAAGCTCAGATTGGAGAAAGAAAAGCAGCAGTCCTAGTTTTAAAGAGAGTGTAGACTTCTAAGGTGCCAACTCTCTACGGTAATTAAAACAAAGAACATGGTTGCCGTGTGAATGCTAAGAAGGTCCTAATAAATACCCATAAATAGAGCAAAGAGGGAGTGGGACTAGGCAAAATGGAGACAAATTGGGGAATCATGTACCCTTAAAGACTAAAAACAATTCTGGACCCTGGTAGCAAGATGGACCTGGAGAATAAAACACTACTAGCTAATAACATCTCAGCCGGAGCCCGGCAAGAACACTTTAATACCCTATACACCAGTCCACATTATTCCACCATGCAGGTAACCCCCTTGACCTATATATAGCCAAAACTGTGGACCTCTTTACTAAAAGTGAAATTCTGAACTAAATCGAGCTAATCGTTCCATCAAAAGCCCTAGGTCCTGATGAAATTCCAGGCGACCTATTCCGCCATGATAAAGACAATTGGTCCAACTATAGATTGGCACCCTCTAACGCCATTGCAGGTGGTGCTCTAATCCCCTATTCATTGAAGGGAGCGGAAGTAATTCCCATCTTTAAGAAAGGCAAGACGAGCCTCCTGAGTAATTATAGGCCTATAAGCCTCATTGATTTCATACTGAAGGTATTTTGTTGCACTGTTTTGGCTAGGATTCAAGAATGGATATGTGACAACAACATCGCGTCTCCATTCCAAGCGGGGTTTCTCCAGAAGATAGGGACAACAGATCAAGTCTTCCGGCTCCTACTTCTATATTGGAAGGTAGTGACCATTGGCATGGGTCTTTATGTTGCATTCATTGACTTGAAGACAGCTTTCGATCTTGTGCCTCGAAACACTCTGTGGCAAGTTCTAAGAGATATTGGGATGCCCAAGGAAATCCTGAACCTAATTATTTGCCTCCATGAGGAAAACTATGCCAAAGTGCGCTAGGGCGAACAAGGCCAACTTACCGACACGATCCAAATCAAAGGGCGTGTTCATCAAGGGTGCCTTCTGTGCTAACCTTATTCTCGCTCTATATCAAACAAGTAGTTGAAAATGTATTAATCATCCCAGCAGATGCACCAATGTTAGGACAGAATTTTTTTTTAACGCTTCTATTTGTGGACGACACCGTCCCAGTCTCGAAAACTCTTAGGTTCCTCCAGACGCTTCTAAATCAATTCAAAGCTTTTTGCAACATGCGAGGCCTAGAGATCAACACAACAAAAATTAAGTATATGACATTAAATTATAGAGAGGGTGACCGATCCTAGGTGGTGTTCCGTTAAAGAGGGTGGGTCGCATGGCAAACCTATGTAGCAAAACTTTGGAATATATATCCTGGAAACCGCATTTAACCAAGGCAAATTTGAAGTACAAACAAATAGTTGGGGCCTTATAAAAAGAACACTGCTATTCATACACTAAACATGTTGCAGCCGCACTTGAGATATATAATTCTAAAGCGGTGAGCTTTGCCTTATATGGGACCGAACTGTGGGGCTTCTAAAGACTGGAAGATCTTACCATGCCGGAGAACAAATTCTTAAGGAGTTTGGTGTCCCTTCCCCGAGCACACCACTCCATCCTCTAATGCTGGATATGTGCTGGAAATCTATTGCCGACTTTGCGAAAAAAGCAATCGGTGTAGTTTGGCTGGGAATAAGAACGACCCCCGAATTGTGCTTGTATGCCACTACACTTGAGGAAGTTAGTTCTCTGGATAAATGTAATAAGATAGGCTGTATAAAAAAACACTAAACACATACTAGGAAACATTAGGGTCAAGGGCCAATGGGATACTCCTCACCCCCAAGTGTCGCCCAGCAAAATAACAAGTGAAAGCCGTGTATTGTAACTGGGATGCCGAGCTTGAATCCAAGAGCATCACAAGGGGCAGGTTAACAGCCACATTTTTAGATTTCAAACTGTCTATATCCCTGGAAGACTACCTTGACCTCATCCGGTCACCATCGCCCTGAATTATTTTACAAGCACCTGGTCTGGCAATCAAAAACATTCTAAGTCCTGTCCTTTTTTTGGGAAAACATATTTTATTTGTCAAAAGCACATAGAGCGGAGCTCTGTAACCCAGAGACTTCCGTAGCATCAATATACATTATCATGACTTTGACACTTTTCTCACATATGGAAAGAATATTGAAAAGACTTGCAATTAAAGCAAAACAGAAGAAAACAAAGAACATACAATACACCCCACCCCATCGCACTGTTAACCAAGCAAGATCAGTATATACAATTAGAGCAACAATCCTGTGCTCACTACAATACATTTCTAAAAAGTATCTATCCCACCAAGTGTAGACAAAATAAAACACCCCAGTAAAAGGGGGAGAGAAGATTAGAGCCGGTCCGAGCCCTGTGCTGGAACAGGCTCCAAGTCCAGTCCTCGATAGTCTGCCCAATGCTTCAAGATTTTGTAGTGTTTACGTGGGCACCCCCTCGCTACAAAGATGGGAGCCTCCAAGCCCATACAGAAGTCTAGACCTGTCTTCCAAACCGAGAAGTAGGGCGCTGCTGTCGCCTTCCAGGCTCTAGCAATGTTGTGTTTGGCCAAAGTAAAACCTAGGAGCATGAGGTGACGCTTGTAAACGTTGCCCCCGATATCATCCATGACGTGCAAGAGAACCAGCTTAGATGAATGAGGGAGGTCCCAACCCAAAAACTCTGACAGGCAGGTCATTACTCCCCACCAAAACCGCACCAGCACAGAACAATGCCATATGGTATGGAACAAGGTGCCCTCCTCATAATAATACAGAAGCTTGTAAAGTGCGACAGCTACCCCAAACAGGGGCGTCCCGGCGCTGACATCAGGCAATAGCATAGGCAAAGAAAGGTCGGCAGCCACTCCTGTTATATTAGACTGAATTGAAAAGCCAGGTCTTCAAAGCTTTCCGGAAAGCAAGTTCTGTGTTAGCCAAGCGGAGGTGACCTGGCAGGGAGTTCCACAATGTGGCTGCTCTAACCGAGAAGGTTCTCCCACCCAGGCGAGTTTTCCTAAAGTGGAGAGAGTGAAGCAGGTTTTGGGCGTTAGAACGCAGTACGCGGGACTGTATGTAGGGGCGTAGTCTGTCTTTCAGATATCTTGGACATCTGCCACTTAGAGCCCTTTAAGTCAAGGTCATAGCCTTAAAAATGATTCTCTTCTCTACTGGCAGCCAGTGGAGTTTCAAAAGATGCGGAGAGACATGGTCTTGAAAAGGCAGGCGACAGACCAGTCTCGCAGCCGCATTCTGTACCAATTGAAGTCGGTGAATCGCATATTTAGGGAGGCCAAGGTACAGGGCATTAGCATAGTCCAGCCTCGAGGTGACTGTTGCGTGGACTACCGTTTTACGGCAGTCTTCAGGTAAGCAGTGCAAAATTTTCCTTAGGTTTTTTAATTTGCTAAAACAAGTAGCAGAGACTTGCTGGATTTGAGCTGAGAGGGAGAGATCTGTCTCCCATCTCACCCCCAAGTTCCGGATGCATTTGGCGGGGGAGGGCGGTGGCCCATTTCCACTGGCCACCACAGCTCAGCGTCAGGGGCACCGCCTTGACCGAAGAACAAAACCTCGGTCTTCCCCGCATTCAGTTTGAGTTTGTTTGAGTTCATCCAGACCGCAATGTCTCGTAAGCAGCCCTTAAAATTCATAAAGGCCTCTGCCGACTGCTCTTTAAAAGGGAAAAACAACTGGGTGTCGTCAGCATAGGAAATCGCTTTAACACCCCAGTTGGCGATCAAAGAGAAGAGCGGCGCGAGATAAAGGTTGAAGAGTAGGGGGCTCAGGGCGGAGCCCTGTGGAACCCCGCACCAAAGTTGTCTTGGATCAGATTCATATGGCTTAAGGGCGACCCTCTGCGTGCGGCCGCTCATATAGGATGTCAGCCAGGCTAAGACTTTATGACTCATGCATGCAGCGAAGACACACCGGGGAAGCCACCAAGCCCACCCTATACAGCCTAACTCTAGTAAAATACACCCTATGGAGGTATTTAACCCGGATAAGCCGAAGGCTCATCGCAATGGCCGCCCCACGAGGGGAGGCAAGGGCCTCCGTCCAGTCCTCCTCTTCGAGCGAGCCCACATCACTCTCCCAGGCCTCACAGAGACGCTGCAGAGATGGGGAACTATGTGTGACCAGGGATTGATACATTTTAGAGATCTTATGGTCCTGCAAGTCACCCATGAAAACTTTCGCCTCCACCGGACTGAAGTCGGCAAGCACCTCCAATTCCACTAAGCTAGGGGAAATAGCATGTCGAAATTACAGATATTTAAAAAATTGGGTATGTGGCATTTGAAAATCTTTCTGCATGTCCTGAAACGACTTCAAAACGGGCCCCCGCATAACATCCCCCAAGGTGGAGATCCCAATCGTGTCACGGAATCCAGGCAAGGCTGCCAACTGCGGCAGGCATCCATTTTGCCACAGCGGGGTCTCCCGGGTCAAACAGTTCCACCAACCCATCCTCCTCAACGCCTGCCTCCAGATCCAAAAAACAAGCTGTGTGGCAGCCAGCAAAGAACGCTGCAAAGGTGCAGAATATAGGCCCGTGTGCAGCGAGTGATCACCCATAAACCGTCGTTCTACAGCATACGCCGGATCCAGCCTATCCCCATACCACCATTCATTAATGACCAACAAGTGCGAAGCCATATAGAACGAAAGAATGTAGGAAGTCGCAAGCCCCCCACAATATGTGGACTGAAAACAGGTACGGAGAGCCAGCCTGGCCGCCCCACCCCCCCATAAAAACTGGCCCAAGACCGCATTGACCTGGCGGAACCATCTTGGAGAGATAGGGTGTGGATGGTTTTGTAGCTGAGATAATAGACGGGGAAGAGAGACCATCTTAAAGATGGCAGAGCGACCATATATAGACAGGGGCATGTGGGACCAAGTCTTAATATCCTCGTGCACCCTGTTCCACACCGGCACCAGATTTCTATCCCATGCAGTCGGCTGCGAATCAGAGATGAACACACCAAGATATTTCATCCCCCCGCACACCACCCGTACCGCGGAGACCCATGAACCCAGATCGCCCCCTCCACCCAAGACCCAAAGGGTGGACTTTCGCTCATTCATATAGAGGCGGAGGTCTCACCGAACACCTGCATGATGCGCAGCAGCCACGGGCCAGTCCTGTCCAAATTGGTGAGAAAAAACAACACGTCGGCGGCGTACAGGGCTATGCGATCCAACAACCCATCGGCCCATTCGAGACCGGCACTTGCGCATCGATGCGCACCCAGGAAGCCAGGGGCTCCATGGCTAAGGCAAACAGATATGGAGACAATGGGCACCCTTGCCTCGTGCCTCGACCAATAGTAAAGACCGACGAGACAGAACCCGCCACCCGTACAGACACCGTGATATCGGTATAAAGCAGGGTTAGATAAGACAAGAAGCGAGGCCCTAAATTCAACCTGCGCAGGAGTGCAAATAAATACTCCCAACTCAATGAATCGAAAGCACGGTCCCTGTCCGTGAGCAAAAGCGCCGCACGCACTCCCAGACCCCTGACTGCTGCAATAGCTGTGTGCGCTCTGCGAATATTATGACGGGTCGCCCACTGGGGCATAAACCCCGCTTGATCTGGATGAACTAGGGAAGAGATATGGGGCCGAAGACGGATGGCCAATGCCTTGGCCAGGACCTTGGCCTCGGCATTCAGGAGGGAAATAGGACAATAAGACGAGTGGTGCTCGGGAGGTCTACTTGGTTTATGAAAGACCACCAACTTTGCATGTCGCCAGTCACTTGGTAAAAGACTGTGCTCCCTAGCCTCCTCCACCACATTGCGGTAGTAAGGGCCGAGTTGTAGGAAGTAACGTTTAAAAAATTCATTCAGGAAACCGTGGGGACCTGAGGCTCTCCCGGGATGCAATTCCGGGAGGGCGGCACCCAGTTCGTCCTCTGTGAGTGGACGGTCCAGCTCTGCAGTGATCATCCAAAAAACAGCCTAATTCCTCAGCCAGCAGACATTCCCTAGGAGTATACAGGTCCGCATAATATGCCGCAAAACTCTCTGCTATGTCCGATGGGTCCAATATTGGTGCCCCATCCGGCCTCATAATGCCTGGGAGAACCAGGAATCCCGATGCCCCTTGACACGATCTATGTAATATCTTACCCGACTTGTCTCCCCACTGGTATATCCTACTCCGGGTTGCCAATCAAGCCTGGCGGGCTTCGTCTAGCAAGAGAGATGAATAGCCTTGTTGCACAAGCAGCAGTTGGCGGTGGACCAGCCGCCCCCCCTCATCCCTGCTACACCCCTCCAGATTCAAAATTGTAGCTTGAGCCCAAATAAGAGACTCCCTACGGACCCTGCGGGAGAAGGAGATGTCCACCCCGCGAACAGTGGGCTTCATTGCCTCCCAAAGAGATTCCGCCGCAGGCGCCAATCCTACATTATATGATAGATACTGATCAATGGCCTCTTCCATGCGTTCCCTGAAGTCTTCATTCTGAAGATTCCATGTCGAGAGGCACCACCAGAAGGGCCCACGTGCCAATCCGGCGAGCAGAGTAATGGCCATCGGCGAAAGATACGAGAGACCATGGGGAGAATATCCGCCTCAACCACCCTGCTGGCAACCCCTCGGGAGACAAAAATGCAGTCAATGCGGGAGAAGGAGTCATGGACCGCTGAGAGATAGGTGTATCCCTGGGTCGTACCATGCAACCAGCGCAACGGGTAAACTCAATCCTGGCCCACCACCAGGGAGTGGAGCTTGGTGGGGTGGCGAGCCACTGGGGCCCCGCCAGGCCTCCACCGGTCCTGGACTACATCCACTACATCATTCCGGTACCCACCCACCACCGACAGACTCTCTGGAATGTCCGCCCATACAGTCACAAGTTTCTCTACCATCCCCCAGGATAATGGCGGTGGGGCATAGACACTTCCCAATATCACAGACTCACCCCCCACCGTACCCTGGAGGAAAAGGTACCTGCCCTGCGTGTCACCCCACGTCTTAATGTGAGTGTAAGGGAGTCGTCAGTGTATCAGGATTGCGACTCCTTGGGAACCGCGCACAAAGCCCGAATGAAACCCTTGTATGTATCCAAAGCGTTGGAAACACAGTGCGCTCGTCCCCATGAGGTGCGTCTCCTGCAACATTAAAATATCATTTGGTTGCTTAAGGATTACTCCACGCTTGATCTTGTCCAACGCCCCCCTGACATTCCAGCTCAGTATGCGCAGGGACCCCAAAGAATCCAGTGGTCTACCCAACATAGCCATTTAAGGGCTTTGTGAATATGGAGAACACTGGTGGCCCCAGAAAGCTCGCGCAGCAAGGCTCCGACATGTAATTGAACAGTGCGATTAAGAACAACTCCCCTGAACAACCCAACCAACCCCCTTCCCCCACCCTATACCTCAATAACAATGAAGTATCTGTCGCGGCAAGCAGAGCAGGCTGACCCCAACAGGAGGTACCGCCCCTCACCCGCCAATGGATCCCCAACTTACAGCCCATCGTCCTCTGGCCCCTATCCCTGTCTGTGAATGTCCAGCAGAGATTCCGGCCGTTTTCGGTCTCCTCCGGCCAATTCTAATCTCCTGAGGACTATAAGTGTGTGAGCACAAATATTGATCAATTTGCTGGTGCCGCTTGTCTCGAGGCAGGTCCCACACGTGACGGGTCATCGCCAGACTTGGACCGCCTTCTGGACCTGGAGCGTCTAGTCCCCTTGACATTAGGCTAATTCCAAGCCACCCCACTCGAGGACGAGTCAGAGTCTATCCCGGGTGATGAATGAGGGGGCAGTCTCGTCCATCCACTGGAACACCTCCTCTGGGGAATCAAAAAAGTGAGTACGAGAGCGATAGACGACCCGCAACCGGGCCAGGTAGAGCAATGCATATGGGAGCTTGAGCTATCGAAGGCGGGCCTTGGCCGCTAGGAATGATTGCCGCTGCTGTTGGACCAATTTAGTATAGTCAGGGAATATCAGGATGCGGGCATTGTCATACAGCAAGGGTTCTTTGGCCCTGGCCTGTTTCAGGATAGAATCCTGGTCATGATAGTTAAGTAGTTTTGCTATCACTGGCCTCGGGCGAGCCCCCGGCGGGGGTTTCTGCATCAGAGCCCTGTGAGCACGCTCGACGACAAAGCATTTGGATAGAGAGTCCGGGGGTAGCCAACTCTCCAGCCACTGGGTAAGGAACCGCTCCATATCTCCAGACTCACACCCCTCCGGAAAGCCAACAAAGCGGAGATTGTTGCTTCGCGCAATTTTGGCATCAAGGGCGTCCCTGGACTGTGTAATGGCCACCAGGAGGGCGGCATTGTCCGGTACTTCTCCCAGGGCCCCTCCCAATGCCGCCGCGGGGGCCCCAGGGTCGGCAAACTTATCCTGTGTGCTCTGCTTGGACGAGCCCCCACTGGTCCTGTCCCTCGTCATGGCGGGCCAAGTGTTCTCTCGCAGCACAAATACCAAGTAGTCAGATACTGGCGTGCCCGTCCCCCGTTGGCTGGTGAATACAGGCGGTGCAGAGGCAGCGATGGGGCCAGGCAGCGGCCTACGCGGCTCGATCCAGCCGCTGAAATTACCGTCGTGAAGACAGGGCCCAAGACACACACCACGGAGCCACCACTAGACAGGCAATCGGCACCGCCCACACCTAAGAAGGAACCCCCGTTGTCCGGCTGGCCTCCAATGGGGATGAAGGGGGAGCCCTGAAGGCCCCGGTGCCAGCAACAAGATGTGCAGGCGGGCACACACGTCCGTCCGGACCCCAGGTGTCTCAACTCCGCACCCCAAGGCAGTGTCCTCCAGCTAGGCGAGCCCCCACGACCAACCTGTGTGGGGGGAAATGGGGGGCCCCGGGATGTCAAGAAGCAAAGTATTGGGCCAAAATATCAGGCCTCTCCGCACAAGGGCCGCCGACCGCAGGCCCGACAATGGGACACAGGGAACCTCCCCCGATAACTGCTGGCCCCTCAGGAAGCGCCCCCAGGGCCACCAGGGGAGGCAGAATGCCTATCTTGTGGTGGTCACCTGTCAACACCCGCATGCAGCCCGAAAATGTCGCCGAACCCCCGCACAAGCCTGTGGGGGGGGACAAAAGGAGATCCACACCTGGTGCCAGTCCGCACAAAGTCTCAGGTTCCCAAAGGCCCCCAAACGCCCCAGCAGGGCCCAAGGCCACCAGAGGAGAGGCAACAAACTGGAGGGAGGCCACTCACTCCGCGACCCAGGGCATCACGGAAATGGTGGCGACTCCCCAAAGCGTCCCGTAGGTCACCAAAGCACCTCCCTCGCGGTCCGAACTAACCGCCGAGCGGGGAGGATCAGCCCCATGATATGTAAGGCAGGGGGCGAAGGATAAGCTCCAGCGGGTATGTAGGGTCCCGCACAGCACTCCCCGAAAGGGCAGCCCATCCGCCGCAGCTCCACTCCCACCGGGGAACGCCAGGGGGGGCGCACGCAAAGTCATGGTCTCCATGTCGTCTGCGGGCCCCAGCGGCGAACGTCACCGCACCGACCCCCCCAGACACCGCGCAGGGCGGGCACCGGATCACACAATGTCGCAAGTCCTCAAAGGCTCCAGACGCCCCCGGGCAGAGCCCCAAGTCACCAGGGGTGGCCCACCGAGCCGCTGGGAGGCCAAGAACTCGCGGCTGGGGCGTCGCAAGATGACAGTGTCTTCACCAGGCGTCTCCCTGGCTTCCTGCACTCTCCCCCCGCAGTCCGATCTGACGGCCGATGGGGGGGGGGTCCGCACTGTGGGGAGACAGGTGCGTAGCAGAGGACAGGCTCCAGCGGGGATATGAAAGTCCCGCACAGCGCTACTTGAGAGGGCAGACCAGCTGCCGCAGCTTCACCCCCACCTGAGACCACCGACAGGGCCACACTCAAGGCCGTGATCTCAGCGCTATTTCCAGGCCTCAGGGGTGATCGTCACCACTTCGCCACCGCAGGATATGGCACGGGTCTGCAATCGTCCAGGTAAGCAGCACCAAGTCACCACACCTCAGGGACAGCTGAGCTGAGGGTATTGCAGCCGGAGGAGCAGGATTAATGTAGGATAATGGAAAGGGCTGGACGGAGCTTACTTGGCACACGTCCGCCATGCTGGCTTGCCAAGCCACGCCCCCTACGAATTACATTTTCACACGTCCTTTTTGCCTGCCAGGCGTATTCCTTTCCAAGAGGCAGGAGGCTCATGCCCTTATGCAAGCAGTTGGGAACCAGAGAGCATGGCGTGGCCCTGCGCATTCTTAAATCTGATGCTAGACCATTGTTTGCCTGTTCACTTTCAAAATGTTAGGGCCACATTTGGGGATTTAGGAGGAAAGCACAAACTCCTCTGTAATCTGCTTTAATAGGACAATTTTAAGTCAGCCCATCCTTCTACCAAGTTATGGATATATATATATATATATATATATATATATATATATATATATATATATATATATATATATATATATATATATATTCACTGAAAAAACCATAGGTTTCACACATGTTATAGTTAGCGGAAATTTTACTGATAAAAAACCAGTGAAATTGCCCCGTTATAGTTAGTGCTGGCAACTATAACTCACGCGACCGCAATCCTCTGCTGATGCTAATACTGTATTTAGACACTTATTTGCCCATGTCTTCTTCCATACATTTTTAGCTATACATATATTACAAATATTTTTGTTTCATAAAGACACATATGTCATCAGCAGAAGATTGCGGTCGCGTGAGTTATAGTTGCCAGCACTAACTATAACGGGGCAATTTCACTGGTTTTTTATCAGTAAAATTTCCGCTAACTATAACATGTGTGAAACCTATGGTTTTTTCAGTGAATTTGCAAGGTTTTTTAAATGCTAATTCCTAACTATAACGTGTGTGAAACCTATGGTTTTTTCAGTGAATTTGTACGGTTTTTTAAATGTTAAGTTACTTTACGCCATTCGAGGCGTGCGCGCCCACTTAACGCAGTTCGTTCCGTGCACGGTTTTTATCAACTTTAATAAGCCCTGTACATTTGGTGGCCTTCGGCCACCAAAAGCACAGGGGGTGGGGTCAATGTGGATAGTGTTTTTTTTATTTCGATTTTATAATTTCATGTTGCCAAAATTAAGTTTTTTTTCGCTAGTCATAAGCCCTGCACATTTGGTGGACTCCGGCCACCAAAAGCACAGGGGGTGGGGTAAGTGTGGATAGTGTTTTTTTTTTTTTAATTTTTTTACCGTACGCTTACGGTAAGCGTACGGAAAGCGTACTCGGCGAAATTGCCGAAAAAAAAATAATACCGTTTTTGCTCTTGGGGGATGTTTGGGGACTCCCTCAACATGACTATGTGGGAGGGAGTTGTCAAAACAGCCCCGTAACATGTTTTTGGCCATCATGTTTGATAAATAACACTCAGTGCGAGAGACAAAATGGCGGACGCCGCTTCCTGGTTTCGGCCGATTCGAATGTTTACTAAGATCTAAGAGCCAATCAGAATCGCGCTCGCGCACGCCGCTGTACGCTTACGGTAAGCGTACGGTAAGCGTACCGTAAGCGGGCTCAGATATATATATTGATTTAAAGGCTATTTTCTCAGAATCTACTGAACAGATTTACACCAAACCTACAAAAGGCACTTCCTTGACCTAGGGACTACCTCTCTGCCAAATTTCTAGTAATTCTGTTCAGCCGTTCGGGCTGTAGCTCGTTCTAAAGGTCCTATGGAAAAATGCATGGGAAAAACGCGTTTTGGAACCCCCCTTTTATCTCAGCCCCCGCTTGACGAATCCCCCCGAGACTTTCAGGGTAGGAGCGGAGCGTAGCGCCCCACCTATTTTGAGAAATTCGCGAGGATTCATCGACCGGCGCCAAAGTTATTCAAAATAGAATGTTGCGGATTTCCTATGGAAAAGGGGTCCTAACTATAACTACCTACTGGCGACCGCCAGTAGGTAATATATATATATATATACATACAGGAAGCCTAGACAGCATGATAGACCCTATTGCCTAGATTATTGGCATAATAGTGTTTTTTGTTGCCATTGCTTCTGTTGTTTAGTTGGAAGGCTTTTTTATATAGATTTTAGTTGGATATCAATTATAACAAATTTTGTGCAAGGGGTGTGCAAATGAATCTGTCTAGTTTATATTTTTTCCAATGCAAAATTGTATATAATGTATTTATATCACATTGCAGTTTTATGGTCAGATTATCGAAGTAACGTCTTTTGATTGATTGAATATTTAGTTACTTTGATCAGTACATGTTCTTTGAAGCCAGCATTTCTGGAGGTGCTAAAACAACCAGTGTAAGTAGAGAATTACCTTTATACGTAATATTGAAGTACCATTGTAAAATTGTTGTGAGGGCAACGAGATTAATTTGACAGATAAAATTGTCCTGAAAGCCTTTTTAACTTTGTTGTTTTAAATAAAAGTGATATTTAGTGATTCTTATTTGATTCCTTCTGCACTTTGCACTTTTTGCACTCGACCTGGCGTTGTCCGTCTGTAAGAGTGGACACGCCTGACTTTTCTGGGTCAGCCCTCTAGTCTTTTTTCTCATCATCTATTTAAACGCAGCACTGGCGTGGGCGCGCAGCGGACGTAATATTGAAGTACCATTGTAAAATTGTTGTGAGGGCAACAAGATTAATTTGACAGATAAAATTGTCGTGAAAGCCTTTTTAACTTTGTTGTTTTAACTAAAAGTGATATTTTGTGATTCTTATTGGATTCCTTTTGAACTTTGCACTTTTTGCACTCGACCCGGCGTTGTCCGTCTGTAAGAGCAGACACACCTTACTTTTCTGGGTCAGCGCTCTAGTCTTTTTCCTCATCATCTATTTAAACGCAGCACTGGTGTGGACGCGCTGCGGGTTCGCCGGCTGCGCACCAAAGGCAAGCCCGTCTGCGCCCGTCCGCGCTCAGCACCAGTCATGCTGCCTGTAACGCTGGGACTCTCTGCTATTCGAGTGAGACCCTGCGAAAGATTGGCGAAACTATGGGGGATGAGGTAGGTCTGCTGAGACTTGAGGGAACTACCAGGCTGAATGCTGATATCTGTAGGCAGGCAATGAGATGTGGATTATTGAATGTTCGATCCCTCTCCAAACATTGCACAGAGATCCAACTACTTACTGAGGTGCATCATCTCGATGTTTTGTTTATGACCGAAACCTGGACATACCCTGACTCTGCTCTTGAATTCGGTCTGGTCTGCCCTCCCAGATATAAGATCGTCCATAAACCTAGAGCCTCGGGTAGAGGAGGGGGGAAGGGGGTCGGCATTCTGTATAAAGATAGCTGGGACTTCGTCCCTATGGATGTCGACGTGGTGGAGGGGTTTGAGCTTTTGGGATTTTCATTAAAAGACACCAAGGGACATCTGCTAGATGGTATAGTATGTTACAGACCCCCTGGCCCTGCCAATGCGCCTCACTTGCAGGCACTAACCGATGTTATTGATAACATAGCTCTCACGCACCCGAGATTGCTTATAGTTGGTGACTTTAACATGTGGTTCAATGGGAGTTTGGACACGGGATATTCAAATCTTCTCCAATCCTGTGAGAACCTAGGTCTTCGGCAAGGGGTGACGGAGCCTACACATAAAGGGGGGCACATGTTGGATCTAATCTTTAGCGAGGAAAGTGTTATCAGGCATGTGAGGGTACTTCCGGTGGAGTGGACTGACCACTGTCTGGTTAAATTTGTGACTGTCATTCCCCGTCGAGAAGTCTCTGTCAATAGGGAGGCTAGGAGTTTTTTGAGCAGGGATTGGAAAAGGGCATTAAAAAAGGTAATGTGCTCCTCAACGTTTGCCATCAATAAAGATCTTGACATAGCTAGGTCAATGGAGGGGAACTACGTGGATCTTTTCAGTCAGATTATGGCAACCATCAATCAAATTACCCCTTTGAAAGTCTGTAAAAATAGAGGCAGACCTTCGGCCAGATGGTTTGATGAAAACTTGAAAAATCTGAAATTGAAATGTAAACAGGCAGAAAGAAAATGTCGAAAGCATTATACAGATGATGATAAGGTTGCATGGAAAACGGCCATATCCATCTATAAAAAAGCGTTTTTTCCCGCTAAAACAGAATATTTGGCAGAAACTATTCTGAAATCATCAAACATGTCTAAATGTGTTTTCAAAATAGTTGATGATATCATTAATCCAAAGTGTTCACAAAAAGAGACCCTATCAACTCAAGATCTCTGTGATAGACTGGCGATTTATTTTGAGGAAAAAACCATCATAAATGGGCTTAAAACTACTATCCCAGTCGTAGATGAAAATTGGACCAGTGGAACAACTATCTCGACCACTGGTGCAGGAAAGATGCTCTATGTAAGTCTAGAGATGGATGTTGGGACTGTTAATACAAGCTTCTTGGATCGTTTTGAACCTTTATCAGAGGAGGTTTTTGGTGGACTGGCCTTGGGTGTTTCCTCCGGCTCCCCACTGGATCCTCTCCCCCATAACATCTGGAAGGAATTTGGCTCTGATCTATTCCCTGGTCTCAGGCAGATTTGTAATCAATCACTCTTCAGTGAGGCTGTGCCATCTAGCTGGAAACAGGCTGTGGTTACGCCTCTTCTGAAGAAGGCCACTCTTGATCCTGCTCGCCCGGAAAGTTACCGACCCATCTCCCTCCTACCCTACCCAGTGAAGATCCTCGAGCGCTGGGTCAGCAAATGCCTGTCCGTGTTCTTAGAAAGTAACAACAAGTTAGCGGACGTTCAATTTGGCTTCTGTCCAGAACACGGTACAGAGTATGCTTTGGTGACCGTGATGGACGATCTTCTTATGTTGGCAGACAAGGGACATTCGGCAAACTAATTTTGCTTGACTTGTCTGCCGCTTTTGACATGGTCAACCACAGTATTTTGCTGACCCGCCTAGAGAAGATGGGACTGGTAGGTACCGCTTTGGCTTGGTTCTGCTCTTATCTCTCTGGTAGGTGTCAGGCGGTGGCCCTCCCGCCGTTTCAATCAGCTTTCATTAACATCTGCCATGGTGTCCCTCAAGGGTCTGCCATCAGCCCGATCTTGTTCAATATCTATTTAAGTCAATTGATTGATATAATTCAGGCTCACAATGTGAAGCTGATAAACTATGCTGATGACATTCAGATTATCTTATCCTTGGATGGCACCCAACCCTCAGCTTTTGAGGATTTTCATGCCTGTATGCGTGACACTGCACAGTGGTTACGGTTGAATTTTCTACAATTTAACTCTGAGAAAACTGAAATCTTGCACTGTGCTTTGGGGAAGGTTCCTCTGCTTCTCCCTCACAACTTCTGGCCACTTGGAACTTCTACTCCTCTGGTCCCCGCTACAACGGTCCGAAATCTGGGAGTCGTGTTAAATGCCAATCTGTCCTTGGAGTCACAGGTGAACAAAACTGTGGGGTGTTGCTTCGGTCTCATCAGAGCCCTGAGAAAGATCCTCCCACTATTACCTGCGTCAGCCAGAGCATTAATAGTTCAGGGCGCTATTCTAAGTCGTCTTGACTATTGTAATGCTCTGTTGCCGGATTCCCCTAAATACCTGATCCAGCGATTGCAACGTGTTCAAAATACGGCGGCAAGGTTAGCTCTGGCTAAACCTCGAGACTTCTCAGCCTCAAAATGTCTAGCCGGGCTACACTGGCTCCCAGTGTTGAAAAGAGTACACTTTAAGTCCCTGTGTTTAGTGTTTAGGGCCTTGCATGGTTTCGGTCCAAAACCATTACAGTAAAAATTATTCTGGTATACCCCCACCCGGCATCTTCGTTCTTCTTCGGCATTTCTGGTGAAGGTTCCTAGATTTAACAGGGTCAGACTGGGAAGAAGAGCTTTCAGTACTGCTGCTGCGAGGCTGTGGAATGAATTGCCACTCGGTATTAGACAATGTGGCTCCCTGTCGCTGTTTAGAAAAAGGATTAAGGCTGTTCCCTAGAATTTGATTCTACTTCCTGAGTATTGTCTGATCTATCCGTTGCCCGCCTGATTAACATTGGTCTGGTTTTACGTACAGCAGCGCCAGGGTACCCGTGGGGTGTTTGTTGCGCTTAATAAATACTATATACATACATACATATATCTGTGGTGGTAAGATGGTCCTTTTTAAGTACACCTTGTTTTTTTGTGGTTTTTTTTGGGGGGGGCATTATGGGTTGCTGTGGACTTTGTACCCTAGCTTAGCTGTCACCTAGGCAAACCTGTACATTTTTTAAAAGTAAACAACCAGGGAGTACAAGGGTGCTTGAGCTGTGTGGCTCTCTCCAGATTTTTGTATCCAGAATCCCCCACACAGCTCAAACTGTGCCTAAAAAACATATGTCCCTTGCATTTCTGTGAGAGAAAGTTCAGGAATCTGCAGGGAGCCACAAACTTCCACTCACCCAGCATTCCCGCAAGTCTCCCGATAAAAACGGTACCTCACTTGTGTGAGTAGGCCTAGTACCGTGACAAGAAATGGCCCAAACCTACACATTTTTTAAAAGTAGACAACCAGGGGAGTACAGGGGTGCACGATTTGGGTGACTCTCTCCCTTTTTTTTTTACCCAGTATCCCCCGCACGGCTCAAACTTTGCCTAAAAAACAAATGTCCCTTGCATTTCTGTGAGGGAAAGTTCTAGAATCTGCAGGCAACCACAAATTTCCTACCACCCAGCATTCCCCCAGGTCTCCCGATATAAATGCTCCCCTTGCAAAAACAGGTCATTTTGTGATAGATAATTTTGATGTCTCCACAATACATTTTGAGCACTTCCCTGTCATGGGTACTTGACCCACCCACACAAGTGAGGTAGTACTTTTATCGGGAGACCTGGGTGGTTGGAAATGTGTGCCGGCCCAGTGATACCACAACTTTCCCACACAGAAATGTGAGGAAAATTTGATTTTTCAGCCAAATTTGAGGTTTGCAGGGGATTCTGGGTAAGAATACAATAGGGGATCCATGCAAGTTACACCTCCCTGCACTGCCCTGGGTGTCTAGTTTTCAGAAATATCTGGATCTGGTAAGTTTCCCTAGTGACGCCGAGCCCAGGACCAAAAACGCAAGTGCCCCCTTGCATGTTTTGTAATAAATAATTTTGATGTCTACACAATACGTTTTGGGCCCTTCCCTGTCACAGACTCTTGGCCCACCCACACAAGTGAGGTACCATTTTTATCAAGAGACTTGGGGGAATGCTGGGTAGAAGAAAATTTGTAGCCTCCTGCATATTCCAGAATTTTCCATCACAGAAATGTGAGGAAAATATGTGTTTGCTCAGTGAATCTTTGAAGTTTACAAGGGATTCTGGGTAACAGTACGTGATGAGAGCCACGCAAGACAGCCCACCCTGGATACCCCTAGATGTCTAGGTTTAAAAAATGTCTAGGTTGGCTAGGTTTCCGTAGGTGCCGGCTCAGTCAGGATCCAAAATGTAGAGCTACCCACATTGGTAAAAAAGGGTCCGTTTTTAGTTGAAAAATGCGCTGCGTCCATGCTGCGTTTTGGGCAGTTTCTTGTCTCAGCAACTGAGGTACACAAGTGAGGTACCATTTTTATCGGGAGGCGTGGGGTAATGCTGTGTGGAAGGAAGTTGGTGGCTCACCACAGATTCCAGAACTTTCCATCAGAGAACTGGGAGGAAAAAGTGTTTGTTTAGTGAAAGTTTGAGATTTGCAAGGGACTCTGGGTAAAAGACAGTGTGACAGTCACACAAGTCAGCCTACCCTGGATACCCCTAAGTTTTAAAAAGGTACAGGTTGGCTAGGTTTCCAAAGGTGCCGGCTGAGCAGGAATGCCCCCCAGAGCGAAGCAGTTCATGTGAACCGGCCCGGCCTCAACGTAGAGGTTTCCGGTCGCGCGCCCGGTCTACAATAAGTTTCAAATAGCCCCCACAGTACATGGAAAGGCGGGTGCCGGTGCCGGTGTGGGGCTCCTCAGTTCTCCAGGCCACTCAATCCCTGATGTGTTGCACGGGGGAGGCACGTGACAGTCCTTCTGGCCCGATCATGGTCTCCTCGGCTAGATGCTGACACCAGTGGGGGCGCGCCTCACCGGAGAATATATGTCGTTACTACGCATTCCGTTGCAACGTATGCCTTTACCACGCATGCGTTACAACGGAATGTTTTTTCTACGCTTTGCATTTACCTCGATTTTTCCTTTCCCCACTTTTTCTTTTTTGGGGGAGACTCCCCCCAAGCCCCCTTTCTTCTTTTGCCTTTTTCGCAGGTCTCCGCTGACACTGAAAACGGACTGACGCATTTTTTCGGATTATGAAGACGTTGTTCCGTGATGACGTTGCTTGCGTGGTAAAGATGGTCGTTGAAGCATTACGCGTTGTGAAGACGTTTACGAGGTAAGTGTAAACGTAATGCGTAGAAAATGCTTCGTGGTAAAGGCTGTTTCCCCTCACCGGAGTCCCAGTTGCGGTACACAGAGGGCGGGCCAGCCCTTCTGGAGTTCTTCCAGGGCCGGGCATCAGGACGAGCCCCCTGGGTGCTTGGCAACACGGGCGCAGGAGCCAATCCCAGCACGGCTCCCCTGGCTTGCCTGTGATGACGCACCCAGGGCTTCCGAGGCACCCAGGCCACAGCGGTGATGTCGGCAGTCAGGACTCCGTGGAATTATGAAGTTGGAGGCCCCGGCCTGTGGCACTTCACTGGCACACCAACACTTCCAACCCCAGCGCTCCCGTGGCACGGCGCACTCCGGCCCTGGGCGGCAGTGGTAAGTTCAAGGTGCTCGGCGCTCCTTCAGGGGCCCGGGCTAGCGGCGATGAATCCTGGTCACACACAGCACTTTCTCCACAGCGCTTGCAGCTCACCAGGCAGTCGGGCGCCCGGGTCAGCAGTGGTGATTTTGGGGACACAGCGCTTCACCTCCACCACGCTACACAGCCACAGCGCTGCAGCTGATTCCAGGTCAGTTACTTCAGACAGGGTGGCAGTGACAGTCCTTGCAGTTTGTTCAGAGTCCCATGAGCCGGCAGTCAGTTAGCCGGGTTGGGGGAGACAAACTGGAGATGGTTCCCCTCCCGCAGGGCAAGATCAGCAGGCAGGTAGGGTAACTCAGTGTTATGATTTATACTGGTGGAATTGAGTGTGCACTGTGGAATCTTCTCCATGTCATGGAATGGAGTGATGCATTGTATGAGGCATCACTCATTCCAAGGAGAAAGAGAAAAGGATTGAACGGTTGGTGCTGCTTTACTGATCTCGCTGTACCTGTGAATAAACTACCACCTTATCATCTAAGCGGATCAAGATCTTTATTACACTGGCGACGAGTAGACTTTGCCTGATTGGGGACAGGTAACACGGCTAAGCATCAATTCCCCTACGACGGTGACGTTCTTTTGAGATTTGGACTTCTAACGTCTCTCCTTTAAATCCTGTCGGAGTAACAGCGATTCAAGGTCAGCAGCGGATAATCGCACCGCTCTTTGTGAGTTTACAAGACGAACTTGAAGGCAAGCGAAGATACGAGCGAAGCGTTTTTTCATAAAAACGAAACTTTAAGCTGAAATGGACGCGTGATTAAACATTGCTGGAGAGTGTCAACAACGAACTTTTGGGCATTTGTACTTACAATTGGCATATTATACATGTGAATACACGTTACAGAGGAGTACCTACAATGAACATTTAGGCAGTTGTGCTTATAGATGGTACTTTGAAGCGAACAAATACACAGTAAATCTGTAGACTATTTTTGAAGTGAACAGATGCACAAGCCGTGATAAGGTTTCAACTGTTTTCAAGTGTTTTCCATCAGTTTTACTCAATAAAAATGGCGTTAGCTTCGTCCTCTAGCATGTCACAGCCACCGCCTTTTTTGTCAGAAGAGGGTGATCCCATTCTTCCCTGGAAGAGGTGGAAAAACCTTTTTGACTCCTATATAGTGGCCATTGGTGGAGAGAAGTTTTCGGCTGTCAGGAAACAAGCTATTCTTCTTCATAACTTGGGCGTGGAGGGAAGGAATACCTATGACAGCATGGATATCATTCCGGTGGGTGATGGTGATGGTTCTCCTGGTGATGTATATGAGATGTCTTTGATTATGCTGGAGAAGTATTTTGGTCCCCGTATCAATGTGGTTCTGGAGAGACATACATTTTTCACTAGGATCCAGGGTCCCGTGGAGCGTGTAGGCAGCTATGTGGCAGCCTTGAAAACTCTCGCGCGCACGTGTGAGTTTGGTGACCTCTCGGATTCGCTAGTGAGAGACCAATTAGTGAGGTGCACTAACAGTGTTCGTGTCCAGGAGAAACTTTTATCGAAAAATCCTTCTTTAGTTGAAGCTGTGGCCATTGTGGAGGGTATGGAGAACACTTCCAAGTGGGTTAAAGAAATCAGGAAGAACAAAGAAGAAAAAGGTCAGAAACCTAGTGAGGTACATGCCATAGAAGAGGAAGAAAACTTCGAGACTTGCAATAGTTTGGCGAAGATTTCTGTTTCTAATAATAGCAAGACTGTTGAGAAGGACACGCGCATGCGTGTTTCTTCGAAGGGGGTTCAAAGCAGGGTGGAACGTGACAGTCATCCCGCTGATGGGAGTAGTAATTCTCCTGACAAGGCCGCATCTACTGGTACTAAACCTAAATGCATGAGGTGTGGAAGTTTTTTGCACTTCTCTAATTACCCGCATTGTTTTGCTAGGGAGGCGGTGTGTAACAAGTGTGGTGTTAAGGGGCATTATGATAGAGTCTGCAAAGCTTCTGACAAAGTTCGTAACCCTCAGAAAAATGTGGAAATAGTACGCACCATCCTTTTGAGTGTTAGAGCTGATGATGGGAAAATAGATGCTGACAGTATAATAATGCCTGAGTGTAAAATTATGGTTGATGGGTTTGATTTTTCTGTTTTGGCTGATTCAGGTTCGCCTTTTACCATGATTGGTAATAAGCAGTGGGATGAGTGTGTGGGCCTTGACAATGTGATCTTGTCGAGACCAGATATCAATCCTGTCAGCTATGGGGGTTCCAAGATCAACGTCCTTGGTTATATTCAAGCCTCTATCCAATTTAAAGACAAATGTACAATGGGTAAAGTCTACGTGGCTGAAAGAGGGGACAATTTGCTTGGATGGAGGCATCAACGTGACCTTGGCATCATGCTTAACCCTTGTGCTAAAGATCCTAAAGACCAAGTTATGTTGGTGGATTCTTGGGATTCAAGCTGTGAGTGCTTTGAGAAGTTCCCAGAAGTATTTTCAGACGCCCTAGGCTGTCTCAAGGGGTTTGAACATCGCATTGTCCTTAAAGAGAAAGCCATCCCTTGTGTACACAAGGTAAGGAGGGTACCAAACATGATGGTTGACCCCCTCAAGGTTGAGCTTGCTTAATTTGGGAGTTATTGAGGAGATCGAAGCTTCGGAGTGGCTTGCCCCCATTGTTCTTGCCCCTAAGGATGGGGGGGCAAGTGTCAGAATGTGTGAGGACTTGAGAGGGCTGAATGAGTGGATTTGGGTGGATCGCCATCCCTTACCCAATATAGCCGAGTCTCTTAGTGTTCTTTCTGGGGCCAAGATTTTTAGCGTGTTGGATCTATCCTCGGCCTACCATCAGGTCATGTTGCATAAGGACTCAAGACATCTTACGTCTTTTGTGACACCTATAGGGGCTTACCGTTTTTTGCGAATGCCCTTTGGGTTGGCGTCTGCTGCAGCATGCTTCCAGAGGGTCATGAAGATGGTGTTAGGGAAAATACCTAATGTAATGTTCTTTCATGATGATATTTTGATATATGGGAAAGATGAAAGAGAACATTGTACAACCCTTTATGCGGTGTTGGGAAAACTGAGGGATGCGGGACTCACAGTTAAGAGACAAAAGTGCCGTGTAGGAGTGAGTTCAGTAACATATTTGGGTCATGTAATCTCTGGAAAAGGCATACAACCCAAGTTGGAGCTAGCGGAGAGTGTAGTGAAAGCTCCTATTCCTCAAGACAAGGACCAGGTGAGGTCGTTTTTGGGACTCGCTGAGTTTTACTCTAAATTTATACATGGGTTTGCAAGTGTTGCTGAGCCGATCAGGGTCCTGCTTAAAAAGGGAACACAGTTTACCTGGTCTGACGAGTGTCAAAAAGCTTTTGATTGTATAAAGGCTGGAATAGGTAAAATGCCTACTCTAGGACATTTCGATGTTAATCGCAAGACTATTCTAACAACTGATGCCAGTCTTAAAGGTTTAGGGGCTGTGCTTTCTCAGGTTGTGGATGGGGAAGACAGGGCAATTGCTTTTGCCTCTAGACCTCTTAAGGATGCAGAAGCCAACTACTCTTGTATTGAGAGAGAAGCCTTGTGTGTGTTCTGGGCTGTACAACATTTCAGATTTTACCTTTGGGGAATTCCTTTTGTGGTCCGAACGGATCATCGTCCTTTGGTGCAGGTTTTCTCATGCAGGCATAATGAGAACATTACACCCAGGCTCAAACGCTGGAGTGAGGGTCTCCAGGAATTTAACTTTGTTGTTCGGTATATACCTGGTTTGAACAACAAATCTGCGGATTGCCTTTCTCGTTTGCCAGTCGGTCAATCCTCAGATTGTAGTGAAGTTGAGTGTATATGTTGGATTGCGAGCCTGCCTTTTCATCTGAAGAGTGGTTGGAGGGTGTAAGTAGTGACAAAGATTTTGTTTTTCTTAAAGAGTGGGTGAGTCATGGTTGGCCTGATTACAGGGACTTAGATCAAGATATGAAATCCTATTGGGCTGTGAAGGAAGAGTTGTCGTTTTGTTGTGATAACTTCATGAGAGGTGATAGAGTGATTCCTCCTAGTGTGTTCAGGGACAAAATAATCAACCTTGCTCATGAGGGACATTTGAGCAGAAGTCTGACGAAAGCCCGGGTGAGGGAAAAGTACTGGTGGCCTGGTATGGATCGGATGATTGAGAGCGTGGTTAAAGATTGTTTGTCTTGTGCTTCCAATGACAAGTCTCACATTCCTAGCAATGCTCCTTTGTCTCCTGTTGAGGTTCCTGACAAAGTGTGGTCGAAATTAGGTCTGGACATAGTTGGGCCGTTTGAACTCTTACCTTCTTTTGAAAGGTTTATTCTGGTCCTTGTGGACTATACCTCTAAGTGGATGGTCACCAAATGTGTGTCAGTGGCCAATACAAGGACAGTAATAGACTTTCTTAAGGATGTCTTTGTGTCTGAGGGGGTTCCTATGTTTTTAGTCACTGATAATGGAGTACAGTTCGTTTCACATGAAATGTGCAGTTTTCTTAAAGACTTTAACATTGTCCATCAGAAGACAGCCTTATATTCGCCTCAGGCCAATGGGTTAGCTGAAAGGATGAACAGAGTGGTCAAGGGTTGTGCTCAACGGGCTCTTGAATTGAAGATACCTTTCAGCACTGTTTTGAGAGATACTTGGTGGGCTCATCGCACCACACCGAATGCTGTTACTTTAAGGTCTCCTTTTGAAGTTTTGAGAGGGAGGAAAGCTTCTTCCAAATTAAATCCTAGTTGGCTACCTTCTAGTTTTGGAAGGGAGATGTCTGCTGAAACGAGACGAGCTAGGATTTCTGATTATCAGGACAAGTACAAGTCTAATTATGATTCCAGGATGAATGTTAAATACAAGAAATGGTGTGTTGGTGACCAAGTGCTGGTGAAGAACCCTAGACATACTTTCAAAGGTAGAACGGGTTTTCTGGGTCCCTTTACCATTGTAGCCATCAAGAAGAATGTGGTAAAGGTTAACACAGGCTGCTGGTGGAGTATGTCTAGGTTGGTCAGACACACTGGTGGTTTCCAGAATGTGGAGAGTTCTGGACCTTCCTTGCCGGGTGGAAATCATTCAAATGGGGAGGATATTGTGGACGGAAGGGAATTCAATCAGTATCCTTCCAGGTGTAGGAGGGTGCCTGTTAAGATGAAGGACTATGTATTGTACTAATGTTATATTTAGTCTGGTACTATACTAGTGCTTACATTTATTTTGAATATTTATTTGATGCTGTTTTCTTATTAGTTGTTCCTTATGAGGCTGTTTTATGCTTGCATGGGAATGAGTTTTATTAATGTTTTATGCATTCTTTTCTTTGGGTGGGAAGGGGATGTGTTATGATTTATACTGGTGGAATTGAGTGTGCACTGTGGAATCTTCTCCATGTCATGGAATGAAGTGATGCATTGTATGAGGCATCACTCATTCCAAGGAGAAAGAGACAAGGATTGAACGGTTGGTGCTGCTTTACTGATCTCGCTGTACCTGCGAATAAACTACCACCTTATCATCTAAGCGGATCAAGACCTTTATTACACTCAGCTAACTTGGGGCAGCAGTTCCTAGGATCAGTCAGCCTTAGTAGTGTAACAATCCCCCTAGCTCAGCAGCCTTCACTCCAGCGGATAGTCCCCAGGTCCAGTAGTGTAACAGGGATCTGGGGTTCCCTTCCTTCCTTTTATACCCTTAAGTCAGGTGACCAAAAAGGTGGCAAGTTCTGGCTGCAACCTGGGGGGGTTGGAAGGTTCTGGAAGAATCTAGGGACTCTGTAGTGTTCCTTGTCCCTTCTGTCCTGTCCGTCTACGGTGACAAGCGGCAGGGCTGTCAGGGTTACAGTAGCATTAAGTCCCAGCCTTATTCCAACTACTAGTGCACAGACAGGACAGTGGCCTCACCGCAGTAGCAGGGGCCTGTGGCAACCATGTTTTTAGGAGAGAGCACCTGCACCTCAGCACTGTTTAGCAGCGGTAATGCGCCCAGAGTCCTATGTCTGACAAAAAGGGCGGTCAGATAGGAGACAAAAAGGGCAAGTGGGCCCACACAACCAGGGGTCAGGCCAGCAAAGCTAGTGCTGGCGTACGCAGCCTAATGGGCGCTTCCCATCAACCACGACGCAGGGAGAGAGTACGCTGCTACCCCTATTGCCCTCTTTGAACTAGCAGAGTCTGGTGGTAACCAGGCGCGAAACTCAAAGATACTCATCATCTACACACGCTTGTACCCGTGGGCAGTCTGCTGAAGACGGGGGCGATCTCACTGATTGGTCTCCTGTAGAGGGCCCCCAATCACCTGGAGTAGACGGTGACAACACATGGTGGGGTTGGCAGCTGAGCTCTGCTGGTGTACCGCATGGCGGCCCCCCACAGTCACGAGCTTGCATAGTCGAGAACTGCAATACGGTTTCACACTCTTTGGCGCCTCTGGCAACTGTGCCCCTTGCTATGCCATGTTCTAAGGCAACCAAAGACAATCTGGTGATGTTTCTTTGTAATAAGACTCCTCAGCCAGAAATGGCAATGCATTACACAACTCCAACATCTCTGGAGGTGGGGGGAGCCCTCGGCACCGATCACCCAGGGGTATATGGACCTCTTTCTACTAGAGATACGGACTGACATCTCCTCACTTAAAGAAGAGTTCAAATCGGGCCTTCGAGACATCTGGAGAGAGGTGTCTGAAATTTGAGATAGAGTGGATGATCTAGAGAGGATGGTCGATGCCAGATCAGAGGATGAGGAGATGTTGTGGAGACGCATCAGCACATTGGAGGACCAACACATTGAGCTCCAAACCATACAAGAAGACCTAGAAAATAGGAGTCGCCGCAACAACATCCGCATGCAGGAGGTCCCAGCGGGCCTGAAAGGCACATACATCATGACGTTCACAGCGGAACTCCTGCAGGTGGTCTGGGGTGACGAGGACGCATCCCCACCTGCCTTAAATCGGGCTCACCGAGTTGCTGCGAGAGCGGGCCGCATAGACAGAGGACTAGATATCCTAACCAGAGTGCATTTTTTTACAGAAAAGGAAGCGATCATGCAGGCGGCTAGGGGCAAGTCAGAGATTAAATTTCAAGGGTACACTATCCAGCTTTATCGGGACCTCTCCCCTGTCACTCTCCGTAAATGCTGTGACTTCAAACCTATCACTGACAAGCTGTGTGCGCCCAAGGTATCCACTATCAGTCGGGCCACCCCTTTGCACTCCTGTTTCAGTGGGAGGGCAGGCATCGCTCCCTACACTTGCTGGCAGAGGCCAAAGCACTACTGGTATTACTGGACGACTCCCTGGTGGAAGAGGCTCCATCCCTTCCGGCTCCTGAAGACGTGATCTTAGGCCTCGGTGGGACACGGTCCCTCAGCGCCGCTCAAACAGACAATGCACAGAGCTAACATCCGAAGAGGCAAACAAGCATTGGCATAGCCAATAGGTCTCGCCTTTGGGACCTTGTAAGTGTTTTGCCCGAGCTATTGGCTTTGCCAATGGCTTTAAGCTGTGTTGTGCAGCAGCGTGCCTGCTGTGCAGCATGTTAAAAAAAAAAATATATCGTTTTTGTGAGCTATGTTCATTTAAACCTTTTAAAGTTTTTCCAAACAACAAAATATATTAAGTTTAGAAAAACTAAGTATAAAGTATAAATATGTGGAATGGTATTTTGTGTTGTTCGTTGTGGTTGCTGCTTGGCCAGGGCTCACACCCCAGTCAACCAACAGCACATTTTCTTACAGTTGGCCACCAAGAATAGCACATCTGAGTGGCATGATCTGAATACACTTATATTGAAAAAGACAATTCATAAGACTAGCACAAAGGGGCAAAAAGGAACTTTACAAGCCAACGGGCAGCCAACAGAATAACTACAGAAAACTTAGTAAAGCAGAAATTTCACAGTCACGCTATTAAAAATGACAAATGAGTAATAAAATACCAGGTTAAGTTACAAGTGTTGAGACAGCATGTAAGGCTAAGGTGGAAACTGGCCAGCAATAGTGCAGAGTAGATCATGGTTGTAGAAAACAAATAAACGACTACCACGCGCCGTGAGAACATTTCCAGCACAGGAAGGACATTGATGTTTGTTTTCCAGAAACACCCTCACTCCTACTACGCTTGTTTTTTTTTTTTTTTACAAAACCGCCCCAGCCATGCCAGCTGGCAAACAAAACACACACAAAACAACCTCCCGCCCAGAGGTTCTCTCTGTGTATGGTGGACCAGCCACCACCGGGCCAGCAGTCCTTGCCTCTGCAATCCCAGACGTTTGGTGACTGTAGGGCCAAGTTCCATACAAGCCTCTGATCCTTTCTAGGCAATTTATTGGGATTGTGTGTTCCGAAAAGTAAATTTGGCCTCATTAGTACCTAAATTTACATTGGCGGGATAATCCTACACTGAGCTCTCTGTAGATCACTCATTACGCTCACTCATGCAGCGTCTTAAAATATTATCTAAACTGAACAGTTTCCCAGTCGGCCACTGGTGAGGTCAGGGCCGACTTTTTGCGTGGGCGAGCTGGGCGCAGGCCCACGGCTGAAAACTTCAGAGGGGCGCCCAGAGCTGTGTGATTAAGGTTTTGCAGACAGCAGCACCCCTCTCATGTTGCTCCAACCTTGTCTGTGTCTCTGTGCGCTCGTTTCTGACAGGTTTGCCATTTGAAAGTCGTTTTAATCCTTCATTATCACGCCATAGACGATGTTTTTAACACCTCGCTAGCTTCCTTCCTTGTCCTCCCTCTCACCCCGAAGCAGCAAACCTGTGGGTGATTTAAGTGAGCTGGGGGCGGTCCAGAGATGGTCGTGTTCAGGGGCCTGTCCCTGCTCAGCCAGTGATCGACCAGTGAACACCCAGGGCCACCCGTGCTGCCTCACTGTATTCACCTGCATCAGCATGTGTGCAAGTTTCTCTCTGCCCAGGGCGCTCTCCTAGCAAAGGCCATCTCTGGGCACGGTGGATTGTCAACTCAGCATCGCCAAGCGCTTAATCATGGCAATTCATGTACCTGCCCTGAGCGAAAACAGCACAACTCCAACACGACAGGTAAACACTCACCCTATGCTGCTGCCAGAGCCTGACTGCAAGGAGCAGGACTGTGCGCCAAGAAGCAGCTTGCCGAGTGTACGCCCAGAGGACGTGTGAGCGCCTGTCTACTGGAGTTAGCGGCCTTTGGCCTTATCCGTACAGAGAGTTGTCTGTCTAGTTACTCAGAGCAATAAAGGTAGACCGTCACAAAACAAATACAAGTATTTGCATAATGTCACCGGAGCGACCGCTCGGCAATTCCCACAACCCCAACATTTCCCTTCTCTCAAACAAGCAGCAATGAAAACAAGAGGGAGGGGTGGGGGGAGTGTGGCCGAGAGCAGGGACGCGCAGCATTTACCTTGCGGGAGTGAACGCGATAATTGCTAACAGATGGCGTCGCTCGCTCCCGCAAGGGAATCGCCAAACGTGCACGCGTTGCCATTTAAAGCAATGCAATGTGTGCACGTTTTTGGCCTCAAAACTGAATCGATTTCTAAAGGTCTTTTTTCTATACAGCGCATTTGCGCTGCATAGGCGAGACCTAAAAAGGACATTATCAATCATCTATGTACTCTCAGCAGGGGCCCCTCCCCTGTCCCCTCGACTGCTGACTGTCTGAACGTGCTACGATCTAAAGGTGGCCACAAGTGGGACACACAGAATGTGTCACTCAGAGCTCCTATCTTTGAACTATCACTTGTATCAATGCGCCCAGGGGGAGACGGGAGGACCTTGATGACCGGGCTCCGTTGCCCCTCCTGCGAGGTCGATGGCCACCTCCACAAACTTTTTCTTCTAGAGGGTGACTCAACCAGCGGGATTGGAGCGCTTTGGAGCCGATCTCTGCATCTTGAAAAAGTCCTTGTTGGACCCTGTTGGTCCACTGCTGTTTTCTGTAGTATTTTCTTTTTCTTGAAGGTCATACACGGAGTTATACTGAGCAATAGCAAGGAACACTTATTGTCATAGACAGTTGGGGGGGATAGGACCGGTCATGGCGAATAACACCCAGTCCTGGGACAGCCCTATCACAGGGGGACAAACATGGAGGGCAAATGAGCAGGGCCTAACTGCCGCTTGGCCAGGGGTCGTAGGAAGCTGGAACATCCTTTTCCGTCCTGATCAGCCTGCACATCTTCATCCCACTCCTAGCCCACCCAAGCAACCCCTTCAGTGCACACGTCATCCCCACACACACCATGGGTGATCTTAAGCTGCTCTCCCTCAACGTACGGGGCTTAAATTCCCTGAACAAGCGGAAACAAATCTGGCGTTATGTGTTGCAACATGATCCAGATGTTCTAATGCTTCAAGAGACCCATTTGGTAAAGGCCGACCTACACTGCATGACGCATCCGAAATACCCCAAGCGACACTGGGCATACACAACCTCTAAAACTTTGGGAGTGGGCAGCCTCTGTAAAGTCAGCTTTTATAACTCTGTAGTCAGAGAAACTCAGAACAGGGAGAGTCGTTACTTGCTCCTCCACCTACTTTGAGGGCAACGAAAACTGACGCTGCTCAATCTGTACGCCCGAGCACTACCCAAGACCCGTTTATCCAACATATCACGCAGAAGCAACTGGAATGGGTGGGGGACGATATAATAGTTTGCAGGGCCTTTATCTTGGTCTGGGACCCTTCCCTAGATAGAAGTAGCGCGACATACCAGACTACAGGGGCTATGTCCGCGAGCCTTAAGAGGGACATTGAAGATTGTGGGTTGATCGACGCATGGTGTTATAAACATCCAGGGGTGAGGGACTACTCTTTTGACTCATGTACACTCCTATTCTTGCATAGATTATGCCTTTGTCAGCCCCTCCATCCTCCGCTGCCTTCATACAGCGTAGCTCTCAGACTTTGCTCACACATCACTTGGGATAGGGGTCCGTCCTACCCTGAGCATATCCCGCGCTGGCATCTACCCCTGCATCTTCTGCGCAATCCAGTAGACATAGAAGAGATACGTGAGGCAATCACTGATTATTTCTGCCTTAATGTGTTATAATCAAGTGTTGTGCACTTTCACTAAACATAGCCAGTTGTCATTTCAGACATCAACATGGGTCTGAATCACAGCCAGCCTCAGTAGGGGCAGAAAAAGGTTATAAGTTTACAGCATGGAAAGTCTAGCTTTTTGCATCAGTCGAAAACTGAGTGAGTAATGTCCTAACCACCTCTCTATGGCTGAACTAGCATTATTGCTCCTAAAAGGAACCACTTAACTTTAAACAGATGTTCCTGGGATACTGGCTGGATCAGAAGAGGCCTGCATGGAGGATAATGAGCTGTAGAGCACAGCCATTTTGTGCCACCTAGAGAACAGATGCATCTGTGGTGATTTGTGTCCAGTCTTGATAGTGGAGTGAAAACTTCTCCCGTCTCCCTCTTGAGATGAAACTGAGGCAAATGGTGCAACCAAAAAAAAGTCAATGAGACTTCTTAAAGACCTTTCAAAGCCTCAGTGACTGGTCTAGACTTTTCCCTGAAGTACCTTCTCTCAGATTAGTGGACCTAGGGTGTGGAGGAGGAGGCAGCTGCTAAAGGGAGCAAAACGAGTTGTGGCCTTGAACGATTCAAAAGGCAATCATTTTTAATAAAAGAGGGCGAAGTTTGGCCCTGATTAGATGACTCTTAGTGATTTGGCCATGACCATGCACATGCTGTTTCTCTGGAGAATATTCTCAAGGAAACGTTAAACAAGTTCTTTCAGTGGAATGTGAGGTCAAAACATTTACCTGAGCTTCAGGCTTCAAGTCCAAAGGCTTCTTCTAAGCCTGAATTATGCATGAAGACTGATATTGATGGGCCTGTTGGTGGTGTCAATGGCTTTTTTATTGAGATGCTTTTTTGCTCAGTTGACGCACAAACTTTACTGTTTCTGGGTCTAATTTGGAGTTACAATCAAACTGGTGATACAGATTTATCATAGCTCGCCAAGATGGTATTGGTATTTTTCTGTCTGAATACGAGACCACCTGTAAGAAATTGAGCTAAGAGTTGAGAGAGTTGGAAGTCCCACTCAAATAATAAAAACAATCCTTGTCAGGGTGAATGACAAAAAGTCGCTAAATTACTAAACATGTGGTTAACCCTCTCTTAGGTTGACACAAAATCAGTCAGGCTTAACTTGGAGGCAGTAAAGTAATTATGCAGCACACAAGCAGTAAAAAAATGAAAACACAACACTAGAAAAATCCCACACCAATTTAAAAAAGTATATTTCACAATTACGCCAAAACTAATTATATCCAATCAGTAGAACTGGAGTAATGAATTATTTAAAAGCTTTAATAAAAAATAGCACCTGCAAGATCAAAACGCCAACCGTGGGTATCTGTCGCACGAGACGGGTCAAAGTCAAAAGTTAAGGCCGACAGCAATGGAGCATGGGTCAGATACAAGAGGAGGATTGGGCCCAGTCTCAGATTACCTTTGGACTAAAAAAAATAATGAGAAAAGTTCTTGAGAAGGTAGAGTCTCAGCGGGGCAAGGTAGCAGGCTGTATTTGAGGACATGGAGCCACTGGATGACAGCTCAGTGAAGCACTCGAAGAAGGCTGCTAAAAACTCAGAATGTGAGAAGATGGAATTCCAAGCTGAGGAGGTTGTCGTAGTCGATGCGGAGCTGATTGCCATCGAGCCCAGAGAAGATTTCTACCTTCGGACTTGAAAGTTTTTCTAGAGCTTAGATTCTTACAGCAGGGCAAGGCTGCAGTCTGTAGCTGAAGAGGGCTCAACAAGGCTGAATACTGATGCCAGGAGGACTCTCTAAAGAGAATTTGCTGCTGCGGAGAAGAGCGTAATAGGAGCTATTGCGAAGTCAAGTCAACCGGCGATGCACCTTGGGTGTACTGACTGGCAGATAGGTCTTGGTTTTCTGTCCGTTCTCCAGGCCGTTTTTTCTTTACATTCTTTTCAAGTTCCAGCTTTTAAGGTTAAGCAGGAGCAGCACCACCAACACCACTTTAGCAGTACATTCCATCTATGCAGTAATACAACATCCATGCATAACAGAGTACATGGCTATATTGCAACAAGCATATACCGTCTGAGAGGTCACAGTGAGCCAAACACCATTCCAGTAACAAAGAAATGGTGCAGCCATCAAGAGCAGGACCTGAGCATGGATAGCAGCTTCTGTACAGCATGTAGACCAGAGAGACAATACAGATAGATCTGGGCAAGCAATAGGTTCAGGGCTCGAAGCTGCAAACATGCCCTCATATCAGTAGTCCTAGGCATTGTCATCTGCCCCGCACCAAGAGTTAGCAAATACAAACTCGGAGGGGCCCCCAGGTAGCCTCAGGTTGATGCCTCAAGAGCAAGTCTAAAAAATGACAACTTTTAATTGGAGTAGATCAAATCACACGTTCAATGTGAGGGCCCTTTCTCTGCCCCATCTACAGACTAATTAGGGGAGGCGGTGACCGAAATTGTTTATGAGGGGTGTCCATATCCCTCGTGTATCCAAGCAGCGGGATAACAGGGTCTACAAATACCGTGCAGTCCGCCTTGTCAGATGGGGTGGACAGCACCTCAGTCCAATAGCCATGGACAGCACCACAGGACCTAGCCAAGTGGAGAAACTCTGCATCTCTGAGACCAAATCTGCAAAGGCTAGCCGGTGTATAGTATGATCTCTAAAGCATTTTGAAATGAATTGTATGAAGCCGACTGCTCAAAGAGACCACACCTGTCTGACCACAAAAGTATGTCCACATTTTGTCACTGAGCTCCCGACCCAGGTCTCCCTCCCAGCCAGCACGCATTACCACCTGTCCCTCCTGTGAGGCAATATTCAATACATTGATTAAGTGTTTGGTAGAGGTTGCATCTAGCAGGCGTTGCAGTGGCTAAAGAGTAGAGGACTCTAGCTGCTGGAAAGTGAGGGGAGGGAAAGTTTAGAGCTAATTCTCATAGAGAAACACATCCAGGAGGCACAGTCAGAACTCCCCCTAAAGTCCTACAGTGTGCAGAATGAATGAGCCATTCCTATAATGATTACCTCATATCAATAATCCCCTTGCATGAAAACATAACTGAGATCTAGATTTGTGATTAACTGGGAGTAGGGGATGATAGTCCAATGGCAGGCTAGGTGAATAAATATAGTTGGTCCCACCTTCTTGCTCAGTTAATCCAAATCGTGCATTCTATGGACCTACCTCCCCCCCAATAGGAAGGAGAGAAAAAAGAAGACATACTATCTACCTCAATTGTCAAGTGTGGTGGAAAGGGCAGGGGCTTATACCAATATAGGGTGAAGTGCGCCTGAGTGCTGAAATAGTAGAAATCTAAGTCCAACTCTTCAAACCCGCCCATGTGAAAGGGCAGCATAGGGGTATCCCATTTAACCCTGGGCTGCCTTCCAGCATGCAAGAGTCTAATCAATTGACATTTAAGGACATAGCAAAGGGATTTGTTGAGTGACAGGGTATATTCCTCAAACGATACAGCATCTTCAGTATTGCCACTATTTTCATGTAGCCTTCTTAGACAGCCAAAGAAAGAGGAAGAGAAATTCAACAAGTTATACTCTCTGTGATGTGTTCGATGGCAACATTATAATTGTTCCCAGCCGCGGTCCGTGCAGGTAACAGCGGTGGGGCACGGACCACAGCATTTGTTCCTAATCACCTCTGGATCCTTATGCCCCCATATCTATATCCCCATGGTATTTAGGGGATCGTCACACCACTGTAAGAGGAATTCAGTTGCGTTGTGGGGTGTTTAGGGCGTGAGGGGCAGGATCTGGGATTTTCCATATTCATAGTGAGTTAGAGTCCTGAGCGGAGGCCAAACAAAAGATATTCTTGCATAATCAAATTGAGGCTCCTTCTGTATATAATGAAATTAAGATAGGCCAACTTGTAAATTGAAGGAGGTACTGAGCATAATGTTGGTGGATTAGAGCAGTCAAGGATACCATGGTGAGTGAAAAAAGAATGACTGAAGTGGGCAACCCTGCCCAGTGCTCCTGGAAATTGCCAAGGGATCAGAGTAGACATTGTTAATACACACCCTAGCTGTGGGAGACGTATATAGCAACTAAATCCTGCTCAAAAAGTCTTGCGGTATGCCCATTATACCTAGTATCATAGAAAAGAGAGTCGAATGCCTTTCAGGCATCCGAGAAAAACCCTGCAGCATTGAGGTCTGGATCTATGTCCTGTTGGAGAGCAAATAGAGTATGCAAGTTGTGAGATGTTGAGGGACCCAAGACGAGTCCAGACTGATCTTGTTCAATGAGATCAGGGAGCAATAAGGTTAAGCTACTAGCCACAAGCTTAGCTAGAATATTAGTATTGCAGTTTAAGAGTGACAGAATTCGGTAGGAATCTCATTACTGAGCCTGTTTATTAGGTTTCAGTAGAGTAACAATTACCACCTTCCACAAGGAAGGTGCGGGAATCCTCTTTCCCCGTGCAAATATCCCAAGCAGTTTAGGGTCCATGATATTAGTGAACCATTAATAAAATGTAGCTGGCAGGCAATCCGAGTAATGCGCCTTTCCTATGGGAAGTTCCTCAATCACTACCCATAGTTCCTCTACAGTGAATGGTTGACCCAAGAGGCAATGCAAATCAATCAGCCATCCCAAGGCCATATCTTCTAGCTAGTTATTCATCTGAGGTGATGGCCTCCTCCCTATAGTTGTATAAAGATCTTTAACGTAAGCTGGGAACACAGACAGGACCCATGTGACATATCACCGAATATGCCCCCCCCCCCAGTGTCCTTGATCTCTACAATGCAATTGGCAGCCCCAGACTGTCCAATCATAGAGGCCCACAATCTGCCAGGTCGGACCCCCTCACCACATGCCCTTGCCCTGGTATATTTACCCCAATGTTTGTATTCTCTAGTCGCCTCCTCATTGTACTCAGTAAGCTGAGTGCGGATTTGAGCCAAGGGAACTGCATCCTCTGCATGTGAGAAAGTGCGCTTTGTTGCCTTTTTCTCTACCTGTTAGCGTGCTAAATGATCATGGATGATCTGAAGCACACCCATAAATGCCGCCCACTCAGTACCCCTAGAGTTGACTATACCTTCATTAAGTTGGAAAAAATACAATCTATCTGTGGGAACCCTGTCCAATAATGCCTCAGGCTTCAACCTTCAGGTAAAACCTGACCTGGGTTTCCCTGGGACCGCCGGGGTCAGTAGAGAAACAGGATCAGAAAGAGTATGAGCTGGATGCAAGACCTCTCGCTCCCAGGGCACCACATCCTTAGTCAGTAGCCAATAGTCAAGTCGCGACTTACATGCGAATAGTAATTGCAATCCTCAGCATGTGGAACCTGATGGCGCCAAATATCGAACAGATCATGGCCCTGCATTATTGCCCTACAGTGGTTGACAGCAGTTGACCTGACAATGGATGTCACACGATCCAAGCTGGGATGTAAAATGCAATTGAAGCCACCCCCAATACCAAAGCCTATGGCTCACTAGAGAGAACACTGCCCCATACGATATCAGACAAGCATTTGCAATGCAATAGGTCTCGCATTCAAACGAGTTTGGGCTCCTGGCATTGTAAATGACAATGACTTTTATTTATGTTTTGGGTTTTAAAACATAAATAAAAGGTGCAGTACCGCAAGCTATTCCTAGAGGTCCCTAGTGAGCAATGCACCAGCACTGCTTGTCTAGATGCAGAGGCGCAAGCTGCTCCTAGAGGTCCCTAGTGAGAATCATAAGCTTTGAAGATATGGTAAATCCACCTTACCCATAATGCATTGCATGCACAGTACCATGAGTACATTCAAATAGCTATGTCCATATATACAATTAGTAGCTTTGAAATGTGACCAAAGAATTATATTAATTCCGGATTAGGTTAGGTTGTACTCTATGATGAGCTGATGAAGGGAAATTTATAGAAAGTCTAATATAAATGTGAGATGTGGTAGGTGCAGAATTGCAAGCTGCTCCTAGAGGTCCCTAGTGAGCAAGGCACCAGCACTACCAGTACCACAAGCTGCTTCTAGAGGTCCCTAGTAAGTGAAGAAAGTGACCAGATTAGGGCCACCTGGGTCAATCATGACCACCTCTCAGCCTTCCATACAAAAAAAGAGTCGGTCAGACAGTAGAGAATACAAACCAAAGGTATTTATTAGTATAGGCTTGAGCGGAGTCCAGTCTGACCAGCCTCCTTAGATAGCTGCTGAGGGACTGTCCCCAGTCCACAAGGTAAATTCAGATATACATTTCCAACACCCCTAAGACATGGCCAGACTGGAATTTTCCAGCCTGGGCACTGATGAACAAAGGAGGTACAGAAGGATGAGCTACCATCCTGAGACCGAGTACACACTATCTTAGCTTCAAGGTTACTCAGTCCGTACCCATCTCTCTGAGAGTGGGAGCAGGGTTACCTACAAGGAAAGGCATGCAAACCCAGAACGAGCTATTCATTAGTGCAGCAAAAGTTCAACCTTGAATAATATAAAAAAACAATCTGCTGAGGCAGACAGTATGAAACAGAAGCTTCATTTCGATCATGGCACAAAATGGCGGCCGAATACAAAATGGTGCCGCAAATGCTAACTTAACTCGCACAATGCTAGAAGGATTCAGCTTGACACATTTTCAGTTCAATTTCATCTAGTTCTAGAAAACCAATAACTACGTACAAATTAAGAGGAGCATTATTATATGTCAATACACACATTATCAATATTCAAAAATACCCTCCTCAATGGGGCCAATGTCTGAGATACATAGGAACATCAACACTCAGAATTATCCATATAGTCAGTATCAGGAATAGAAGTTGTGAGGGTTGAGGTAGAACCAAAGATGCCCTCATCTACATTCATCATGTCGTGAATGTCCTTCTGCAACATAATCGCAGCAGAGTCACGGACTGTCTTTTGCAGCGTAGGGGTGATGAGTGTTGTACAGTAAGAGCAGCATAAGGGAAGATACTGCACCAGAATACAACAAACAATTAGAATTACAATAAAGTAGATCACCTTTTCTAAAATCCAACCCTATCCACCAAAGAGAGACCAACTCAAATTTCCGCTTTCCATTTCTTTGACATTCTCCAAAATACCTAAAATGTGTTGGGTAATATTCTTTTCCATATTTGTGATTCCAACTATGCGCTGGTCTCCTACTACTGCGCACAAACCACCGCTCTTAGCTAGGACAAAATCAACTGCATATCTAGTTTGCGCAGAGTATATTCACATACTTTCCAATTGGGTGGTGATGTCACGTAAATCCTCCACTGTGGAATTAGACTGCAGCTTACATCCAAAATATTCCCTAGCCCTTTCACCTCTGGCCATAGCGGTACCACCAAACGTAATAATGGAGGAAAGTATATACCCATTACTATAATTATTGACCTCCAGATCTGTCACTCCGTTGCAAAACTCCTTTGTTAACGTCCTTTTAACCCATGTTATATTTGGTTTACTATACTTACAAGGCACCCCAAGAGGAAGCACCATTCCCAAAGCAACATCCTCAGTACCATTATGAATGTTGGAATAAATACCATTGGCCAAAAACTAAAATCCTGGGTGTGCATAAAGTGGGCCTTTCATGATCTACAGGAGCATATCTGGTGTTCATTCCTACTGTACTCAGATCATTGTTCCTCACTAAGGACATTGTATTCTTGAACAATATCCGTCCAGAACAATTTATGTATAGGAGAGTGTCAGTACTATTTACTATCGGACAGCATGTGGGATAGTAACCTGCCTCTCGAGTAACTGTCAAATCTTGATAATCCCAGCCCATTAAAGTAATGTTCTGTTCCTCCATATACAAATTGTCAGAATACACATTAATGTTACAACCTGGGTATCCCTTCCCTCTTGGCTTCCTATAATACAAACAGGGACCGGGATATCCCATCCCGAACTCACCCTTTACCTCTACAAATTGTGGTGGGCGGACATATATATAATTAACCAGTGACAATGGGTAAGCTGTCCACAAACTCCTAACAAATTCAGTAGGGTAGCAAGCTGTACCTTCACCAAAAAATTTCCTATGTGTATCTAAAAATACATTGCTTGGAATTGTTCTTTTTGCTCGAACTGGAGAAACAATCTTGTATATAGCACATGATGGGGCATTGCAACCACACTCCAAAACCCAGGACACCCCACCAAAAATCAACAATAGTAACAATACAAGAACAGAGCAGAGCAGTTTTTTCTCAGTAGACCAAACATTTTGTACGCGAAGAAGGAGAATTGCTTGTTGTTCTTTGTCAATAACTATTTTGCCAAAGGGGTGTATAGTGAATATGTAAACAAGGGGGCAAATTTCCAGCATAAGAAGCACAGCAGGGTCAGTCCCCTACACTCCTTCGACAGTGGGTGACCAAAGTAGCAGCCCTCCTGTCCACAGTATTGAAATTTAGAAAGGGATACCTTATGGTCATCTTTAGCTACATGTTGGCATACTGAAATAACGTGTTATCTGTGGGGAGCACAAAGAAATACTTTTCAGGGTCGAATTAGTGATACTGGGGTAGCCGGGAGAAGGACGGTGAAGCCGAAAACCTCTACAATCGGGGTGAATCCATGTGAACCCCAAAATCCAGGTGAACCCATTCAGATATCCGCTGGTAGGATGAATAGGAATGCTGAAGAACGCATTATTCTAGTCAGGGACAGAAAAGAAAGCCGCAGAAAAAGGAATCATAGTCACAAAATTCTTGAACGTCAGTAACTGCTGTAAACTGGGGAATCACTGCTACATTCATTTCACGCAAATCAATCACAAAACGATAACCATCTTCATAATCATCATGATAATACGTCCATCCCTGTTGTCATCAATGTCATTACTATTCGAAAAATCTTATGAGGCGGCAGCATGCTGAGCTCTGTCCTGTCCACCAGCTCCAAGACCTCGTCCCCAAGAACCCACGACTTTCTGCATGCTGTCTTCGGACTCTTCTCAAGCAGCCTACCTCAATACGCGACCAGCGTTGCGGCATTACCAAAAACCTTACCAGATGCCATAGCAGCAGCATACACATTGTCCCTGATATTATTATTCTGTGGTGCTACTTCATTGGAATACTGTCAAGAATTCCTGTCATACAAGGGAAACACGCCCTTATGTAAACAGGAGAGCTGTTACATAACTCAAGGAAAACACGCCCTTATGTAAACAGGAGAGCTGTTACATAACTCAAGGGAAACACGCCCTTATGTAAACAGGAGAGCTGTTACATAACTCAAGGGAAACACGCCCTTATGTAAACAGGAGAGCTGTTACATAACTCAAGGAAACACGCCCTTATGTAAACAGGAGAGCTGTTACATAACTCAAGGAAAACACGCCCTATAAAGGGAGGAACCGGGAGGTACAACGCTGTCGGATATTGTGTTCACACCGACGTACCTGCTTCGTGAAGAGCAGTGTTCCGGAGTGGTGCTCCAGTAAGGCAAGAACGGAGGTAGGTCGAGTCGTTACTCCCTGGGCCGTGTCTTGCCCCATCGTCACCTGTGAAGGACCCGGAAGCTCTACCGGTCAACCATTGAGCTTCGCTTTTTGACTCGGCTGAGTCCAAGCGCAGTGGCGCTTTTGCTGGTTGGAGTCGTAACTCCCAGCCCGACCAGAGACACAGGGACTGCCAACTGTAACGCACACCAGGAGGTGTTTGCCGCGTTACAGACTCGGAAGTCCACAGGATCGATCGAGCGGCTGCTCTCGGTTCAGTCTTCTTGCTTGTGATTGGGGTATCGGTGACGCATCACCAGGAGGTGACTCCGCGTCCCGGTGCAGTCTGAGGAAGAGGTTGAGCGGCTGCTCCCTTCAGGTAGAGACCCCGGCTGGGTGTTTCCCTGACTCCTCGATTCTCCCCAACACTCTTCGTGCCCCTCACAGCCTACCGATTGGCATTGTCGGCCATTTCATTTCTGCCCTCTGTTGGCATACGCCGGGACCGGCGTATATGCAGAGGACGGTTAGGACCATCCGTGCTGTGGGCTGGTAACGTACTTAGCCTGGAGGATTCCAGTGACTATAACTTGTTTATTCTTTGTATTATATTTGCCTTCATTAAAACAACTAACCCTTCACTAGTGGTTGCGTCCTCATTGTCGTGTCTGTTAAACGATCCTGAGACGTTCAGGGCGTTACAAAATATCCGACCTTAATAACACTAACTGTCTCCCGGTCGATAACAGACATGGCAACACTTGATGATGTGCTGGCTGCTTTAGCGGCCATGCAAGTTGAAGTGGCTGCCTCTAGGCAAGAAACAGCCGATGTAAAAGCCAGACTGGATGCTATCCAATTGGACCCGCTCACGCCCAGCACCTCCCTCACGAATCAGACCCCTGCGGTAGTAGTGGAAATGCCGGTAGCCATCCCCTTGGCGACACCAGAGAGGTACAGTGGGGATCCTAACACAGTGCAGGTATTCCTCACACAAGTGGCGCTACATTTATCGTGCAAACCAAAGGCGTTCCCCACAAGTCAGGCTCGTGTGGCTTTCCTTATATCCTATTTGGCTGGAAACGCGGCACAATGGGCCGTACCTCTGGTGAGCAGGGACGACCCCCTCTTATGGAATTGGGGTGCTTTTCGCGAGGAATTCCTGAAGGTATTCGACAGAAGGGCTGACTCGTACACGGCGGACCGTGAAATGCTTGAGTTGAGACAGGGATCCAACGACCTGGTGCAGTATCTCAACGCGTTCCGAAGGCTGGTTGCGGAAACCAAGTGGCCTGTTGCTAAACAGACGGCGCTCTTCCATCAAGGGCTGTGCGATGAGCTCAAGGACGCCGTGGCTCATATTGACCCTCAACCCAAGACATGTGAGGGCCTTATCAACCTGGTATTACGGCTGGAACATAGGCTAAGTGAAAGAAAGGGGGATCATGGGAGAAAAGGAAAATCCCTTCCATCCTATGTGACGGTGGGAAGTCCTGAAAGTTCCACCGCATCCAAGGGAGAACCCATGGACATCGGCGCAATACGAGCGAGCCTCACAGCCACGGAGAAAGAGTCACGCCGTAAACAAGGATTGTGCCTATATTGTGGCAAAAAAGGCCACTACGTACGTGAATGCCCTGCCAAACCGAAGACGTCACGTTATCGGGCCAACCGGTCGGTAACAGCCGTGGTGGACATACCGGCGGAAAACTAGAGGACTCCAAGACCAGAGAAGGGGCATCTCGGAGTCACTCATCCATCCCTTCACTTTCCAACTCGGTCACTAAGGGACAACGACACCTGTTTATCACGGTGCACGTGGGAGTGCATGACCAGTGGATACCCGTTGTGGCCATGGTGGATTCAGGGGCCACTGGCATGTTTATGGACCACAACGAGGCATGCAGGCTAGGGCTAGTGCTTCTTCCCAAAGCTGTACCCGAAGACGTCTATGCTGTAGACGGAAGGCGATTGGTGACGGGGCCCATCGGGCAGCACACGGGGGTCCTTCCGATGAGATATGGGTGGAACCATTTGGAACAAATCGATTTTAACATCATCCGAGCGCCCCAATATGGCGTCATATTGGGATTGCCGTGGCTACAGAAACACAACCCCTTTGTGGATTGGCCAACACATCGCATCGAAATGACGTCACCGTATTGCATCCTGCATTGTGGAATAAGAACGGAATCCCTTGACGCAGATGAGAGCGGGAGTCAGACGGTGGCTACAGCGGCAGAAAAAGATGTGGCTCTCCCCCAGGCTTATCACAGTTTTGAGGATGTATTTGATGAGGTGAAGGCGGAAGTGCTACCACCACATAGACAGTTTGACTGCCAGATCGACCTGGTGCCAGGGGCCAGCGTTCCCAGCGGCAGGCTGTATGCCCTGACGGAGCCTGAAAACGTGCATCTCCGGGGGTACCTGGATAAACTCCTCAAGCTAGGATTCATCCGCCCGTCCAAGTCTCCGGCCGCCTCGCCACTCTTCTTCATCCCGAAGGCTAATGGGGAGCTGAGAGCCTGTGTGGACTTTAGGGCATTGAATGCGATAACCATAAAAAATCGGTACCCCTTGCCTCTCATCAGTGTACTTCTGGAACAGGTCAAGAAAGCTCGTATCTACACCAAGTTGGATTTGAAAGGGGCATACCATCTGGTGCGCATGAGGGACGGAGACGAGTGGAAGACCGCCTTTAAGACCAGGTTCGGCCTTTTTGAGTACCTCGTCATGCCGTTCGGTCTGTGCAACGCCCCGGCAGCCTTTCAGTACTTTTTGAATGAGGTATTCAGAGAGGAGTTGGATATCTACGTGGTCGTATATATCGACGACATCCTCATCTATTCGTCCAGTGTGGAGGAGCACGTACACCACGTCAAAGCTGTGCTCCAAAAGCTGAGGGAAAACATGCTGTTTTGTAAACTCAGCAAGTGTGACTTCCACGTCACATCCGTGGAATTCCTCGGAGTGATGCTGAGTCCAGAGGGACAGGAGATGGCAGAACGAAAGATCAAGGCGGTGAAAGAATGGCCGGTGCCCCAAAGCGTGAAGGACGTCCAAAGTTTCATTGGCTTCGCCAACTTTTACAGGCGGTTCATAGATGGATTTTCAGGAGTGGTGGCCCCAATCACACAGCTACTGAGGAAGTCCAAGGAGTTTGTCTGGTCCCCTGAAGCGAACAAAGCCTTTGAGGCCCTGAAAAGTGCCTTTGGTAAGGCGCCGGTGTTGGCTCACCCCGATCCGGATCTCCCCTACGTGGTGGAAGCGGACGCGTCGGATGTGGCGCTGGGGGCTATCTTGTCCCAACGCAACCACGACACAGGGGTGCTTCATCCCGTTGCGTACATGTCCCGCAAACTCAACGACGCCGAACGCAACTACCATATTGCGGAGAAGGAGCTTCTCGCAATCAAGGACGCCTTCACCGAATGGAGGCATTGGTTGATGGGGGCAAGACATGTGGTATCGGTGTACACGGACCATCGGAACCTACAGTTCATGACTGCCACTAGACACCTTTCTCCCAGGCAGCTGCGGTGGATGATCTTCTTTGCGGGGTTCAACTTCCGCATCACATATCGGCCGGGGACAGAAAACCGAAAGGCGGACGCCCTGTCCCGTCAATCTGCAGTTAAGGAACCATTGCCTGCGACCGAGCGTTCCATCATTTCCCCGAGGATGGTATTGGGGGTTATCCAACCGGATACTTTCCTGAGGGGAATAAAGAGAGGGATCAGGTCATTCGCATGGCGGAGGTGGCTCCTCAGTCACAGAGAATGGCAGCTGAAGGACGGGATACCCCTGAAGGGCAGGTGCCTATTGATACCCACGCCTAGGCTAAGGAAACAAGCATTCATCTGGTGCCATGACTCTCCATGCGCAGGTCATTTGGGCTTTGAAAAAACGGTGGCTAGCATGGGACGGCATTTCTGGTGGCCAACCATGAGAGTGGATGTCAGGAGGTGGGGACAGGAGTGTCCTACGTGTGCTACCATGAAGGCCGACCATGGCCGAACCCAAGGGCTCTTACATCCACTTCCAACCCCGGATAGACCATGGGATAGCATATCACTGGACTTCGTGGTGGGCCTACCGGTAGACCAGGGGATGACGGCAATACTGGTGGTGGTGGATTACTTGACGAAAATGGGGCACTTCATCCCCTGCAAGAGAGTCCCTACGGCCGGGGAATTGGCGTCACTACTCCTAAAGAATGTGGTACGACTGCATGGATTACCTGGGGTGATCGTGTCGGACCGGGGGTCGCAGTTTACTGCGCAATTCTGGAAGACTTGGTGCACTGCGCTGCATGTTAAGACCGCCCTGTCCACCAGCTACCACCCTCAAACGGACGGCCAAACCGAGCGCCTGAACCAAACGCTCAAACAGTATCTGCGATGTTTTGTGGACCAGGGCAGGGAAGAATGGGTCGACTTGCTATGGGTTGCAGAGATAGCCTATAACAACGCCACTCACAGCTCCACACAGTCATCTCCGTTCTATAGCAACAATGGCCAACATCCCAGGTTCTTGCCATTTCTACATCCGTTCAGAGAGGACAGGATTCCCGCCACAGCGGACAGGGTGGCACACATAAAAGACACATTGATGCGCTCAAGGGCTGTCCTAATAGAGGCCAAGAGAAGATACAAGGCTGCGGCAGATAGGAAGAGAAGGCCCGGGCCACTGTACCGCACTGGAGACTACGTCTGGATATCCACAAGAAACATGAGGTTTCGAAAGAACAGTGTGTTCCATCCCAAGTACATGGGCCCCTATCGAATTACCAAGTGTATGGGTCCCGTGAACGTGAAGGTGTGCTTGCCCCAGTCATTGCGGATACACCCTGTCTTTCATGTATCATTGCTCAAACCAGCACCCTCCAAGCCGTCTGGGACACCTCGGCCGGTATGCGTGGAGTCGGAGGTGGAGTATGAAGTGTCGGGCATACGGGCGTCCAAATGGCGCAGGGGGAAGCTGTGGTACCTGGTTGCATGGAAAGGCTATGGCCCGGAGGAGCATTCATGGGAACCGGCTGAAGGGGTTCATGCTCCGCGCTTGGTCTCCTTGTTCCATCGGCGTTTTCCTGCCAGCGCTGGACCCGTGGGGAGCCGCTGAGAGGGAGGATGTACTGTCAAGAATTCCTGTCATACAAGGGAAACACGCCCTTATGTAAACAGGAGAGCTGTTACATAACTCAAGGAAAACACGCCCTTATGTAAACAGGAGAGCTGTTACATAACTCAAGGGAAACACGCCCTTATGTAAACAGGAGAGCTGTTACATAACTCAAGGGAAACACGCCCTTATGTAAACAGGAGAGCTGTTACATAACTCAAGGAAACACGCCCTTATGTAAACAGGAGAGCTGTTACATAACTCAAGGAAAACACGCCCTATAAAGGGAGGAACCGGGAGGTACAACGCTGTCGGATATTGTGTTCACACCGACGTACCTGCTTCGTGAAGAGCAGTGTTCCGGAGTGGTGCTCCAGTAAGGCAAGAACGGAGGTAGGTCGAGTCGTTACTCCCTGGGCCGTGTCTTGCCCCATCGTCACCTGTGAAGGACCCGGAAGCTCTACCGGTCAACCATTGAGCTTCGCTTTTTGACTCGGCTGAGTCCAAGCGCAGTGGCGCTTTTGCTGGTTGGAGTCGTAACTCCCAGCCCGACCAGAGACACAGGGACTGCCAGCTGTAACGCACACCAGGAGGTGTTTGCCGCGTTACAGACTCGGAAGTCCACAGGATCGATCGAGCGGCTGCTCTCGGTTCAGTCTTCTTGCTTGTGATTGGGGTATCGGTGACGCATCACCAGGAGGTGACTCCGCGTCCCGGTGCAGTCTGAGGAAGAGGTTGAGCGGCTGCTCCCTTCAGGTAGAGACCCCGGCTGGGTGTTTCCCTGACTCCTCGATTCTCCCCAACACTCTTCGTGCCCCTCACAGCCTACCGATTGGCATTGTCGGCCATTTCATTTCTGCCCTCTGTTGGCATACGCCGGGACCGGCGTATATGCAGAGGACGGTTAGGACCATCCGTGCTGTGGGCTGGTAACGTACTTAGCCTGGAGGATTCCAGTGACTATAACTTGTTTATTCTTTGTATTATATTTGCCTTCATTAAAACAACTAACCCTTCACTAGTGGTTGCGTCCTCATTGTCGTGTCTGTTAAACGATCCTGAGACGTTCAGGGCGTTACAACTGCTCCCACAGTCCAATCAAAAGTACCAACACATTCTTAAGGGCACGCTGCTGCACAAGCAGCTCATAATCTCTCATCACACTCCACGCGCTCTCCAGACTGTAAAGGGGGTCACGAGCAAACTGGACAGCCTTATTATCTATCTCCTTTTACTCTTCGCCTCTCACCTCAGATCGCATCAATATTCACCCCAGTCGCTCCCACAGTCACTCAGTCTCTGTCCCCTAATCCACGTACGAGCGTCCACCTACTCATTGCTGTCGGGGAATGAAGGTAAAGGGAAGGAGTAATAACAGAGGGAGCAGGCCTCAATGTCGCTAACGACTGTGTCATAGATGGAAGAGCTGGAGAAAGATATGCTGAAACAGTAGGTGTAGCAGGGAAACACAGTCATCACAGGTGCAGAAGGCAAAGCCAAAGAAAGGACAGGAGGCGCTATGACCAAAGCAGCTGAATCAATAATAGAAGAAACAAAAACAACAAAGACAGAAAGAACGGATGGCTGAGGCTGGGGCATGGCATGGTATATCCTCTGCGGGGCATATGGGGATGGAGGTCAAGTATCTAAATGTTCCCCCACAAACGTATCTTTTTCCTCTTGGGAACATGAGACCTTTTACTTTGCGATCGAAACTTCCTACTCGCACACTCTATTATTTATTTATTTATTATTATTGTTTTTTTACATGCTACAGCTTTCTGAGTCCCTTTTTCCTTCCGGGCCTCTTTCTCTGTATTCATTCGTCTTTGTTTACTTCCTGTTGCCATGCCCGAAGGAAATCAAACACTGACTGCCTACATTTTGCAAACAATTTCTCCTCTCCTCTCCTTTTTTTCTTTCTTTCAGAACACAATTTTCTGTTCATCAAAAGTGCCTACCAATGGCCACTTCAACTTCAGTATTGTCCCTTGTATATTTGTGCCATAATGTACTAAACCTAATAGGGACAAGGCCATGTTTGACATACATGTCAAAGTTCGGGGTGCCCTCTGGAGGCGCAGGCTGCCCATTCTCCAATCGAGCATCAGAAGAAGAAGAACAACATCTCACACAACATAGCCTACTAAAACAAGGCATCTCGAAATGAATACATTTTCACTATCTATGCCGAGCAGATATTTGCAAATATCTTACCAAAATTGGTCAGCAGACCTCACCAAACCCGGATCAAAACAATATCATGTTCACAAAGAACAAATTCAAGCACTTGTCCAAAAACGATCCTCAGGAGGGGCGTGGCCAAGATGGCGGCGAGGTGAGACGTGCCTTTCTGTCTCTCCCTCGCCCGCCCGGGATCGGCGCCGAACGGGACGGATGCTACCCTACGCCGTCGGCACACAGCACCGCCGGCGACGCTCGCAACGGAGGCGAGCATCGGGAGACACCAGGGGAGCCCAGCTGCGCAGTGCGGTCGCCGCGAAGGCGCGGGTGGCTGACAGCCGGCCGCGGCCTTGTGGTGTGGAGTGCAGCCCCGGCCTCGCGTGCTGGAGACCCGGAGAGGGTGCGCGGCCCCGGCGGGGGCCCTGGTGGCGCGAAGGCGCCCAGCTGACAGGACGGAGCGGGGAGAGATCGGAGCTGTGCCCCTGCAGACATCGCGACGGGGGTCGGCGTTTGTGGCGCGGAGCCCGAGGTCCCAGGAGGGGTGCCTACGTGGGCTGACCAGCGCGACGACCAGAGGCCTCGGGAGGCGAGGTGAGGCGCCGGCCCGGACGGGCGGAAGGAGTGGAGCACCGGAGAGAGCGGAGGGAGGCCCTGCGCCCACGCCGGGGCTGGGGACAGAAGCCGGAGGCCATGCGTGAGCCCTTCGAGCAGGGGGTGGCCCGGGGATGAGCTGCACGACCCCGCCGCGCGAGACTACCGCCTGGAGTCGGGGCCTTCTCTGGTTGACCGCCACCGGTGAGCGCAGCACATCGAGGCCCGGAGGTGAGAGGATTGGGGGTCGGGAGTCCCCCCCGGTGGAGCGACATAGCCGGGGAGTTCGGCGGGCACCCAGAAGAGGGAGGGCCTGGTGCCCACGTGCTGCTGGGGGAGAGAAGGTGGGCCGTGATCATCGGGCCTTCCCCCGTGACGAGAGGTGGCTGGTTGCATCCCGCAGGAGGTGGCCTGGGCCGGACTTGAGGCGTCGGCCCGGTGGGGCGCCCCCTTATGCCATGGCGACCCAGCGGGGCAAAGGCAAGGACAAGGCGCAGAGCAAGTCGCTGCAGGAGCTGTTTGCCAAGAGCCAGGGAGGTGCGGCTGCGGCGGGGCCTGGGGCCTAGGTGGCTGCGACGGAAGCGATGCGGCCGTCAGGAGCTGGAGACGAGGGATCGGAACCGGTCACCAGGGCCTTCCTACTGTCGCTGTTCGCGGAGCAGCGGGAGGAACTTAAGAGCATGAAGCAGGAACTCGCGGCAGAGCTCAGGGAGGTGCGGAGGGACCTGGACGGCGTGGGAGAACAAGTTCAGGCGGTGGAGGACAGGGTGGACGCTCAGGAAACGGAGCTCTCCCTGGTACATCAAGATCTCTTACGGCTCCATGACCAGCAGGTGGACATTCAATCTCACCTGGAAGACTTGGAGAACAGGTCGAGGCGGCACAATATATGCATCCGGGGGGTGAAACGCAACGCAGAAGCAGGAGACGTCTTTGCCTTCACACGAGAGCTTTTCAATCAGATCTTGGGGCGGCCGGCGGGGACGGCGCTCACCTTGGACCGTGCTCATCGGGTGGGCCCACCACGTCCGGACAATGCCCTTCCGGCCGATATCCTGGTCTGCCTCCAGGACTTTGGCACTAAGGAGGAGATCCTCCGGAGGGCGCGCTCCCAGCACCCCATCACCTTTCAGGGAACTTCCCCGGTGCTCTACCAAGATCTCGCAGCGTTGACTCTCCAGAAACGCAGGACCTTCCGCCCTGTCACAGAGGCCCTCCGCCAGCGGGACATTAAATATTCTTGGGGACACCCATTTCGGCTAATCTTCCGGCACAACGATCGGTTGTACCAGCTACGTTCCCTGACGGAGGCGTGTAAGTTGTTGGACATTGACTGCCCGAACGACGACGAGGAGGCCTCAACACCGAGCTCCCAGAGAGTCAGCGGTCCGGGCCCAGGATGGACCCAGTTGAAGCAAAGGCGCAGAGGTTCTAGGAGGCGGGGGCCGCCCCCCGAGGAGATCGCGCAGGGTCGTCAGGACGCCATATCCTCGGCGGCGGGGGTGCTGGCCCCGAAAGTTGAGGCCCCTTGAAGGGGGTTATCTATGGACAGCGCCTCGGTTGCTTTCTTTCTCTGTTGTTGGCGTTGCCTCCAGGTGCGTTGGGGCGCCGCTGGCGGGCTCACAGCTGGGCGGGCGGGGGGGGGGGATGCCTTGGTGAGCCACGTTGCCCCCACTGACTTGGGACTTTCTGATCTTCCTCGGAAGATGGACAATTGGTTCGTTTAACACAGTTGGGGAGGGGGGGGAGGTTATGTGGGGACACTGGGGCTATTATTCTTTCTTCCTGCTTTTCTTCTTTTCCCTTTTCTTTGCTGTACCGGGCTCGCAGGGTGGGGATTGGGTGGTTCGGGGTGTCTCTGGGTCACTACGGGACTGTATGTCTTTCGCTGGCGCTCCTTGCTGGGTGGGTATGCCTTCCACAACGCTTAAGGTTCTCACGCTGAATGTCCGGGGCTTGAACAATCCTATCAAACGCAGATCCATTCTCTCCCTTCTTGCGCAGTCAGGGGCTGAGCTGTGCCTGCTCCAAGAAACACACCTCCTTTTGAAAGACACGCACCGGCTGTAGTCCCGGTCATTCCCCATACAATTCTTTTCTTGTGACTCCTCTAAGCGGGCGGGGGTGGTGATCCTTCTCGCACCACGGTTCAGGGGGCTGACGATGCACAGGGTGGCGGAGATCAGGGGCCGGTTGCTTGTCTACCAATTCCACATGGGGGACTACACATTCACGGTAGGCTCGATTTATGCACCTAATGATAAACCGGAGAGTTTTCTACAGGCGGCGCTGACGGAGCTGTCGGCTTCCCCGGACCGGAGATTGCTGCTGGGGGGGGACCTGAATTTAGTCTTCGATAACGAGCTGGACCGGTCGGCACAGCGTACGGGGCAGGTCGGCGCTCTCTCGCAGAAGGGTCGCGAGGCGCTTCAGGAGTTAGATATGGTGGACCTCTGGCGGGTGTACAACCCCTCGGCCCGGGAATACACACACACCTCATGCGCGCACGGCACCTATGCGCGCCTAGACTACTTCCTGGCCACCCGAGCAATCTGTCAGGAAACCTCTGGGGTGGAGATACTTGCGGCGTCTCTATCGGACCACGCGGCGGTGGTCACGACGCTGCAGCTCCCGCCTGTGGGTGGAAGGCGCCGCCAGTGGCGCCTGCGTGACACGCTCCTGCTCCGCCCCGTGGTGGTTAAAAAGCTGCAAGGAGTCATCGAGGAGTACTTGCGCTTCAACGATAACGGAGATACGGCCGTGCACACGTGCTGGCTTGCTCTGAAGGCGGTGGTTCGTGGAGCCGTTATTTCCCTCTCCGCGGTCGAGAACAGGGAGCGTCAAGCGAAGCGCGCGGAGTTGTCGCAGAAGGTCAGGGAGTTGGAGCGCATGCATAGCCGTACGGGAGCCCCGAGGGTTTGGCGGCTGTTGAAGGCACAGAGGGCGCAGTTGGAGGTGCTGGACCGCGACAGGGCGGAATACGCGGCACTGCGCCTCCGGCATAGCTACTACGTTGGCGGGGATAAATGCGGGAGCCTACTGGCCTGTTGCCTGCGGGAACGCCGGGCGAGGGAGGGGGTCAAGGCGATAGAGGACTCGAGCGCGGTCCTGCACACGGACGACGGGGAGATTGCCGCGACGTTCCGGGACTTTTATGCCCGGCTTTACGACGCGCAGTCCCTTGAGGACAGCGGGCTGGACGCGTACCCGGACCATGCGCGTATCGCGGGCCTCTCATTGCCTCAGGCGGAGACGCTGGAATCGCCTATCCGCCCGGAGGAGGTGATCTCGGCCATCTCGCGACTTAAGGTTGGTAAGTCCCCAGGCCCGGACGGCTTTACGGCTTCGTTCTATAAGCAGTTCTGCTCTTTGGTCACCCCCATTCTTACACGACTCTTCAATTCGTTTGACACGTTCGGCAATTTGCCCTCCGCATTCCTCGACGCGGCGATAGTGGTGAGCCCCAAACCTGGGAAGGATTGCACACACTGCGGTTCTTACCGGCCGATCTCCCTTCTAAACGTGGATCTCAAGTTGTATAAGGGGATCCTGGCAGCCTGCCTCGCGCCGCATTTGCCCGACCTTATTGATCCGGATCAGGCGGGCTTTATTCCGGGCCGCCAGACGAGCGACCACACGAAACGGGTCCTGCATCTCATTGAGAAGGCCTCACGCTTCCCGGCCGATTATGCCCTCCTGGCGGTGGATGCCGAGAAGGCGTTCGATAGGGTGCATTGGCCCTATCTGGAGGCAGTGTTGTAACGGTTCGGACTAGGGGACAAGATGCGAGCGCGCATCCTCAACTGCTACCGGGACCCGCACGCCTCGGTCCGGGTTAATGGCCATACCTCGGAGCCCTTTCGGATCTCCCGGGGCACTAGGCAGGGCTGTCCCCTCTCCCCGCTGCTCTTTGCCATGTATATGGAGCCCCTTGCTCAGCACATACGACACAATGACCGAATCGCTGGGATTCGGTTTGGAGGGGATGTCCATACGATCTGCCTTTACGCCGACGATGTCCTCCTGACCTTCCGAGAGCCGCTGACGTCCCTGGGAGCGATCCTGGAGGAACTTACTGCATTTGGGGAGGTATCCGGCTTCAAGGTCAACGTTGCCAAATCAATGGCGCTCTCCCTCTCTCTGACGCCGGGAGCGCTCGCAGACCTCCGAGCAAAGTATCCGGTCCCCTGGTCACTGGGACCGGTCCCCTACCTCGGGGTGCAGCTGACCCCTACGATTCCGGGCATCCGGACCTTGAACTACGATCGTCTCCGCGCCACCGTCAAATCGGATCTCCTTCGCTGGCGACGTTTGCCGCTCTCGTGGCTTGGGCGGGTGGCGGCCATCAAAATGTCGCTACTGCCCAAGATACTGTACGTGTTCCATAGGCTACCCATAAATCCGCCGAAGGGCTGGATTAAAAAGGTCCAATCTGACCTAGCTCAGTTTATATGGCAGGGCAGGAAGCCTCGCCTCAAGCGCCAGATTAGCTCTCTTCCGCCGGACCTCGGTGGGGTCGGCGTTCCCGATCTCACGCTTTACTTTCAAGCCGCCCAGCTCCGCTACCTGGCGGACTGGATGAGGCCCGCCTCCGCCAAGCACTGGCTGTTCCAGGATCGGGCGGTGGCGGGGACGTCTCTGGCCGCCATCCCGTTCCTTCGCCGGGAACAACGGCCCCCCAATCTCTATGCTTCGTGGGTGACTCAGGCGGTGGTGCGGATCTGGGACCAGACCGGGGAGCGCCAGGATCTAACGACCTTTCCCTCACCACTGACCCCCCTGTTCGGGAACTCCGACTTCCCGCCGGGGCGGCCGGAGTCATCTTTCCCGGGTTGGCGCTACACCGGCTGCAAGGCTCTGGGGGTGTTGTACGAGGCGGGTGGACTTATCCCCTTGGCCCAGCTGGCCACCGATTATGGGGTCCCGGCCGGGGACCTGCTCGGCTACCTGCAGATTAAACACTGGGCCACGCAGCCGCGGGAGAAAAGCGCGGCGCAACGCCGGCTTACGCTGTTTGAACGCTGGCTTATCACGCGGACGTCGGACCACAAGTTGACCTCGGACCTCTATAAGATGCTCCTTTCATCGCACACTCACTCATACCACGCGGGTAGGGCACGCTGGGAGAGGGACCTGGGGAGAGATCTGCTCGCAAAGGAGTGGGAGGGTTGCTGCTATAGGGCCCGGCACACGGCTACACATACAGGGCTTACGGAAACGTTCACTAAATTGGTGCAATATTGGTATTATACACCGGAACGCATACACCGTATGGACAGCTCCCGCAACGCGGGGTGCTGGAGGGGGTGCGGTAGCTCTGGCACTCTGACGCATATCCTTTGGGACTGCCCCCTGATATCCCAGTATTGGCGGCAGATTCTGGACGAGGTGGATAGATACTTTGACACGGAGCTGCCCCGATTACCTGCATACATCATCTTGGGGGTCCCCAACGCTATTACCTACCCCTTGAAGTCCCGTAGGGGGAAACAAATTGCTCTAGCGCTGGGGGCGGCCATGCAATGTCTACTAGCCTGTTGGAACACGCCCCGTGTGCCCTCACACTTGGAGTGGCTGCACCGCCTCTGGCACATCCTGGGGATGGAGCGTATTTCCTTAACACTGGCCGGTAAGGGTGCCTCATTTTCTGAACTGTGGCAGCCGTTCCGGTCCCTCCTGACACAGGACTTCAGGGAGCTGACTTGTCCCAGGTACCTACGCCTCCTACGGCTTAGCGCGGACCCGGGGGATGAGGACACTGCGCAGACAACATGATTGGGCTGCAGCCCAGGGGCGGCCATCTGGGCTTGGCCCTCAGGTCCCTGTGTCCCCGAGCTCGGTTCTTCATGTCTTGCTTTCCTCTTTTCTCTTCTCTTTTCTGTTGCTTTCTCCACGGGGAAGGGTGGGGTGGGGGGGTCGAAGGGGGGGGGGTTTGGGCTGGGGGGGGGTTACCAGGGCGGCGGGCATAGGCTTCGCGGGTAGGCCCCCGCTGCTCCGAGAGTACAGGGGCGGGGGCGGCGAGCCCAGTTTATCCCGTCCCCGCAGGGGTGGGGAAAAGTGTAATTGCTTGTTGCCAGTTCGCCCTCTGTTGAAAACTTTAATAAAAAGATTTAAACCTAAAAACGATCCTCAGACCGTACCAAACTCAAACCAAAGATGGGCCATGGCCCAAAGCAAACTCACCTGGTGCACACAGGTCAAACAAAGTTATTCTCCACTGCTGACTCTTCAGACCAAATGGTCAGATATAAGGGTTTCGCTGTTCAGGACCCCAGCCGGGATGACCGCTGGCCAAGGCACTGCCCGGTCAGACAGACGGGGCAGCTGCGACTACCAGACTCTTTCGTGCAGGGATCCCCGGTCCGCCAGTCGGACCTGAAGTGGCCCCGTCCACCTCACCCGTCTGTGGGCAAAGATGGATCACTCACCTGATGGGGTCCCTGTTCTGACGCCAACTGAAGGAAGTGACCTGATTAGGGCCACCCGGGTCACTCATGACCACCTCTCAGCCTTCCATAAAATGAAGAGTCAATCAGACAGTAGAGAATACAAACCAAAGTTATTTATTAGTATGCGCTCGAGCGGAGTCCAGTCTGAACAGCCTCCTTAGATAGCTGCAGAGGGACTGACCCCAGTCCACAAGGTAAAGTCAGATATACATTTCCAACCCCACTAAGACATGCCCTGACTGGAATTTTCCAGCCTGGGCACTGATGAACAAAGGAGGTACAGAAGGATGAGCTACCATCCTGCGACTGGGTACACACTATCTAAGCTTCAAGGTTACTCAGTCTGTGCCCGTCTCTCTGAGAGTGGGAGAAGGGTTACCTGCAACGAAAGGCATGCGAAAACAGAACGAGCTATTCATTAGTGCAGCGAATCTCTACCTTGAATAATATAAAAAAACAATCAAGGTTGCTTTTCTGCTGAGGCAGACAGTATGAGACAAAAGCTTCATTTCGATCATGGCACAAAATGGCGGCTCAATACAAAATAGTGCCGCAAATGCTAACTTAACTCGCACAATGCTAGAAGGAGTCAGCTAGACACATTTTCAAGGCACCAGCACTGCCTGTACTGCATGCTGCTCCTAGAGGTCCCTAATGAGCATCATAAACCTTTGGTCACATATGGTACTCCCATAATGCATTGCATGCAAGACAGTACCACAGTACATTCAATATATAGAATTAGTAGCTTTGAAATGTGACAAAAGAATTCATATATTAATTCTGGATTAGGTTATGCTCTATGTGGAGCTGATGAAGGGAAATTTATAGAAGGTCTAATATAGCTGTGTATGTGAGGTATCTCAAGCTGCACCTAGAGGTCTATAGTGAGCATCAAACGTTTTGTCACATATGGCACTCCCCTAATGCAGTGCATGCAAAACAGTACCACAGTACATTCAATATATACAATTGGTAGCTTTGAAATGAGACAAAAGAATTATTTAATTAATTCTGGATTTGATTATACCCTATGTGGAGCTGATGAAGGGAAATTTATAGAAGGTCTAATATTGATGTGTAGGTGCAGTACCGCATGCCGTGCCTAGAAGTCCCTAGTGAGCATCAAACTTTTGGTCACATATGGTACTCCCATAATGAATTGAATGCAAGACAGTACCACGAGTACATTCAAATAGCAATGTCCATATATACAATTAATAGCTTTGAAATGTGACAAACAATTTTTATATTAATTGCGATTAGGTTGTACTCTATGTGGAGCTGATGAAGGAAAATTTATTGAAGGTCTAATATAAATGTGAAATGTGTAGGTGCAGTACCGCAAGCTGTGCCGAGAGGTCCCTAGTGAGCATCATAAACTTTGAAGATATGGTAAATCCACCCTACACATAATGCATTGCATGCAAGACAGTTCCACAGTACACTCAATATATACAATTAGTTGCTTTGAAATGTGACAAAACAAATATTATATCAATTCCGATTAGGTTGTACTCTATGTGGAACTGATAAAGAGAAATTTATAGAAGGTCTAATATAAATGTGAGGTGTGTAGGTGCAGTACCAAAAGCTGCGCCATGAGGTCCCAAGTGAGCATCATAAACTTTGAAGATATGGTAAATCAACCCTACCCATAATGCATTGCATGCAAGACAGTACCACAGTACATTCAATATATACAATTAGTAGCTTTGAAAATGACAAAATAATTATTTCATTAATCCTGGATTAGGTTATACTCTATATGGAGCTGATGAAGGGAAATGTATAGAAGTACCAATATATAAATGTGAGATGTGCTAGCTAGTAAAGTAACCACTGCCAGCCATGGTTAGGACCAAATGAGTATCCTGTCTGAAGACCGTTAAGAAAATAGTGCTTTGAGGCTGTAATTAAAACCTTGGGCGTAACACATGTAATAGGAGGATGTCCTCATGGGAGGTTACTAAAAGAGACAGGGTGGTACTAAGAATGGACTACAAAGCCTAATGACCAAGGAAGAGCCACCATTTACAAAGGACAGAAGCCAATTAAAAAGATGGGCGGGAAGTAGGCGGAGATTTATGCACATATCCTGAAGACAGCATATCTCGAGAGACAGCGCAAGCGCTACCTAGGCGAGACCTAAAAAGGTGGGATTGTCAAGATTTGGTACATAGCAATTAACATGGTAAAGTTTTGTCCGTCCCAACAGTCCGAGGTGTTAGATGGGTCTCCAGTAGGAGTGTGATATCCACCTTATGGCTATCGAGATAGGCGAAAACCTGTCTGCTTTTGTGGGATTTATTAGTACCCCTAACATTCAAGGTCAAATATCGATACACGTCAATCCTCTGTGTTTCCACCTTTCCGGACAAACTGGTAGCAGTAATAATGCCGTGAACCACCCCATTGCGAGACGCATGTTGCAGCCCATTCAGTCTACATTGCAAGCAAGAAGCGTACTTCCACTGGCAGCGCATTAGTCATCAACTTGAAAACACGTCTTCCAACCTCCTGCTCTGATGGCCCAATCCCAAGGGAAACTAACTGAAAGTAAGACGAGGCAGCCACCTCTCAGGATTTCATCACAGAGGCAGTGAAGGCCTCACAAAAATAGATAATGTACAAGAAGAGGCATTGTACCATAATCCGAAAGAAATTACAAAATTATGTAATATAGGCAGACTGGAGTTGGAGGACATGGAAGCTCAGACAGTCACACTTAAGAAGAGTTATACAGTTAACCACTGTTGGGGTGGGTTTTGTTAGTGTCAGAGCCATTTTGGGTCATCAGTGGCAGACTATATTTAACACCATGGCAAACATAGCCCCGAGCCTGGCAAGAAGTTATGGTTGCATTGGCTCTTCTCTTCCGTACAGTTCATCTGTCCAGCTTAGCGTCAGTTATCAGTGCTAGCATCTTGGCCGCAGTCTGGTCTCAACACCTTGACCTCCGTCTTGGAGAACAGCAATATTATCCATATTCTAAAGACTCTTTCTTATTCCACATCTGTATAGTTATACCACTATTCTTGTACATCCCCTCTTTAGTCTTAGCACACACCATCCACCATCTGCTCCAACAGGCAGCCTACCAGTCCAGAAGATGATACTAAGTCTGGTCTGACACTTATCAACAGAATCCTGCAGCAGCAAGCATGTCCGTGTTTCTCCTTCATATCTCCGTTTTCCACCCCTGTCTCTAATGATGTGGGTGAGTGCTTAGTACCTCTAGATAGATTCGGGGGAGGCGGGGACTCAAAGCTTGACAACACCCTGCGTTGATGCTCTAATGATGTGGATGAGTGCATTGTAGAGATACGATCACCTGAGGCTAAGACTTGCAGCAAGTCCACATCTCAGCTCAAAGGTTTACCGTCCCAGTGCTTTGATGCTCTCATTTTCTGGTGTGGATGCCAGTTTCCCAATGAACAGAGCCTCGAGCACTTGTCTTTCACTGAGTAGGACCACTTGAGGGGGTGGGGGGTGCTGGTCGGTGTACTTGCTTATACCATTCTCAGTGTACGTATCGAGGTCCTTATCTAATTTCACCAATTGTGGTTTCACTTGGTTATGGGGACTGAGCCCACAATGACCTAATCCTAAACGCAAGAGCCCTACTTAGATATCCAGGATCTAGAAATATTGTCTTTTTTGCCCTGCCTACTGTCACTTTTTGCAATGTGATTTTATTTGACTGCACGTATTTAACTCTAGCTAAAACTGTAGTAATAAAGGACCATGCAACAGACCAATATTGAGCTTTAAGTAGATGCAGCCAAAGTTAGCTAGATTTTTCTTGCACAGTCAATGTGAGTAGTAGAGGTTCAACTTCACGAGCGAGGCTGCTGCATGAAAGCAGAGACTCATGCCGAGTTTCATCGAGGGAATAAAGGATCCCACATCAATTCCCCATGTGACTAACTGTACGTTGTCCAGCTTTTATAAACCATGTTGTAAACGTTGCCTGTGCAACATACAGGGCTCGAATCCAGTGTCACAGTTACAGCTGGATATTTCCGTTCCAACCAGCTCTCCTGTGAGAGGAAGCCATGAAGTCAGGTTTTATTTAAGGATAGCCCAGTGACCGGGAGATATGTGAGGTTATCCTTGCGTAATAAATAACTATGCAGAGGCCAAGCGTTAACATACACAAGGCATTTTTTCTGAAGTCAGGCCTTGCCAAGGGAGGACCAGGTGGGGACAGCTGGGTTTGTACTGGCCCTGCTGGAAGAGACGCGGGGGGCTGTCCCTGAGGCTGATGGGGCTGATAGGCCGATATTGACAGCTGGAGATGGGTTTGACCTGTAGATTCTGCAATAGACTCTTCATTTTTAGGTCTCGCCTGACCCAGCGCATGCGCTGGTCTGTCGACACTTATTGAGAGGGCTCCAAAAAGTGCTACCAGGCCAGCCTAGAGCTACAGTGCATGTGTGCGGGCACAGGCGCCACGCTTGACCGCAATTACTTTCACTTTTGCGGCCGCTTTGATGTTTGATCGCGATCACTTTCACGTATAGCATAGCCAATAGGTCTCGCTTTTGGGACCTTATAAGTAGTTAGTTATGCAACTGTTGCATGGCTAATCACTTATAAGGTCCCAAAGGCGAGACCTATTGGCTATGCCAATGCTTGTTTAACTTTTCACTCATGACATCCAGAAATGAGTCTGACATGAGGGGCTGGGCCATCAGCACATTTCTGAGTTCTGGGCATGTATTTGAGGCAAGGGAGGAGGATGAGTCAAATCACCATATACTTTTTCCCCGCATGCAACAGGTCATCGGTATCAGCTCTGTCTGCTATGGAGTCCCGTGGATAAGGACAATCTGTATCGGCTGTGGCCCGAAGGGCCTCGAGCATCTCAGTGTACTGGGTACTTCTATGTTAGAGGCTGTTATGCCAATATCTTGAATGGGGACAAAGAGGGCAATGTGGGAGCAACGTCCCAACAAGGCATTGCCTGATGGACAACTGGAGTGCCAAAAGCTCTTGTGGGGATCTGGTGTCAGTAGTGCTTTGTTTCTCATGCCCTGGGTAGAGCAATGTTGCACCCAATCACTGAGGAAATCAGTCTTTTTCTGCCTCCTCTTTTGACAAGGCTTCTCATTTGCCACCTGTTCACTAGCCTCATGCAATGAGGAGGAAGTGTCAGGAGTTGAATTTACTTTATTACGCTGGTACTCGAAAAAGCATGTGGCGACAGGAGGGGCTAAACTCTTCCTCCTGGCCCTGGTAGCAGATCTTGAATACACCAGAGCGTTGGAGATTGGATTACCTTTGTTGTGCTGAGTGTGATGGGGTGCTTGAATTTTTGGCACCCCCTACCAACACACCCACAAGGAAAGGATGGTCCAACCCCAAGATGCTACACACAGCTTGGAGCCGCTGTGCATAGATGAGAAGTGGAACTGCATGACGGCTGGCCGTTTGTGAATGCCCTTCGGGTCAATATCCCCCTAAGGCCCATAATCATTGTGCCAATATGCTATGGGTTCAGGCAGCATTCCTAATTGTTCGTTCTCTTCATAAAAATGCACTACACATATTTGAGCTTCTTAGGGAGGAATATCTGGATATTCTCTTCCTCACTGAGACATGGATGAGTGATTGATTGTTCTGCCCCGGATATTGCTCTTGTTGTCACTGCGAGCTATTCAATCACTCATCATAAGAGAATAGGTGGCAGGGACAGGGCGTAGCCATAATTTCTAAACCCTCTCTTAACCCCTTTGCTGCTAGGCCTTTTGACCCCATGCTAAGCCTTTTTTTTGGCTATTTGGGGTAGTTTGCGCTTAGGCGCTGTAACGTTTTGACCACATAAGGTATCTACTTCAAATTTGCGTCCTTTTCTTCCAACATCATGGGGATTTTAAAGGTTCACAGGACTTGTTGATTCCCCCGACAGGGATCCAGAAATTAGCCAAAATACAGCCCCATTTTGGGAAAATGGGAAAAAAGTGCTGCAGAAGAAAGTGTCTGTTTTTTCCCCTGCAAATAGTATCAACAAAGGGTTTGTGGTGCTGAAATCACCATCTTCCCAGCTTTCAGGGACAGACAGACTTTTGTCAGAAAACCAAAAATGTTTACACACTTTTGGCATTTTACTGAGACATAGCCTATTTTTGCTATTTTTTGTGCTTTCAGCTTCCTTCTAGTTAGTGGTAGAAATGGGTAGGAAAGCAATAAGGGATCCTGGACAGCTATACATTTCAGAAAAGTAGACAAAATTCTAAATACAGCAAGGGGTCATTTGTGTAGATCCTTCAAGTTTTTTTAATAGAAACTAACCGTTGAAAATAAGAAAAATTGAAAATAAGTTGAAAAAACAGCCAATTGTGCCAACGCTATCACCTGTAACGTCTTCTAAGTCTGACAGATTTTTTAAAGCAATATACCGTTACATCCGCTGGACCCTTCTAGTTGTGGGGTTATTTAGGACTTGTAGGTTCACCAAAAACCTGAGGAACACAGAGCCAATAACTGAGCAGCGTCTTGCAATGGTTTTTCATTGTGTACCGGGTATATAGCAATTCATTTGGCAAAATATAAAGAGTGAAAAATCGGTATCAATATCACCTATGTATTTCTGAAATGGGAACAAAATATTGAGTTTAGAAACAGTAGCTATTTACACATCTCCGAAATTGTGGGTACCCATACTAGCATGTGAATTATAGGATATTTTTCAAAGTGACTTCTTTTTTACACATTGTCTTACATTTGGAGGGCAGAAATGCATCGAAAGTCAATAGGCAAGAACAGTTTTTCTACAATTCTGTGTTCCCCTAAGTCTCTTGTTAAAATGGTACTTCACTTGTGTGGATAGGCCTAGTGCCTGTGACAGGAAACCGCCCAAAACGCAACATGCACACAACTTTTTTACAGTGAAAACTGACTCTTTTTTTTTGCAAAGTGCCTAGCTGTGGATTCTGAACCCTAGCTCTGCTGGCACCTAGGGAAACCTAGCAAACCTATACATTTTTTTAAACTAGACACCAAGGAGAATCCAGGATGGCAGGACTTGTGTGGCTCGCACAAGGTTCTGTTACCCAGAATCCCTTGCAAACCACAAACCACAAACCACAAACTTTGTAAAAAAAAAACACATTTTCCTCACATTTCTGTGATGGAAAGTTCTGGAGTCTGCCTGTATCCACAAAATTCCACCCACCCTGTATTCCCCAAAGTCTTTTGATAAAAATGGTACCTCACATGTGTGGGTAGGCCTAGTACCTGCGACAGGAAACGGCCCAAAACGCAACGTGGACACACCACATTTTTACAGTGAAAACTGACCCTTTTTTTGCAAAGTGCCTAGCTCTGCTGGCATCTAGGGACTTCTAGCAAACTTATACAGGATGGGGTGACTTGTGTGGCTCTCCCAAAGTTCTGTTACCTAGAATCCTGTGCAAACCTCAAACTTAGTGGAAACTGACCCTTTTTTTGCAAAGTGCCTAGCTGTGGATTTTGAATGGTAGCTGTTCCGGCACCCGAGGAAACGTAGCAAACCTATACATTTTTGAAAACTAGAAACCCAGGGGAATCAAGGAGGGGGTGCCCTGTCTGTTTTTCCTAGATGGCTGCGAGCTCGGGGCCAAACACCCAGGTTGTTTTATTATATGTAATTTTGAAGTCTCCACAGTATGATTTGGGCCCTTCTCTGCCACTGGTACTTGGCCCACCCAACCAAGTGAAATACAGTTTTTATCGGGAGACCTGGGAGAATGCTGGGTGGTGGGAAATTTGCATTGGCCCAGTGATCCCACAACTTTCCCACACAGAAACAGGAGAAAAATGCAATTATTTTCAACTAAATTTGAGGTTTGCTGGGCATTCTGGGTAGGAAAGCGTTGGGAGATCGGCACAAGCCATACCTCCCTCGACTGCCCCGGGTGTCTATTTTTCAGAAATGTGTGGGTTTGGTAGGTTTCCCAAGATGGCCGCCAAAGCCAGAGGAAAAATACTCAGGTGACCCCCTTGCAAAACCAGGACGTTTTGAAACAGGAAATTTTGATGTCTCCACAATACGTTTTAGGCCCTTCCCAGCAGTGGGTACTTGGCCAACCCACACAAGCGATGCACGATTTTTATCAGGAGGCTTGGAGAAATGCTGAGTGGTAGGAAATTTGTTGTTTCTTTCTGAAGCCTGAAAATGATGGCACTGTAATGCAAGGAAAATGAGTCAGTCACATTTTGAGGTTTGCAGGACATTGTGCATAAGATAACTTGTTGGGATCCACGAGAGAGACTTCACCATGTACTCCCCTGGGTGTTTAGTTTACGAGAATATCTAGAGTTGGTAGGTTTTTCTTAGATGGAATGTACACATTAGCAGAGAAAGACAGAAAAGACACAAATTACTGCACAACCCTCTATTCCATAGTGATGGTTCAGTATATAAAATTTTATTAACAAGAGATTTCACAAAAATGAAATGCACTGTCAATAATTGAAAGAACAAAAAACTGAACCAGTGACCCACAGCTCGTGAGCTGTAAAGGCACGACAAGGCACCAACCTCTTTACAGGCCAGTCATATACCGTTCATACATGTGACCCATACAAAACCATTCACACCACCAGCCGCAGGCCCATCACATTACAACATTCACAAAAAGGGACAAGGCACACCCTGCTTGAGAAAGACAGAAAAGACAAATATAACTTCACAACCATCTATTCCTCAAGCACACATACATACTGGTTGGATTTGGCATGAGGGTGAGTGATAGTTCAGCATATACAATTTGATTAACAAGAGATTTCACAACAATGAAATGCACTGTTAATAATTGAAAGGACAAGAAACTGAACCATTGACTCACAGCTCGTGAGCTGTAAAGCCACGACAAGGCACCAACCTCTTTGCAGGCCATTCATACACCTTTCATACGTGTGACACATACAAAACCATTCACACCACCAGCTGTGGGCCCATCACTTTACAACAGCGCCATTCAAGTGCCCATCACTTTCACACGCCCACATGCCTGATACAGCAATCACACCGACTGACGGATTGTGTGGACTAGCATTTAGCTAGTGTGTGTAGTAACCAGCAGCAAGTCACTACTCACACACCGCCAGCCAAGCACCAGTACACGCACACTGCCAGCCAAGAGCCAGTTCACGCACAGCGCCAGCCAAGCACCAGTCCATTCATACTGCCAGCCAAGTGCCAGTCCACGCACGCAGCCAGTCAAGCACCAACCCATGCACACCGCCAGCCAAGTGCCAGTTCACGCACCCCACCAGCCAAGCGCCAGTGCCAAGCACCAGTTCACACACATCGCCAGCCAAGCGCCAGTCCATTCACACTGCCAGCCAAGCGCCAGTCCACGCATACCACCAGCCAAGCGCCAGCCTACACACACTGCCATCACATTTAAGGTTTTTTTATACCAAAAAAAACACTAACAAATTGTAAGTAGATACAAATCCACTAACACAAAATTTGAAACTAAATACATTGCACTAATGTCAATCTTCAAACTGAACAAAAAATATAAAACAATAGAGATCAGGAAGTTCATTTACCACTCATGGATGCCTACAACAATTATTTTGCATGTGGTACATCCTAAAACAAGCAGGCACACAAAGTGCAGGGTTAGAAGGACACTCTAGGCAGTACATATGAGTCTCCTTCCGCGTACCACGCAAACAGACTATACATCTCCTACTGGGAAAGTCTTTTGAGGGCGTGGAAGGAATGTGATAAGATAAGATCTTTCAATCTAGCCACATCCTCCACCACTCCAGCTCTAGGGACACTTGCCTCCTCCACTACAACAAGGCTGGCAATCATAGACACCTAAAACTTAAGAAAAGCCATTGTTGACTCAGGACAACAATCCTTAAATACAACAAAAGCATTAAAGGTTGCCAAGTGGAAAAGATAGATAGCCAACTTCTCATACCAAATGTAAGCCTTACGAAGAGCAGTGTACGGTTCCAATCTCTAATCTACTCTATCGCCACCATCCATGTGCCTATTATAGTCTAAAATGCACACAGGTTTGCGCACTTCAGCAACCTGACCTCAAACAATCACAGGTGAAGTGCTTTCATCATGGATGGTAGTCAGCATATAGTCCCTCCTGTCTGCAATCTTCACAGCTAGAAAATTCCTCACTACGCACTGAACTGCACTGTCCACGCACAAGCTTTTGACAAGCAAGTTTTTTTGGGAAACCTTTACGGTTAGAGCGGATTGTACCACAAGCAACATTGTCCACTTTGGCCAATTCCCTGAACAACTGCACACCAGTGTAGAAGTTATCTACATATAATTGGTGACCTTTGTTAAAAAGTCCTTTACCAAGTTCCCACCCAATTTTCTCACTCAATCCAAAAGTATACGGACAACCAGGGGGGTCAATCCTGGAATCCCTACTGGTGTACACACTGAAATTAGAGACATATCCAGTCCTACTGTCACACAGCATACACATCTTAATTCCATAGTGTGCCATCTCGCTATGAATGTATTGCCTAAAAACCAAGCGGCCCTTGAACAAGACTAAAGACTCATCCACAGCTATTTCTTTCCCTGGAGCATAGATCTCAGAAAATCGATCTACACAGTGATCAATGACAGGCCGAATCTCAAAAAGACGGTCATAATCAGCGTGATCTTGTGGCAACGCTAAACCATTACTGACAAAATGCAGCATCTGAAGCAGAAGCAAATACTGTTCACGACTCACGATTGCCAGAAATATAGCAGTTGCCATCAAGGGACTAGTAGACCATTATGAAGACTTTGATGGCTTCCTTAGCAAGACCATCAAAAAGTTAAACCCAAGAACCTCTTCATCTTTTCCAGATTTGTGGGTGTCCACCGGCTAGCTCTAGAGTGGGGCCTAAGACTGGCACAGTTATCCCTCAAATACTGTTGAGCATACAAATTAGTCTGCTCAAGAATCTCTGCCAAAAATACTCCGTCCGTAAACAACTGAAAACAAATCATTGGCAACATGTTTTCAGTATCCACTCTACACCCTGAAATACCAATGAAGTCTGGCAATGCCAGCTGCACCATGCCTGGGGCAACCCAGAGGTCAGTACTTCCAATGGGAAGCCTTGCAGCCCCAGGCTGCAACTCAGATGCCTCTTGCTGCACTATCGGTTGCTGCACTATCGGCACATCAATGTCCTCCTCTAAGATAGGCACTTCATCTCCACTAAGAGTGGCTTCATCATCTGATGGTGAAGCCTCACTGGTTAGAGGCGGCAGATCCGCAAGCAGAGAATCGGCCAGGGACCAGGGTTCAATTCCCGACGCGGC